>NC_134312.1:51411247-51717160 GCF_964195595.1 Calonectris borealis
ACATTCAATTTTCACTTGAGCAGACCAGAGATAGAGGAATGGGCTAGGAAAAAGAAAGTTTTCCTATTTTATCTTAGACTTTTCCATTCTCCTACATTCATTCTTGTGCAAAGGACAGTCTGCTTCTTCATTTAAAGCATTTCAGAAGTCCTAATGAAACCAGGACCTTGTGTTTAAGTAATTTAAAAGTTTTATTTACATATTATATAATATGCATCTTTTGTACATATGCTTTATCTGTGAATATTAACATTCATGACTTCTGAAACATTTTCTAAAAAAAAGTAACAAATTAATTCAAATAGTTTCTTACTTTTGAGCTGAATGGGGATCATCTGCTTTGAATATGTAAAATAAAGTGTTTTTGTGCAGTAAATGGAACACTCTAGACTCTGAGTTTTCATCTTTTACTTCACTGACTGTGAATCCAAGTAAAGGCTGGCTCTCTAACGCTGCCACATCCTATTTTACGGGGAGAAAAGCAAACAAGACAAAATTAGAGCTTATAAGACCTACTAAAGAATGCGTTTAAACTTTATTCATGCACCATAGCATTGCAACAGATTATACAACAAACAAGTTGTTACAAATAGTCATGCACAAAATGCTGTTTTTTATAGTCTCCATGCATGAATCAGGGGACAGGAAATAACAAAACCTCATAGACTTCAATAGTGCTGTTCCTCTTTTTATTTCCCTGATAACATCTACCTTGTCTTTCACTGTATAGTCTCATCGTTCTGCCCTCCAACAACCTTAGTTTTCATGTCTTAGAAGTGGTATAGGATGCTATTAGCTGCACTGAGTATGCTAAAATGAGGAGCTATGGATGTAACCTATGTTCTCAACCACTGGAGTCACACTCCAAATACTTTTGATGGCTAAACTTACTTTGCTTTTTGTTGCTGAAAATTAACAGGATAGGGAAAAAAAATTGCTGAGTGTTCACAAGTGGGTGGCTAGGAAAGAGCAGTAAGAGAAGCTGTACCTTTTACCTTCTCTTCATTTAATTTCAAAACCTGGCAAAAAAGGCAATCTTTTCCCTTCCTCATTCATCTCAATTACTTCCTTTTTTTATACTCTTGTCTTTTAATTAATAAATACAATGCAAAGCATTTTTGGAAGTTAAAAAAAAAAAAAGGTATTTTCATCCCCTGCAAATTCCAAAACAGTGTTTTGTAACTTGGCAGGGTCCTGCAATGCTTCTGGATATAAAAAATAAACAAAGAATATAAATAAACACTGACACATCAGGTGAAGACTTTGGTAGTTGCCTCTACATTGAAACAAGAGTATTCTGTGAAAGCAGCTTTTCTTAATTTTGGAAAACAGTCAAGTAAGGCTTAGCAATCTGTTTTACCGTCTTAGGTCTTTGTACCACTAGTATGTGGCCTTTTTACCACTAATCATGATATCACTTGGAACAAATATAAGTAGCTTCAGTGGGGTTTCCTGGCTAAGGCCACAGTGGACCTTCCCTTGAGACTCTAAACAGTGTTTCCTGCAATGGCTCATCAAGACGAAAAATAAGAACAGATACTCCTTAGTTTAAAGAAAATAGGAAAGAGTTAATTCTGTGATTGCGAGCTGCAAACTGAAGCTACTATGGAAGGCTGATATCTCAGAGGAAGCCAAGCAAAAGAAAATTTAAAGTGACTGTCACAGACTAATATGCCTTTCTTTACAGTTGCCAAAGTCTCCTTTGCAACTGCCAGAAGAGACACAATGCTTTGAAATATTTTTCAAATCCTTGCAAAAGTAATTGTTTTGTACATAATTATTTAAGATATTTTTAGAACTACTTGGTTTTTTTTTTTACTATTGCCAATACTATGGTGGAAATAACATCACAGGTTCTGGACATAATTCAGGAGTTCTAAAATAAAGGTTGGCACTACAGCAGGACAACCCAGGAACAAATCTGAGCACAAACCAGGAAATAACTAGAGTGGGGGTGGTGTGGGGGTGAAGAAGGGTAATTCTTTATATGGTCAGGATAGGTTGGGCCTTACATTTTGAAAATAAGTGAGGGATAGCAATACCTTTAAACAGATGCTTTGGATATTTTGCTCTTGAAAGCTGTTAGCAAACTATAACATATAATACAGATAAGCGAAAACCAAGATCCAGTGCTACAATATATCCATATATGTTGCAAAACATTGTAAGATGCAATAAAACTACATCCTCTGCACATGCTGGGATGTGCAGAGCTTATGTATATTGGTTAGAGATTATTCCAACTGCAATAGGACTACACATTCTAAATAAAAAAGCAAATGCCATTAGATAAGATGCATTTCTTTTTTTCTACTGCAGCACTGTATATCAAATAATAACTCCAGGCTGAAGACGACAGTTTAGGGAAAAGTAAAGAGATTTAGTTTGCTCATTTTCCAAGCATTCAAAATACCTTATGGAACTGCAGAACAAGATACTTCAAGATGATTTTATAATGTTGGCTTTGCCACTAGTCCAGGGTGATGCATCCAAACAGACCCCCATGTATTCAACTGACTCAGAACATACCTACAACTGTGCAATGGTGTGCAGTGCAGAAGTACTCAAAGCTAGGTCTGGAATCAGAAACAGCGTAGCTCTATCAGCGTATTATGGTACCAAGCTCACTGGGCCTTTTCAAAATACTACATCGCAATCAGATCAATTACTGTAAGGTGATCTAATTTTATAGCTTGTTTCTAGATCATAAAAATAAACAACTTTGCTACAAAGACAGTATTATCATTGGATATTTGATTTCTAATATGTAGTCTCTTACCTCACTAGCAGCATATGTGTATAGCACCTTATTTTTTATAACAAACCATAGGTGTTTCCATGGTTTCTTACTGCCCTTAGATCTGTGTAGGTAGCCACTCATTGTAGAGTCTTCTGTATTTGCTGAAACCTGAAGACAAAAAAAAACCCAAAACAACAAAGAGTATGTATGCATCTGTCCAGGTTTTCACAGTACAGCTTTTTTTAAAACAGATCTCCAGAGCTCTGTCCTGTTAAAGACTCAAATTCTTATCTGATCTCAAGTTAATGCTGCTAATTCACTCAGATGGCTGAAAGAAAAACGATTTTGTCTGCCACCATCTATCTGGTCTGGAAGGGAGGTTTCTGCAGTCACTAAAGGGTTGGAACTTAAATCGGATGCAACAGGGCAAGAGAGGGCTGAAACACTGAGGACCACGTACAGCATGAGAACACATTCCTATATAAGAAGGAAAATTACTTCGTCCCATTCCCAAGACCTCAGGTGTAGGTAGGCAGAGTTTAGCTCTATCTTTCCTAATCATAAGCCAAGAGCTGAGTTGGTGTAGGAGTCTTCTCATTGACTGTGGTGGGGAAGCAAGAAAGAAATTACAGTTCCGACTATCTCTCTGAATCACAGTCTCACAGGTGTTTATGCAGTTTATACGCTGCTTCATAGTTCACGTCCCTGCCTATATAAAACTAAGGCCCAAACCACTGTTACAGGCAAATTTTGACTTTTGATTCTAGTGAAGATGGCTAAAATATGGAAATTTTTTTTTTATTGTTAATATTGATGATATAATAGCAACAAGGCATTATTTTTGACCAATAAAACACTTACTTCTTTGAGGGCCGCAGGAATTTTTTTCTGCTTTCTTCCAGAGGGAATACTATGTAATACTGTAGACAAGGCACTTGACGGAGATTTATGGTTGACTGGGGATCCGCTCTTAGGAGTGCACTGGTTATCTAAAATGCATAGGATGAATATACTGCTTTCTTGTCACAGATGACTAAACACAGGCAATGATTCTTGGACTTTTTTTCTTAAAAATCGTTGACAGTTTTATTCTGATTACAGTGTTTCAATAGTAACATCTAATCACATTAAATTCAGTGTTGAATTAACTTTTCAGTGTTATCATCAACACCATGAGTTAGAATCTCCCAAATCACAATCAGACTAAAAAAAACACAAGAAATTTAAAGCTAAACAGATTGGTCTTGTTTGTTTTCAAAGTGTGTTTTCTAAGTCTGCTTTCTTGATGTTGAATACCTTTGCCTATAAGCAGGGTGAAAATTAAGTCTTAAAAACCACACCAAATTTTTAGAGCTGTCCTCTGCAGTTCAGTCTGTGCTTTACCTCTGTTCCCCAACTCTGTCCTTCAATTCTATACATCTATTATCTTCCCAGCCTTTTTCAGTATGGATGCTGTAAGGCTTCTCTTCCAGCATCATGCCATCACACACACACACACACTTCTGGAGATTCCTATCTCCAGAGCACGTGCTGTCTTTCTCCACTGCCACAGGCAGTTCCTTCATTTCTCTTGGAAGACTTCTGCAACACTTCACCCATTTAAAACCTCCTTTTCTAACAACACCCACCACTATTTTCCAGACCAGCCTGGAAGGAGTAAGGCTGCCCTAAGCTTCATTAACTCCCCTTCTAGAGTTGTCCCTGAACATGCTCTGAAATAATGAGCAGAGCAGGAGAGTAAGTGGATTGCCAGCTGTATTGCACCTGCTCTGCAGCTCTTTTCCCAGCTAAAAGCACCTGCAATTGCCTGCAGCACAGCAGCCCCTAGTGCCCAATGCAGAGACCTGCAGGTGGTCCAGGCAATCCACCTTCCCTATCGTTGCAGGCTCCCACCACCACTTCAAGGGTTGTCAATGCTGCTTTCCACATCCCCATGACAAATGCCGCTCCCAGCATGCTGGAAGCCTTAGCTTGGTTATTTCACTGGGGCATCACAGATTTCCTGATACCCTAGAGAGCTTGTGTCGAACTGGAGCCTCTGCCAGAGGGAAGAGCAGCAAACTGTTTCAGTCCCTGCTTATGGCTCATGTGTGTATTTTATACTAGAGTCTTTGGACAGAATTCAAAGCAAGTCTTGTGAGATGGGACTGGATTCCCACCTCACTGGGAGGTGCCCCTGTTGATTTTACATTCATTTCTGCATAATGATATGAAGCTCCTTCAAAGAGATGGATTTGTGTTCCCTCAGGATGAGAAGGAAACTGACCGTGGACCTCCTCTCTAAGCAAATGTTATTACCACCATGCATCAGTAGTACCACGTTCTCTGAAAGTGTTTCAATGAAAATAGCTCCCGCGATGGTTTTTTACATTGAAATCCATGTTGCCGGTGTGCAGTAGGCAACCGTTAAGAGTTTGCACTCAGAACTGACATGCAGATACGCCAACTTCTTGAATTCCAGATGAGCCAAGACTTGAGGCTGAGGAGACTCAGCTTCAGTAAGATGAAGACCTATGTCTTTATAGAGCCCCAGGACTTCAGCTATCTCAGCAGCTTAGCTGGCAAAAATGAAGTTTACGGGCATACAAGTTACAGAGAGTAAAAGTACATGTGAACCCACTGGGAGGTCATGATAAGCTGCAAGGACTTTAATGTACACTTGTACCCTGTGATTAATGAAACGCAATGTAACACTAGTTATCTCAAAAAGAAAGCAGCATAAGCTACATGTCATTATCATAGGGCAAATGCATGCATGTTTCTGGAAGGAAGAGCCAATGTATTGCAAATTCACTTCCTAGCTTACTCCACAGAAACTTGTTTGGGCTCTTACAACCTCAGATGCCTTTAGATTGGCTATTAGGAAAAATTTCTTCATCGAAATTGGAACAGACTGCCCAGGGAAGTGGTGGAGTCACTGGAGTCCCTGGAGGTATTTAAAAGACGTGTAGACGCGGTGCTTAGGGACATGGTTTAGTGGTGGACTTGGCAGTGTTAGGTTAACGGTTGGACTCGATGATCTTAAAAGTCCTTTCCAACCTAAATGATTCTATGCCTATCGCTTTTCAGGCACTAGCAGAATTAGGCACTTGAACCCAGCAGTAAAAATGAGGCACAGACACACCATGTTAATAAGGGCCACAAAAATAAGACAGTCAGTTTGTGCAGATTTTCTTTACCTTGTTTCTGTAGCTCCCTGAAGCAATGATCACATACTCTTGCTGGCTGGTTTTTCATATAGTCTAAACCATGTTTATTTGATGAACAAGCTTGACAGACAATCTGGAAACAGATAAAACATTATTGTACATGATGTGCACCTGTAAATCACCAAATGCTCAAAGACATTCACTTCAGTACTGTTAAACCCATAACAGAACCTGAAATAGGCACTACTTTACATTGAAAATGGCTTAAGATCTTGGCTTTTCTTTATGTTCCAACATGCTGCTCTTTCCTCCTCTAAATGATAAAAATTTAAACAGAAAAAAAATCAATGAATTACACAAGTCAATAAGCCGACATTAACAATCCATGAAAAGTAGAATAAGCCTACTGTGTTACTGAACTGTTTAAATCATAAGCTTTTAAAGAAATAACTAAAAAGTCATTGCTCTCTTGACAATTTCTCCACAACACAGATGTCTCAACTGCATTGAATTCCGTACTCTTACTTGATTAAAAAAAGAAAAATAAAGGTCTATTAAATATACCTTTCATAAGTGTTAAATATAAGTTTGGTACTAACTTAAAAACAAAATCATTATTTATCTTACGAAAATTAGTGAGGAAGATATTTTTCTCATTTCAGCTAATATTCTTCGTTTGTACTACGTAATTGCAGAAGCAGAAGACAACCATAAATAGTACTCCAAAATGCAAAATAAGAAACATGTAACAGGTTGAAAGGTTGAACACCAGTCTGTCATAACACCTTACTCTAAAAAAATAACCAACCCAACATACTGTTTTTAATCCATATAATTGTGTCATAGTACAGTATTCCCTTAAAAGAATTGTTTAGGTGCAATCAGGCTCCATCTGTATTTGTCACACAAGGAACCTGAATGACTAACTGAAAAGGCAATCACAAAATTGCCCAACCTTTCCACATGCCCTGCAGTGATGCCTTCTCCATGTCAAGGTGAATTCACTTGTACAGATCATACACATAGTGGCTCTAGTATCAGGGATCCAGATCGGAGCCTTTGATCCCAGCGGACTATCTTCTTCCTGTTTCTCTGGATCTGTCTGAGAGAACACAGGCAGAATACCATTACATCCAGTGATGAGAAATACGGTTAATATTTATCAGTGATTATAGGTTAACTCTAATTATGTTGGAAAGCCTTCTCTGATAAATTGTCATGGTCTTAAACGTTATCTACTATTTCATCAGTGACCATTAAAATGCAAGCCTGAAGATAGAGCTGCATTTAATTAGTTCAAAAAGGCTGTGTGACTTTCAACCTTTACCAGCCTATTTATATCAATAGCTGCTGTATTTTTAAATCTTTTCATTTCATCTTTCTGTTTGCAAGATTACCAAGAGAATCGAGAAAGCTGGTTTGGGTTTTTTGGAAGAAAATAACTTTAAATTTATGAAGTAGATAATATTATGAAATATCATCCTGTTTTATCATCTGTTCACTTATCATTTACCATCCTGTTTTATTATTCATCATGGAATGCCTCTTGTTTCTCTAAACACCTGCAAAGAAACTTTATATTCAAAAAGGGAACAAACCAACAATAATGGTGCAATATACCTCTTCAAGACTTTTGCTAGGATTAAATGTGATTCTCTTTTTTGTATATTCTTCAATCGACTTGGAGATAGCTTCTAACCACTCATCTCTTTCTGTAGCAGAACTGTTGGAGTAAAAAAAAAAATCAATTTATTATTATTAACATTTAAAACTAAGCAGCAAGTGTTGATTAGAACACGAAGAATATATAAAAAGGAAAGTTAGGGATGAGGAAAGCAATGATTTACACAAATTGGGTGTGCAAAACCAATTATTGTTTAATGGCTTTTGTAGGTGAATTTGGAAGCTTTGATCATCTTTGAACCTTTAAGGAAAATACTTTGAGCCAGGGTTTTGAACTGGATGAAATCGAGTACTATACAGAATCAGAGAGGACAAATCTGGTAAGGTAAACATGGAGGAAGCCTGCGAGGCATGAGGGAAAAAAATGATCTAGTGCACACAGCAACAAAATCAGAACAAAAGGAGAGGAAATAAGATACAAGCAAGGGCAAAGCAATGTATTATTGTCTGTCCCAATATCTCACACTCTGAGTGGAACATTTTGTTCAGTTTATTTACCTTTGCTTCCTCATCCCGTAAGAACAACTGGTCTGCATTAGCTACGTAACATTCATAACTCTAATCAACTCCTTTGGCTTTTTCAAAATCTGATTACATTTAATTAAGTTCCTAAAACTATATTAAATAATTAAATTTGAAGTTGGCCCAGTGTTTGGAGATTAAACATCCCCCACCATGCGGGGATTGCTACATACAGGGCTGCTCGCACAATGAGCTATATGGCTTACGCCCTAATATTTCACTAGGGAGCTCGCACTTGGTAGGTTTGCTAGTGCTAGCCTTTAGGGTTGTTTACAATCCTTCAGAACTTAAGAGCAAAGGCGGCGCCATCGGCAACTGAATTGATGTAATGGTTTGCTGCAGCAAAATAGGCAGTGTTTCTTCTGCTGTCACTCCCAGCCCTCCCCCACAGCTGCACAGCCCTACCACCTCCCTCACTGTAGGTCCAGTATTTGTTGCATCCTTCCAAAAGCTGTTTTGTTTATTAAAATGGCAAAGTTTTCTTAGGGTTTTTAATTTTTTTTTCATTTAAGATTCAATTTAATAAAACAGCAGAAAACTTTTAAATGGACTGCAGAGAGCCCCAGCAATTGTTATTACTGGCAAACGTGTGCTAGGACCACACGTCAGAGCTGCCCCATGGAGTAAGCAGCTCGGTGGTCCCAGAAGGGCTCACAGAAGTATGTCCCTGTTATTTCCAGGATCAGAGCTTTTGGGCGCCTCTCCCAGCTAGTCTTGCATGAGCTATTCTTATGTTAGGGGAGGTGATGCAGCTATGTCTGCTTGGGGTAGCTCTTTGCTAGCCTTTATTGAGGGGGACGGGGCCACCTGGCCTCAAACCACGTCAGGCTGGCACGACTATTGTTTTCAGGACCAAAGCTTTACTTCTGCACAGTGCTGTATTGTGCAGATGCGCTAACTTGTTTCTCTGATTAAGAGATTTCTAGTACAATACTGCATTGTATCATGTAAAACAATACACATTCCTACAGATACCCCAGGAAAACTGAAACCTCAACCTAGACTAGATAAAGCAGAATACTAATGCAGTCAGTAAAACTAAACCTGAAGTGACAAAGAGTCTTGACTAGGCATTAATCTATACTTCAGTTATTAACTGGCTTACATTTTATTACTAGCAATTTTTCACCAGCTTAATTGCTCCCCTCCCCTCTCTGCCCCCAGGATCATTTCAGAATCTCTTTTTTGGTGTACACTCCACATAATGCTTATTATTTGAAAAAACACAGAAGTGAAATTTGTCTCCCATGTCTGTAAGATTAATTTGAACAGTTTTGTAATTGACATTTTTACCACAGAGGAGCCAAGAAGCTGTTAAAATGAGGTATCATCAAAGGGAAGATGCAGTCTGTATTGACAAGATACTGATTCTCTTCACATCCAGGATATTTATCAATAGGAACAACATAATTAATTGGGAAAAAAATATATGCAAACACCTATTGCTGATAGCTTTTCACTTGTTTCCCTCCTACACCACAACAGAGCCAGGCCTCGCTTACAGGCAGATAACAATCTGAGAATCCTCATTTACACCCCTAGCACCTCCTTCATCCCAAGCAAATGCAAGCTCCCTCTGTCACTGTTGTGTAACTTGGGGCTCTTGCACACACATAGCTTCCAGCAAGTATAAAAATAACAGAGCTGAACACTCTCCAAAGATACAAGATCAACAACACTAAAAAAGAAAGAGCAAATCAGAGCAGCTTTAGTTGGTAATGTGGAGGGTAATTCCAGTAGTTTCAAGGTCAAGACAAAAGCATGTCACACACACTGCCCAACTTGATGAGAATGTTATATACAGGGATTTTCACCTATGGGCCAGCGTGTATTTCACAGGAGTTGTAGGTAGGTTGTATTTCAAGATGATAAACTTTTCATAAGTTCCAATTGATTTTTTACAATTATTTAAAATGACTGAATTAAAAGTGAAATGCTGTTTCAAGTCAAGCAGAGATAAATCCACATTGCCTACTGCAATCCCAAAAATGTCTTCACGTATCTGTGTGACACCCAGTCACCAAGGCACCCTAAGCAGCATGGACCTGCTCATATTATACTGGAGGAGAATCATACCCTAAACTCTGAAATGCATCTTTTTTTTCCCAATGTGCAAAAGAACCATAAGAAACATTTAAATTTGTTGAAAAAATAAAAAACCACTCCTTTCAAGTCTGTTGTTATAAATAACTACTGCTCAGACAATTGAGCTACTTCCTTTGGCTACTTTGACAAGGTTAACCTTGGTCAACCCCTCAGCTAGAGATACTGCTATCTTTGTGCAGACATCCTCATGATGGTATTTACAAGGTCACACAAAAAGAAACAGTCTGCCCTTGCTCAGCTTTACTAAACAAAAGAGAAAACATGTCTTTCTTCATTGGTATCAGCACTGTCACAAATGTCAGAACATATAAAACTCCAACTCAAACACAGTAAAAACAACAACCCACACAACCAGATTTTTGCTAAAGGCATCTTAGTGGAGGCAGACGAGAGCTGCTCTGGTTTAGTGGACATGTATCCTTTTGCTGCTACATGGAGAATTTGGTTTTCTAGTAAAGACAAGCAAGCACCATTCCAGTAATTGCTGCCATTTCCATAATTTCAGGTTCACTGAGATCCATTTCTTATTTCAATTACATTGTTATTTTAGCTAGAAGACCAGGATGACTTCTTCCAATTTATATCAGTTACCAATAATAATATCAAAATGTATTGTCATGCTTCATAGCCTGTCCTGTTAATGCACTGACAGAGCATATCAGTAACTTCGGAAGAACAAAAAAATACCGAAAAGCAAAGCCTAAAATTAATTGAATTGAAACAATTTTAATTCTTGTTCCTCTCAAGGAAAGGCAGTGAGAGGATAATAGTTCAATTTACTTAAAGTTTCTGAAAGTGCAGCTAAGCTGAAAAGGAGGAACCAAGCAAGAGTTTTATTCACTCTGATTAACAGTTAACTGTCTTGAGGACAGCAGAATCTCTACCAGCTGCAGCCTTAAGCCCAAATTGCTGAAATACCAGCCACATTTACTATAGCTTTTGTGCTTCAATCTATCACTTCACAAGGGGCAGTCTTCCTTACAAGTCAGGGTGAACTGTATTAGAGACTACAAATTCATATGGTATCTGTGAAACTTATTACATGTGACCAGGCTTCCTTTCTGCTGGCCCATTTAAAAATAAACTTAAATTTTCAAAATCAGATTTTGAATGTGAACAAAAGTAAATTAGAACAAAGCCTACTTTATTTCCAGAAATGCACCTGTCACACCCTCTATCCTGTAATTACTCTAGCCAAGGGTAACTTTTCATTACATAAGTGCAAAATAACCTATAAAAAGCTTACATGGCCTGTTTGAAATCACATGTTTTTTAAATCATTATTCATTTGTAAGACTTACCTTGCTGAAAGAATAAAGGATCTCTCTACGCTTTCAATGTTCAGTTCATTCTGATATGCTTCCTGGGTTGGCTTTTTAACCTTCAGTCGAGAGAGAAAACTTGACATTCAAACTGAAACGGTACTTTTATAGTTGCTTTAGTTTTACTTACTGTAAAATCTCTTACATTTTTATTGCAGAAGGTGTACATTGGAGAGAAAAATCTCAAAAGTAGGAGATCATACACCAGTCCAGAGGGCACAGCTACACTAAGATTACATGCAGCCCAGCATTTTATTTCACTGTGGCCCCCATACAAACACTGGAGACATAAAGGGGAATGAAGCTCAAGAGCTGTCAGACACCTCCTGCTGTGTTTCAACATGCCCAGGCCTGTTGCCCTCTAAGCACCTCTTGCAACTGGGCAAAAAAAGGCACTGCTGCTGCTGCAGGACAAGATGTAACCCTCTGGTGTACCCCAGAGTGGGCATCTGCCCCATACCCCCAAGGGCTGGACCGCCCTGCTGATCCTTCTGAATTACCAAGTTTCAAACATAAGCAGGTTTAAAAGTTAAGAGCGGTTCTGAGCCTCGACAAGACACCTGCTGGCAGAAGAGATTTTGCAGCTCTGCCTGCAAAAGTTTGGACCTGGGCACCAGATCTGCACTGCAGCTGGACTTGATACTTTTCTCTGATAGGACCACAGACAAGTTACTTGATTCCTGAGGTGACGGTTTGTTGTTCCCACTGTCATGTCAGAGACCGTGTCAAGATATGGCGTGCATGTCCCTTATCACTACCCAGAGGGGCTCAGGGCTTAACTTTGATGCTTTTCATAAAGGCTCGGAAACAAAAGCTGTACCATCCCTCACAGTTCGCAGATGTCTATAAACTATGGAGATTTGATCCACCAGAAGCTTATCAAGCAGAGATGCCTGGGTGTGGGCAATCTCTGGGTGTGGGCAATAAAAAGCAGTTACAAGGCAAAAGTGAGGCAGTCTAAACAAAATACAATACAAAAAATAAGTAGGCAGACTATTTCAGAGGACAATACTGGATGAAATGCAGGTGAGATGATCAACAGAGTTTTTTAGGGAAACCTAGGTAGCAGTCCCACAGGCCATATTATGCAATAAACGTTAAGCCTGTAGGATTGCTCTGGAACATAAATATCTTTAATATCTCTTTCCAACAATAAACACAGTTGCGTTTTGAAAATTTGAAGGGCTGAGTTTAAATAGATTTGGCGAAAGACTCATGTTAACAAATGACTCACCTTCATTCCAGCCAACGACAGCATGTTGTTGAGTTTATACATCCCTGACTGAACTGGAGTAGTATACAACAGGGCATCATTGAACTGTAATATAGAATTAATGCTTTTTAATGACTAAAGACTGTTTAGAGACAGATAATTTCAGACGCATTTTACTGGAAGTACAGAACTCATACAGCACTGAGATCAACTGTCCAGAAGGGCATCTTCTACTTCCTATTATTCCACTTAGAACCCAAGAGACATTTTCATGTATGAATTTAGATAACAATAGGTGTCTATTTATATCCTCCTTGTGTAAATATACATTTGGCACATGAGTAAACAGTGCATGGATGTCAAAGAACAAGCTGTCAAAAAGAACAAAAATGTTTCTCGTGTACACAGCTATATTGTATAACAAACTACTTTAAAAGGATACTAGAATTAACCATTCACTCGCTTCAGTGCACTTACTGAACAGCTATTAAGATTTTTTTTATTTTCTGTGTTGTTCACCACATGGATCCAAACTTCATTTACTGCACATAAACACTGGTCAGAAAACTGAACTGTCTCATAAGTTTTTGCTATGAGATTCTTTGCAAAATAACCAAGCGTTTCACAAGCCTTACTAAATCTTCACAACATGATCAATGGAAAAATCAGTGCTTAAGTGCCTAAAGGTATAAACACTAGCCTGCACCTTTTATATCTAAAAAAAAACAAACCAAAAACAACAACAAAAAAAAAAACAGAAAAACACCACCACCCCAAAAAAAACAAAACAAAGAAAATCCAAGCTAGAGCCACTTGAATTAGCAACATCTGATTTGGGAAGTTCAGCTTGAGATAGCACCAGATTTTTGAGAGTATTATCTTAACTGATATAATTTGCAGTTATCTCAGGGCTTTATATGCTACAAAGTCATCTCCAGAGCATAAGACAGGCACTTGCAAGCTTAGAATACATACTCCGTGACTGCCTAGGAAAATATTTATTCGTACTACAGTAACTACAAGACAGATTTCAGCCAGGACCCTGGACCAATAATGCCACAAATTACACACAGCAACAGTTGCTTTACTATCTAAACAGAAGAGATAAACAAAAGGTTCAAGTGGAAACAGAAACTTCAGAGATGCACAGAAGTTTCAAAACAAAACAGTAGCAGAGACAGGAAGAGAACCCAGCACTTAACTTCCAGCTCGGGGCTCTGCTCAGGATGTAAGCGGGCTCGTGCAGGGGAAGGAGAGAGGAGGAGGGAGGGAGGGAGGGGAGGGTGCAATAGCAGCAGCGGAGTTGTAGGTTTTGAGATCCGGTATGGCTAAGTGGGATGGAGTAACTGTTTTAGTTTTTGCATTACGTCTTCTCATAAAAGCGCTCAAATTTTAAAGGAGCATTGTTCAAAACAGTACATTTTAGTGAGAAATGGTTTTCTGTTAATATTAGTGCACATGCAACAGATGATCTCTCTAAATTAGAACTGAGCAAGTAGAACAGCAACAATTGGTCATTTTTTCCACTACCTGAAGTTATTAGTTACTTATGTTTGCGGTGTAATGTTTCAACCACTTAAAATTACACTAGTGTTAGGCACACTGCAGCATACACAGCAACTTACCAGAAAAAACATTCGTGGCTGCATGACCTTCCGGGACAGCTTCATCAGTATTCCCTCTTTCAGAAAGACCTAGCAAATTAAAACAAGCAATTAAAAATCTAGCTTTTCAGGGCACAAGCTGTACAAATGAGCTAATTTTTTCATCATCATCATCATCATCATCATTATTATTACTACACTAGAAGTGCTGCAGAAGTTTTGGGATTCAAGGTTCCCTTTCTGAGAAAGGCTGTTCATCCTTAGGTTTGTCTAAAAGTAAGTGTGAATGGCTGCATTACAGTTTTCCACGCTGCACTTGAAAACATGACAAATACAAGGTTAAGCTTGAAGAAAAAAACCTGCCTGCAAGATCTGACAAGGAATCATATTCTAAAAATCATACGTTTTCATTAGATAAATCTCTAAAAAAAAACCCCACACATATGGAGAGGCAATATTCATTTGACTGTTAGAACTGAATAATTAAGCAATGGACCATTTTTCTTCTCAATATATGCCAGCTTCAGTACTTTGCTTGCATATCATCTGTGCTGCACTTTTACTGCAATCTGCTGAATGCCATCTGGAGGACCTACCCTTCCTGGCTGTACAATCTCATGGTGTCCATTTAAACTGTACTGAATCTGCATGAGTTTCTGAAAGTTGTCCTACAGGGAGAAAAAGCAAAAGGTAAATGCATCCATGACTTCTTTTTTAGAAAAGAGAAAAAGCTTTAATCAACCAGCTTCGTCAGTCAAAATACTTACTCCCTGCTTCATGATGTCATTGGCATGGTTTGCAACTTCTATGACAACAGCTAGAGCATCTGAAGGATGAAGAAATGATGCTTTGGTTATACAGACTAGTTCGCATTGGTATTGCGTAAAGCACAGGTACAATATTGCCCTTCCACATCACGCCAAGATTCAAGGACCTGTTTGTACAGTCACTGCATTCAGGAGCACTTCCCATAGATCCCAGAGTCTTTGGATCATGATTTAATAAGTGTGCCCTAGGAAGTCATTGCTTCAACCAACAGTGTCAATCATTTCTTACAGCTAATCAAAACAGTCCACAAGAAAAAATAAAGTCTAGTTTCTCGCACAAAGAATTACTTTCATTTCAACGTCTCCACTTACAGCAGAAAAGTTAACAACATTTTAACTGAGACTATGTAGACATTAAGTTTTTTCCATTTTACACAACTACCTCCAGTGCCAGTCATGGAATACTACCTAGAAAAATTATCCAAATCTTTGCGATTTCTTTCTTCTTCCTTTAGTTTTGCTGCACCTCAAGACAACAGTATAAAGTTCAAATTTCTAAATTTCAAACTTTTAATTCCAGCAGAAAAAAAAAAAAAATCTCTGAAAGAGAAGAGTTACCAAGACAAGGGATTTTATTAAGTACTGATATTTAATAACTAGCAACTCGACCGTAATATATGCTAAGGTGTAACTGCACAAAGGGGTTTCATAAAAGGATTATGTAAATTACCGAACAGTGAGTGTATGAGACACAACCCATCCAAGGATCTTATCCAAAACCCTGTAATTTACTTAAGTAGAAAAAAAAGACTCATTTAATTGAAAGCTAGAATGACTGCTCTGATAAAATGTAGTCTCTAAAGCATTTAGCACCTTCTGAGTAACTGAAGTGCAGTCAGGCTCTTCAAGTAAAGGAACTACATTTGCTTAAAAGTCCACAGAGAAGCCTACCAAACCAGGTAAAACCAAAGCCTTGGGGTTTTTTTCCAGATAATCATTAGAGTATTAGTACTGTAGAATGCATATACTTCCCTTATTGTTGAGTTCATATTCAGAAAGCAAGCGTATTAAAAGATACAGCTTTCTGAACTGAAAGGTTCAGAAGGTCATGAAGAAACTAAACTGAGGTGTGAACAAAAAGCTCCTCCTAAGTCAATCTAAGGAGAATTTTTGTTCAAGATTTTCATGAACCAAGGCAATGCAAGCACAGGAGTCCAACAGTTAAAAGGCATAGCACATATCAAGCATTTGATCAAAATTTAAGTTTGGATATAGATGTCATGATGCCAACTGAGCCTGCTGAAAAATAGCTGGTGGTCTCCTACTGGGAAATGTTGGAACTGCTCCAGCCAAAACATATCAAGCATTTGATCAAAATTTAAGTTTAGATATAGATGTCATGATGTCAACTGAGCCTGCTGAAAAATAGCTGGTGGTCTCCTACTAGGAAATGTTGGAGCTGCTCCAGCCAAAACACTCCCCAGCTCCCATCTGCTTGAAAGAAAATGAAGGGAAATTTAGCTAAATCCATGAAGGCAGGAATCAGTACCTGAATTTTTTGTTATATTTTCCTTCATCTATCAGCTATTTTATCTATTAAAAACTCAAAATTTTACTCACTCCAAGAAAGATGTTAGAGACTTCAAGAATGTTAGAGAAAATTTGCTGGTTATTGAAGGGAAAGTTCCAGGATCTCAGGGCTGCTTATACAGCCAAGACTAAACGAATCTAAACAACAACATAAAATAATCTATAGGTTCTAAGTACATAAACAAAGTGAGTTTTGGCAGGGAAGAGCATTCCAATTCTTATACCACTTAGCTGGAGTCATGTATTCAAATGAAGGTCATCAGGAAGAATTGTGTTGTTTGGGTTTTTTTCCCAAGAATACCATAACCATAACCAAACCTAGACTTCTCCCCCCGCAATGGAATTTAACAACTAAGCAAAGTCAGAGGTAAATTAAGCTTAATTACCACAAGAAAGATCTTGGTGAGTAAAGATTAGATTTTCTTTTCTTACCCAGTTTCAAAGATAGACTACTGAACATGTCAAATGCATAAATTAACACTCTTATTGTTACAACCAAGCTTCTGCTTTTATCTTTGATGTATGAAGGGAGAGAAAAATACTATGGAAGGTACAACTACAAAAAACACAGATGCTGGAAAAATCACACGAAAATGTAAAGTAAAATATATATTTAAGGTGCTCAATTTTCAAGTGGTCAATTATTTAATGTGCAGTGCAAGCATTAGTTTGTTCATAGCCATAAGAAGTGCAAGATAAACTTTTCTATCTCTTAAAGAGTCATAATTTAAAATATTTTTGGCTTATATTTTCAATATACTCAAACAAATATGTCTAAATGTCCTAAGAAAGATATTTACTTATAATTTTACGGTACTGTATCAGCAGACAAAGCTATAAGAAAGCAAACTTGGCTCAGTGCATTGAAGGTACTAATTTATTGCAGTCCAATCAACTACATCTGCACAACCCTGTCACAAAGAAGTGACAGGGGCTCATGCAAATGAAATGGAAACACTGACTCGGAGCATTTTTAGTACTGCTGAGGCACACACATGGAAGGAGGAAATAGTCTGAATGTGCATTGCATTGCTACACTCAAGTTAAACCAACTTAATCCCAAGCTACCATGAAACGTAGTCCTGTCCTCTTCCATCACCAACTATTCCTCCTCATTGCCTCTTATGCCCTTTCCCCCCACATGCAGGCAAACTTGTGGAAGTCACTTGTGTTTGTGCAACTTGTGACAAGTCAAACTGGAGAACTCCTCAGGTTAAATATAACCCAGAGCAGCTCCTTGATCTTGTTCACTCCTGCCACATGAACACTTGTCCTGGCACAAAGAGAGAGGAGGAGGCCAGAAAGGCTCATAGGTGGGGGAGAACAGCTGGTAGACCAGCCTGCCTATCATGAAAGGTCTTACAGATGCAAGGACTGTCTCTTTCAACAGCAGTGCCCAAAATATCTGTTTAAGCTGCCTGTGGAACTTCACTCTTATCTCTTGGTTTCAACTCAAGGGTGAGCTGATACCACTGTCAGCTCCAAACTTTTTTGAAACACAAGTCTGCAATCTTTAAGTATCTGTGCTGAGAAACTTAGAACTAAATAGAAAACATTTCTATTACTGGCTTAGCATTTTGCATGCGTTTAAAATTTAGAAACATTACCATACGAACATAAGCTGTTATTTCTTTAATCTAAAGAGACATTTACCTTGAGTATCCCTATAGTCTGCAGATTCTTCTAAAAGATTCTTTAAATAATCTGTATAAAGAAAAAACAACATAGAGATAGTTTTGTTAAAGAAATACACAGCACCAGAAAGTAGTAAAAAACATCTTTTTCCTGGAAATCTGCTTTTCAGGCAGACCTATTCCACAAAAATCTTCTACTTAATCTTTTAAATCTGTCAAAGTAATAACAAAAGGAAAACTAGCAATTCCATAATGAAAGTATATCATGACCTCTTGCTCAGGGAAAAGAAGGTTATTGAAGCAGTGGCCTTCTGCAAAGACAAATGATATGTTGTATGTATTATTCCAGAACAAAACCAGCAAGTGAAAAATAAGTACATACTTGCAATCATTTACATTTAAGCTGATGCAAAAATTTTTGAAAATTATAGATATTTGCCTGAGCACCTAACTTGTCTATAGGAGCTAAGAAAAAAAGTAGTCCGTTACAGGAGATCTGATTATGATGAATATTTTTCAATAATAGAAGTATTATACTCCCCCCGATGTTCAAATAGGCATTTTTGTTTTTTAATTATAAATTTAGTTCCTCAACCACAAGATGGCACCCTCCATCCATTAAAGTCTTGGTAGTTTTAAAATCTATTTTACTCAGCTAAAATTAACTCCAAATGCATGACTGTACAAGAAAACATCCCCCTCGAGGTTCTATTCCCTGGTCGAGTGTCTAGTTCACCAAAAAGTACAATATCCTGTCAAAGATTAATATATATCCTCAGTAAAAAGTCAACCATCTATTCTTTACAAGCTACAGCTTTGAACTGCTTAAAATTGAAAGAAACCAAATCAGAAACTTTCAAAGAAATATACATGTTAGATTGATAATATCAACAAATACTGATTTATAATTACCTTTTAAATGAGGTATTAAGATTCTGGCAGATGTACTGAAAACTAATTGTATGTGATCTAGCAAGCGTTCAATTTTAGCTTTGCAGTTGTACAAGTTTCATGTAGGAGTGAAATAATTCAACTCCCATATGTTCGCCCTACCCAAATTCATCCTTTTACTCAAGAAGGATCAGAAGCCAATTGTTCCTGCCTTCATAAGATGTCTTGCTTCATGCATGCCCCTCAGAGACTGCTCAGTGTATTGTAATCTTTTCCTTATGCACAAAAAAAAAAAAAAGAGGGAATTATGAAACATGTTTCTGCAGTAGAAATGCTATGAAGAGTGAGAAATTTTGTCACAGTTAATGAAAGCTTTGAGAAAAACAGAACTACAGGAAGAAAAATATTTGGCACTGAAATTTTATTTTTTGGCAAAGACCTAAGGGAGGATCCAAGAGAGAAGCATGAAGAGCAGGTTAGGGTGAAGGAAGAGGAACTGGCTGGGGTCTCCTGCAGGGAAGTGGGGAGGGAGCGCTGGGAGGTCTGGCTGGCTGGGCCACGGGAACACCCACAGCTTTCTGCTCTCCTTGAAGTTCTGTCTGATCATTATCAGGCACTGGTCAACATGTGATCTTTTAAATCAAGTTTGACATGGCACCAAAACCTCTCCAGCTACACTCCACAAATATTGCATCCTTCACATCCCTCAAGATCTTGTGCTGTAGTAGCTACCAGACATTCCAGTGCAATATTTAGGTGGACACATATTCCATTAAAAACAAAGTTTATCTTGCTTCACCTCGGGTTATGCTGGTAAGAAGCTGGTATGAGAGGGGAAAAAAAAATCAGCAGGAGGTATTTTGGAAGGAACTGAGAAGAGTTCACATTGTTTTTAACTTGGTTTAACCTAGAGGAACCTAGGTCACACATGCAACACCAGCTGCCCGCTCCTGCCCTGCCTGCTGACGGGTGCTCTCTCAAGTCGGAGCTGTGCCATACAGCCCAGGCAGAGCACTTGTGGGACACCACCATAGAGCAAACAAGTTAAAGCTTTACAATTGCAATTTGATCTTCATCGGGGCCAGCACAAAGGACTCCAGTGGGAACCTCCCGGTATAAAGAATGAGTCCTCACAGCTTATCCAGAAATACCAGCTTCTTAAAGCTGCCAACCACACACTCACCTCTACGGGCTGGGAAGAAGGGGCGACATGGGTATAATTTACTCATCTGCAAATGTACTGCTGGCACTGTCCCTAGTACATGGAGACATCCAATTTAATATCCAAAGTAATTGCACTGGAAACGTAAAACCAGAGACCCACCCTGGGAACTAACTTTCTTAGCATATTCATGCTTTATGACGTGTTCCTCAAAATAACAACACTTTACATCACCCAAAAACATTTTTGGGTGGTTATATTCTAGCATTTTAAATCACATCATCAGTGAATAGAAGAGGGAAAATTAGAGATTTTAACATAACTGCATTCATTTAAAATTCTGTATTTAAAAAGGAAGGCAGCTTTTGCATTACAAGACTGAAGCAGCCAATAAAACTTGCAACTGTAAAAGCCTGAAAGTGATAAATACCTAATTTTCATCTTAATACTCATTATGTATGTCTGGTAAGTGGACCTCAGTTCATCACTAAAACTCAGCTTCAGAGAAGCATCAGAACAGATATTTTTAGTCTCTTCTGTGAATACACACTGGAAATTCTATGCTTGCAACTACTTTCTGGAGCTACTGGCTTAAACTATACAGACAAGTGGATTTCACAGACATGACTAACGTTACAGTAAAAATTCAGCAAAAATATTCCTAGATAAAATAAATATAGAAGTCAAATATTAAGGTGGAATGGTATCTACTGTCTTTGCCAAAAAAATTTTCCCCTCTGAAATGTGCGTTAGTTGTTCAGACTAGGAACACCTTAAGCATACCTTCAGAAAGGCAGGCTTAGAAATTAAAATTCATAACTCTGCCGGATACCCCAAAACACCACAAAAATCAACACAAAGGCACACAAGAACTGTTCCTGTGATGAACAAAATTTCCTTACGCCCTGCTTCTACCTGACAGCAGCCAGCAATTCTCTCTTCCTTCTTGCTGGGGGGCAGCAACTATCACTTCTTCTCCTGCTAAAAATTCTCTTCTGCTTCATTAACTACTTTTTGTCTCAGGTTGTCTAATTTAAGTTAAACTCAAAGCAATCATTCCCCAACATGTAATTGGCCTCCAGTCTGACAAATCTATTTCTGACCTGCAAAGAAGCAGTGTGCTCAAAGGCTTATTTTTCATCCCCCTCAGCCTCCCCAGTTAAGGATAATAAAAGACTCTCTCTGCAAACCTTATGTTGAGAAAAAGAGGACAGAGGCTTATCCTACAGCAATGAAAAGCCTGTTCATATTGTAGAGTCTCAAGTTATCTACTCAAATCAGAGGTTTTGGGGAGGAGAGAATCGCCTCTCCTTCATTTCTATTAGAAATCAGAGGCCTCTAATTAACCTCCCCAAAAACCCATCTAATATTTGCTGTATAGAGCTCGGGGCCAGTATGTGGAGAAGCGGAAGTTCACTTGCTGGACTGGAGAAGCCGTATAATTAAACAGAAACACAGCTGAGCTGTGCCTCTCCTTGGCTGATTTATGAGTCCACCTGCTCCTGCTTTTGTTAGCACAAAAGTAACTCCACTTCAAAGCACAGCAACAATCTTGTGATGTGACCGTGTAGCAGCAGGTTACCAGTACAAAGCTGTCCCACTGACACAGAACATCTAAATAGGAAGAAATCCCTGCTGACTCAGGCCTAGCAGCTTCATTTCCTGGATTATTTTCGCTTCCCTGCTCTTAGCCGCTGCCCCCTCCTCCCTTGCCCACAGGTCCCCCCTGTCTTCAGCTGGGGTGGCTGCTGCATTGCTGCATCTCACCCACTGCAACAATAGCTCCAAATATTTTGCATGTCCTCCAAAGGTTTTGCAGCACAAGTTTCAATAGAGACTGCTCAATATTACACAGAGCTGCTGGAAGGTAACAGAGCAGATGGGTCATCCACAGAGATACGGAAGAGTGAGAATCTCGAGGACAACCGAAATGCATGATAGATGGAGCAGACTGACAACGAAACAGATCCAAAATAACACTCCTCAGCCCCAGCATAATTAAACCCTTAGTCTGACCTCTTTTATTGCTCCCACAGAACAAGAGAAAATTATTTTTCTAAATCAGCAGCCAGCACTGCAATCCCATTCCTGTCAAACAGCATTTGCATTTGCAGGTGTATTTAAAGCTGGGCAGCTACAGCAACGTCTGCAGACTGGGGACACCCACAGCAATCCCCACCACCACAGAATGAGTTTTTTCAGATCTACAACAGCCTGTCCTAGCCACAATGACAGTTAATGATCACGAGGAATTCCCCTTCAACATCTGAGTTTTGTTTCAGGGCCATTCACCCCTGACTTCTCTCGCTTTGCTATGTATATTGACAACGGCATTTACTCCATCCTGATCCTCTGTTCAACCTTTTTAACGAAAACCTTTGTACTCACCCAAAGCTCTGCTGATTTTGGAGTGTATAACAAGCCTATACCATGCCCTAAGTCAGTATTGTTTTAAAATAAAGCAACTCCCCAAATGCCGTTTTATGGTTTGACTTCATCAATTAAGAGTCACTAAGATTTTCCCCTGCAAAGTAGTCCATTTAATTAGGGTTTTTCACTCTTTTTCAACACCTGTGAATTTAATGAGATGATTAAATGAAAACAGTCAACGTTAATAACTTTGTAACTGCTGTATAACACTTAAGTCTGTATCTCCCACAGCATCACTAGTCTAAGTACTTGCTGGGGAAATGCCAACAAGCTGCTACAGAGCCAAAAAAAAAGGTCACAGAGCACTTTATTTTGCAGTTACTACATAAACAGAGGCTATTTTTAAATTGCTCATCAAGAAGCAATGGCTTTCAAAAACAATGCCTTAAGTATTTCCAAATCCTTACAGGAGCCATCCCCCTCTTACAACAAACAACACATCTCAAAATACTTCACAAAGGAGGCCTCTATCAGTGCCCTCCTTTTACAGAAAAGAAAGCACTGCATCATGGAGATGATTTGCTCAATGCCTGCCAAACATGCCACTGCCAGAGCAGGGTATAGAGCCCAGATTTCCTAGTCCCAAGCCAGCTCTTCAGTCTACAATGCCCCTGTAACAAGTCTTAAGCACTTACTGGTAAACATACCCTAAAAACATGTGTTTTGCCTTTAAAAGAGAATGGATTTTACAGACAAAACACCTGGGTGGGGAAGAAATGGAAAACCTACTTGCAGAAGTTCACAGTTGCATAGACATTTTTCACTTCCTTCTCCTAGCTCCAATCTTCCATACTACCTTTTTCCTTCATAAAAAAACAACCAAACAAACAAAAAAACCACCACACAAAAAACCCCCAAAAAAACAACAGAAAAACAAAACCCAAAGCAAAACAGGAGCATTCCAACTCTCAAAGGAAATTATGGGCTTCTATTACCACAGAAACAAACAAAAAACACCACAGGTTTCATGTTTTCCAAGTACTGCTGAATGTACCATCAGAGAACACACCACAGTGTTGGGAATATTAGCACCTCGCTCGTGTATGTTATTGCAATCAATATTAACAAAGAAGCCCTCTAAACCCATGCCATGTTTTGAAAAAAGCTTCACATATCTGAAGTCGGATAAACACGCTTTACAGATGGATACAATCACCTGAAAACAAGTTTTCTGGCACGTGTAAAGACTGGCTTCTTAAGCCTGCAAAAGAGCTTGACTGTACCTGTCAACAGGAGCCTGTATTGGGGAATCCTCTGAACTGGCTTGAGCAGATAGTGCTTGAGGGCCAGACTAGCACAGCGGGGGCTCATCTGAAAGAAACACCCAAAATAAGTAACGATTCTGTGGTAGACAAGGGTTCCAGCAAAACAAAGCATACCTACACACAGCTACCGATTACATTAGATAAGCTTTATCTTAAAAAGGTGCAACTACCACAGTGTTAAACACCACACTACAGAGCAAGCATTTCCATGTGGAAGACTGCATGCAAAATTAATCATGCTTTAAGAGACATCGGTAAGCACTCATACTCTGTGGATTCAAAACAGGTGCTTTCGCTTATGAGGAAGAGAGGTGAGACTTCCCAGAAATAAAGAAAACACTGGTGGCCAGGGCAACATGCTCCTTTGTAATCGCTGTCAGCGTCCATTAGGCAGAAAGGCAGAGATGACAGCAGTGCTCACTGCAGAAGTTTTAATTAATCCACACCTCTAAAGACAACACAGAATTAAGAGATCCGTGCTTCAAAAATTCTAATTATCTTGAGTTTGCATTCAAAATAACGTGCACCTGAAACACCAAGTCCTTAAAAAGGCCTCTTATCTCTTCCCGTCTTTGCCGGCTCTACCTCAAGCTCTTCCTTTGCTCACTGTAAGTAGCCTTTCGAACCATCGTAAACAGAGCAGGGATTACCCAAGGGGAAGCCCGAGTAATAGGAGGTAAAGTCACAGTTTGTGTGGATCATGTACTTAGGGAGCTTGCACCTCTTCTCTGATTTGTTTTAAGGGAGTTATTCTGGCTATGCTCTTAGGGAAATGAATCAGCTTTCATCTGATTGCTGCATGTTCTGGGTTTGAAACTTCTAGAAATACGCAGATGAGAAAATTCACTCTTTTATGTTTCCAACTGAAATGAAACACCATTCCTATGAGTAAGCTACTGCCCTATGATGTGGCAGAGAAATCAACCTGGCTAAAATAGGACAGTTAATTGGTGCATAGTACAATCAGGAGACAAAACTAAAAAAAAAGCAGCTAAAGATTTTGTTAATGTGTCTTTGATATAATTTGTAGCAAGCACTGCATTTTTTGAAAATCAAGGTCCTTTACCATATCTCACAGTGGTAGCCAAAATCACTAGTTACTTCACAAAATCTCAATTTACTTCTTTCCTCTTCTACCCTACTAAGTCTCAAGCCAAGACTGCAGCAAAAAAACCGCAAACAAACCAAACAAATTGGAGGATAGTCTCCAAAGCCTGATGGCGGATCACAACTGCTGAAAAGCCACAAAATAGGATATATCTTGCAAAAGACTACAGTACCTCGAAGTCTTTGACTACTGAAGCAAAACCTGCATTCTTCTTACACTGTTCATCTAATAGTGCAACATTTTTATCAAATTCTTTGATGTAAGTTGAATACATCTTTAAGTAGGGACCCTTTTTAACAAATATATCAGCAATTCTTTGATGTTCAAGCCTAGAAACAAAAAATAAAGCAATTAGAAGGAGCTAAAAAGAGCGTACATCTTAACCCTACAGCAAAACATCTACCTTTTTCACAGTAAGATGTGTTAGTTTATGTTCTGAACAAAAAGCTTACAGTTCAGCAGATAGGCATACATCTCAGTAGCTACTCTGAAAAACCTTACCAGGCACACCTTGACACACTAGTTTAGTGTTAGATGACAATCACTCAATACAGAGTCTGTTTAAAATGGTCTTGAACCATTTGAACACAAGCTGGATTTCTGAGAAGACAGACCTTCAAACTTCAAGATGCAGTCTCGATCCCTTAATAGCAAGCATGGGATTACAGTCTTTACCCATTTCAGTACCTTTGTCAGTAGGCTTTGTATAGCTGATTTAGATCCACCCACCAGTGTAACTGAGAATGGACTTCAATGGGATTATGGCTGTCAATCAGCGCTGTGTCTGGTTAGTAGATCTCAACTACCTTTAAAATGCAAACTTGTTTTCAGGACAGCCTCCTTTTCTTCTAATGAAACCGGTCCACTTATCATGCCCATGCAGGGACCAGAATTTTCAATTAAAAATGAAATTTTAAATAAAAAAGCGTGATTGCTAAAAACATGTATTGACACGCCTTCTGGACCTTCTGGATACACCTAAATGGCAAAAAGTACATCTAAATAGAATATTATCTCCTGTACTTTCAAAGTCAATTCTGTCATTTAAGAAGGCATGTGAAACACAAATAAGAGTCAAACCGTGGTCACATGGAGTCCCACATAAGCCCCACAGATAAATTTCAACATCATCAAAGGAGTGGTATGCCTTTATTGATATTCACCAGTGAGATAACCGCTCTTCCAGTTCCCTCAGGAGGTCCCGATTGAGTTCGTACAGCTGAGGTAGGTAGTACAGGATCTGATTCAGGATTCTGTCCTCAATCACTGGCTTTCCAAGCTGCCTAGAGGCATGCGCCACAGCGTCCCGGAAATCCTGCCGGAGTACAAAGAGGACAGAAACCCCCCTTCCCATGAGCGAACAGCCTTCAAAGCACCAACACAGACAACGGCGTTCTCTCTGCAGACATTCCAGGCGCTGCTCCCTATTACCAAAGGCAAGGCCGGTACCATCTGGGTTATGTTTCTCTGCAGCTTCAACTTACTCCCCTGGGACTGCCTTAATCCCTTTGGTTTGACGCTGGAGCTTTACTTTCTTGCTCCTGTATGCATAATATAGAAGTTGTTCATTATTTTTATAACATGCCCTTAAGAAAAGTGCTGGTACTACATATGAGGAAACTAAGGGGGGAAAAAAGCTTGTATCTGCAAGGGTGTTGGCAGCCTTGAGTATCTTCTTGCTACTACTTGGGTCAAAAAGCAAAAATGTTATATCAGCTAACACAATCATAATATCTTATTTTAAAATCATACTAGTTTTCGTAAGTCCTCTACAAATGTCCTTGGACAAAATGCAGGGTCACAAAAAATTACTATATGTAGCAGCTCTTCTATATAGAGGAAAATTAACACCTAACAAAAAGATATTGTAACAACATATGGGAACCACGAGATTTCAAAAGTTAACAATGATCAAAAACAACATTGGTACCTTCAAAACATTTACAGGGAGGAGGAAAACCTCGCTTACACCTGAAGGATCTTCTCATAGTATTTTTATGCTATAACCAGCTCCCAATAGGACAGAGCTGAGGCTTTTGATCCTCATTAAATTATTTAGAATTAAAATCTTGTCCCCACATAAGTCAGTATGGCCAGGATTGTATCCATATCGAAACTCAGTATCCATTACATGAGGTATTTTCCCTGATCACATGCAAACAAAATTCTCAAAAAAGGTTAGCAATTTAGCATTTCACTTGAAAAATAACACTGTCTAAACTGACAAAAAAGAAAATCCAAATTAGGTGGTGCGCTGTATTGTCGTGTCTCACTTGAATTTGTGCAACAGTGGAAAAAAGACAATCCGTAATAGCTCTTCTTGAGTTTGTTGTCTGCTGAAACCTGATAACGCATGCACAATCTACATGTCCTGAAAAAGGTGACCAACAACACGTTCCTAAGTACAACGATGAGTTATATTTTAAATGTGCATGGGGTCCACCCCTGCCTTTGAAAATCTGTAGGGTCCTCAGGTTGAGGAAAAGAAAAAAAAAAAAAAAAAGAAAAAAATTCAGTCCCCTCTTTCCCCCTTCCCAGGTCTACTACTACAGGTCTTACCAGCTACCTCATCAGTCCAGCATCTGGCACTATTTAGGGTCTCCCAAACTTACGCCTCAACTTTCCCCTGCCCTCTCTCCTCATTACATCAGCTCTGGGCAGCGTGAGCTCCAGACACGCTTTCTTGCTTTGTGACCCTCTGGGTCGTGAAGGCTGTGACTGGGCAGAGTTATGACAAGAAACTGAAAGGAGATACAGCGCGATGCCTGTGATGGGGGAAGGCTGAGAACTAAATGCAAGGGAGTTAAAAAACAGATGGCGTTATTCATATGGAAATGTTCTGTTTTACATCCTCTGTGCAGACTAGTGACACATAGGTTAACTACCAGCTGCATCTTATGGGTTTTCCTGACCCTAGGGCATTGCTTAACACTAAAATGATACATGGAATTACAATGGCAAAAGCTCAAATGAGGCATTCTGGAGAGCTTCATGCAAAATGCATCATCATATTATGATAATATTCTCTCCCCTCCCCCCCCCAATCACATGCACACACTATATACTGTATGTACTTTACCATGGAATGAAACAAGAATTTTGACTCAATGTTATAAGGCTACTTGCATGATGAAAAGAAACAGTTTTGTCTGTAGCGTAATCAACAACCCAGGCTTTTCCCTGACCAAACAATAAAAGGAGAGCAGGGAGCCAGGTTTAAGCACCAGTAGATAAGACAGGAATGTCATTTGTAGTTAAGAGCATTTATTTAACTTCTAGATACAGCATTCAAAGAGTCTGCAGGATGTTTTCCAAATAGAGATTTGGTTTTTCAACTAGCTTGATCCAAAGTCCATCAGCTTCATCAGGCTTTGGATCACGCCATGAAAGACACTACCATTAAAACAGCCAACCAAAACTTTGTTTCAACACCCCCTCTGTCCCCCTCCACAACTGAGTAAACGGAGGAAGCCCTGCAGAGAGGAAACGCAGGGAAGAAAGATAACGTGAAGCTTTCAAATGATGCAAACCAGCCTGCTAAACAACAAAAGAGCTAAACTTCAACACTTTTTTTTCTTTTTCTTTTTTTTTTTTTTTGAATTATCAAGTCTTCGCTACAGAAGCAGTACAATGCATTTGTCACTGTAATCATATTAAGATTTATTTTTAACCTGGCAGTGGGTGTGAAGTAACTGTCATGCCAAGTTCATCTTGAGATAAACTTAGGAGTTGAAGGCAGAAAGCACATGCCTGAGGAGTGGGGGTAGGAAAAGTCAAACAAACGTAACAAGGTTGGATTTAACAGTGTTTACACTTGAAGGTACTGGCCTTCTGAGAAAGTAATTTCTTATCCAAAAGGACAAAATACAGAATAACTCTGTTTTAATTACTGAACATAAAATACGTTAACTTAAAAAGTAAACCCTGAAATTTCACTCCAAAGGGTGGAATGTATTCAGAGAAGGACAACTTTTTATACACGTAGGTGAATGACTTAGAAATTTAGAAATTGCAGTGACAGTCATTTAATGCACCAGAACCTAACTCCGTCTAAAACTAAATCCGTTCACTGCTAAATAAAAACAGAATCGCTGTTGCAATATATATATTGCTCTAATATCTATATATACCTGCAAGAAGTGATTCATATTACAAAGCTATTTAGCATATAGTACTATGTAACACTGCTGAAGAGCACTGCTTTAATCAGTCTGTTCAAAGACAGTCACCTGAGTTGTCCTAAAAATTATTCTATTTGAAGCAATGCAGCAATCCATTACAGTGAATTTTTAGAGAGAGATTTTCTAATTAAAAATGAGCCTTTCAAATATTAAAATCTTACTTATTAAAAAAAAACTTGCCATGCTTTGAAACTAATGTGCTTATTTCACTGAAAAACACCATTTGCAACTTTAGACAAAAGTTTCATATGCTGCATGACAGAAAATAAAAGATTATGCTAGTTATACTGAATCATCCCAGCTTCTTACCAGGATAATTCTTCCTTTCACAAGGAAAAATTGTACGCTTTCTGAAAAGCTGGCTTACAGTTTCTAGTTCTACGTTATATTCTGGTCTAATAATAATCTTCTGATACCACTTTTTACTGCTTAAGCAAAGGCAACCGTCTTCACACAGCTACTTTAAGAGGACGGCACTCATCACTGTCCTTAGAAAGCACATTCCTTCCAAACCAGCAACAGTCTTAGTTTATTCTAGACTAAGACAGCATCCCACTGGGTACTTGTCCATATAAAAATCTAGTTTAGACAATTTTAAAGGCTTCTGAGCACACATTGTTGCTGAATTACTGCCTGATAAAACATTCCCAACCTGAAAACGTTTAGGGAATTTTATTTATTCTATTAGCATACGCTCCCCCCTAGAGCTGTGCAGCTTTCGAACAATATTTGAGGAGGATACCACCATCGCTGCTTTTGTTTCCTCCCACCCCTCCTTCAGTGCAGCTTCCTTAAATAAGCAGAGGGCCGTGATATCTGAAATAATTCTGACCCTGTTGTGAATCATCTGCGACCAGCCCACGCACTTCCCCTCTGCAAAGGCCCTGACTCACAATCCCTCTCAGTTCTTTCCACCCAGCGTGCAGTGAAGCGACCTGCCCGTGTCAGTTTGAGGAGCAAAGGAACAAGTTTAGTTGTTAAACCAAAATAGGTACTGACCAGACTAAACCCTTGCTCAGCTGCTGGCTGGGTTAAGTGCACCTTCAGGTATCTAATAGCTGAATGAAGATAACGTCAAATGGGTGAAATTAAAATTTCTCGTAAATTTAACTGGAAGAGAAAGAACTACATGATCTAAATGTGGTCACACGTATTTTACTCCTAAGGCTTCAACCAATATTCATCTTGGATCTGTTGTCCTAGAACATACCATCAGCAAAGCAAAAATACGCCATAATCCCTTCCGCTGAGGTACAACTCCCAGCTAAATACACCTGCAGATAGCTCAAATATCAGTTTAATTTAAGGAAAAAAAAACGTTTCCACTTGGACGCTTTTCAAGGAACACACACACACACACATCCTACTGGGGGGAGGAGGAGGGAAGGGGAGGAAGTTTTACACTCTGGGGAACAGCCAGGCTGCTATATGTGACAAGCTGTAAACACGACTGCTAGGAATACAGCTAAAGACAATTTCACAAATACATTATTTAAAATATAAATAGGCAGTCTTAATTATAATTAGACTATTAACCGTAGACTGTTAAGTTAAACTATAGCAACGATAATGAAGACCATGAGTAAGTGTGGATCGTGACGTTTTTCAAACATATGAGATTGCTTCTGGAAAGCTGCCAAGTAGTTCCACACCTTTTTCTCAGGTAGTAAAATAATTTATAAGTGTTTAACAATATAATATAGTTAATTTTTTACAATAATCAATGATTTGACTGTGGCATATTCCCAGAATGTTATTTCAAGGAATAGGCTGGGTAGTAGAGCAATGTTTCCTTCCAAACCAAAACTATTTCATTAGCCTTTTTAATAACATAACTACAGCTGCAATTCATTGTCAAATGCCTCAATCAGCAATTCTAAAGTACTTCACAGACTAAAAATTTATCAACATATTCACCACAGACTGGTCAAATATTAAAGTTTTACAGTTGGAGAAAAAGGAGTTGGAGGTTGAAAGAATTTTTCACAGCCAAACAGTAGGTCAGCTGTAAGCCAGGACCAGAGGTCAGGACTTCCCTTGCTCCAAAACCCATAGCTATTTTATTCCTCAATATGCACATGACATTCTTTTTCCAAATCTACTATGAATTAATTTTCATAATATTTGGCTACAATATGCAAAAAGTCTAAGTTATAATGTCTTCTGAAAATGGAAATATATTAAACCAGAATTTCCCACTCTTGTAAGTGCCTCCGGAAGGATACACAATAGAAAGAAATATGTTTAACCTCTTATCTGCCTTCCCCAATAAGAAGCTGATCTCGTGGCTGCAGAAAAGTTACAGGTGCCTCCTGACAACCTCATACTTGCTCTGAGAGTCCTAATAAGGACAGAACTGGCGTCTAAGTCAGATGTGCAGATCTAAAGGCTCAGGCAAAAGCCCGAAGGGTTAAGCTTTTCTTTGCTCACACAGCACGAAGTCATACACTAAGCCTCGCAAATAAAGGAGCCATCCTAAAAAGCATGTTGCTCTGCTGCATCAGAAGCCTCACTGCCCATATGGTAGCAGGAGGGAAATCAAGGAGAGTGGTCGGTTTCGGCTAAAGAACAAAATTAGGAACAAAAACGGACAAAAGAAATGACAGCAAATAAGCCCCTTACCCATAGGGTGCTGCCGAGGAGGTCCTCTCACTTGTGCAAAGCAAACCATTTCCAAAGAATCCCACAACAAAGAAGTAGAAATGTCACCAATCCTGCCTTACTCCTTTTCCAGGAACTAGGTGTTCTTTGGGCACAGAGCATCTCAGACAGCGGTGACAAGCTTGTTTCTCTTATGTCACTTATGTTCTACATCCAGTTCACAGTTCCTTTTTTTCCTGCAAGTGCCCTTAGGGAAGAAACAGCACTTCTCGCATCTTCTCAACCCTTGTTTACCCTCTGGAGGCCATGCATGAACCATCTAACAAAGATGCATACAGATGAATTGGTTTGATTTAAGCCCTTTTGTTTTCAGGAGTTTCTAACAGCATTTTACTGGAATTTTGTCCTCTAAAAGAGCATTTACAGATAGTTACAGAAATACAGAGAATTCAAGATTACATTTAATTACAACCTCCCTCAAGCAACCCCATTCACCGAGTATGTTTGAGAGAGCATCAGTGTGCAAAGCCAGTTAAGTCCCTTATCTCTGTTATGACCAGCTTATTTCATATTACAGAAGTGTCCCCAAGTGTTCATCGGTTTCTAGAGAACTTCTGTAGTCTGTCTTCAACAGAAGCAGCCACGTGTATTTACAAAGTGCGACAGCGTCCAAATAGGCTGGCACCCTGGTATCTTGGAAGAGTTGCTCCACCTAACCCGACTTTGTCAATATAAAAGAAAAAAATGCTACAAAAAAAAAAAATCAGTGGTACTTGTAACCAGTTTGCAACCACATTCCCACCTTCTCATCTGCTTTAGACACCACTTCAAATGCTCTAGGCAGTAGCAACTTAAAAACCTTTTTCTTACATCGACAGTCCTGTTCCCTGGCTGTACGAAGAGCCATGAGCTGCATTAACTGGCATTGGTAAGACAGACTGAGGAGAATACTATTAATTTTAGATCATCACTAATGGAATTAGTGACTAAATGTCAAGTATTTACTCTTTGGAAAACAACTAATAGATGGTTCAGAAGATGTAATGGAGCCTCACCTGACCAGCCAAATCTTTACTACGGCTAAAACAGCCCAGCCTGGGGAGAAATTAAGTTTTAATTCCAGAAATCTGTTGGAGGTTGCTTGACTGGCAGTTAATAATCCTGACATTGAAGCCAAAGCGGTTCAGTTCAGGTAAAATCAAAAGGGTAGTTTTATCAACGTTTAAATATTATCCAGAAGAAATATATGATTAAATAAACAGACTTAAGAATGTCTGTGACAAACATACATAAATCCTCAGGTGTACCACTCTGTGTAGATAAAACAATGTGTTTCTGCAACCTTTCTCAGGTACAGCAATTTTTATTTAATGAAGAATGCACACACACAGAGAGCTTCAAAACTGGTGCCCAGTCTGACAAGGACACTCACCAAGGTTCACGCTGCAGGTGCCAACAGACAAGTTGAGGGCAAAGTATTTCCTCGACTCCCAGCCTAGCATCCTCTCTGTTAGACCAGGTTGAATACATGTCAGTTGTTATTGCTAGCCAACAAAAACATTTCTAATGGGTTTTTATTTGGCAGCTAGAAACTAGCATACTGTCATGAATAGAGTTGTGAGTTATCCATTAAAACAAAGCAAAACACATCCTACAGCACTGCACATTTACAGACAACCTGAAGTTTATCCCGGAAACTTCCTAAACTCCTGACTACTTTCCCTCTCCCACATTCTTCCTCTGCTTGCTTCCATCCTCTGCACCAACGGCCTTTGCTTCTAGTATTGCGCATGTTACCTGAAGACCTGGTACACTGAAAAGCGAAGACACCTTCAAGATATAAGCTATAAGCCTGAAAAATATTATAATTAAAAATCATATAGCTTAAAACTTGTTTCTTCCTTTAACCAGTATTTAAGCTTGAGTTCTGTACTAGAAACCATGTTGAATATAAATTATACATTGGCCACAACTGCTGATCCAGCTGTTAAAAACCAAGGCTCAACAGAATAAGAAGATCAATTACTAAAATGGAAGGCAAAAGAGGAATCAGGAAGTGGTGTGGTAAGTTTTTTGTTTCCTGAAAGATCTCCATATTACAGGACTATATACATCCATCTATAAGAGCCTTTGTTCCCACTTTCACAGAACATGCTTCTCAAGAGACTAAGATAGACTAACGCATCTGTTTGCAATATAATCACTTATATTGCCCAAGGAAAAAAATCACTATGCTTGCACTTAATAGAGTGACAAAATGGTACAAACACATATCACTTAAAAGCTCACAGAAAACACATAAAATGGAGCTAGAGAAAGCCAAATTCTTCATTAATTTACTATTATCACCTTCTACACAGCATGTTTAACAGATGACTGGTCTGCATAAGCATGGATTAAATACTTAACCCTTGCTGTGGAGAACACATTGCATATACTACAATCACAGCTGTTATCAGAAAGCAAGCACCTGTCAAAGAATTGCAGCCCTCCAAAAAATATGCTGCCATGGTGATGGATGCAACATTAGAGCTAATTAGTTAATTACCTAAAGAATGTGTATTTTTATTTACCATTTCTAAAGGTAAACTGTTTCCACTCCCCCCCCCTTACTTTAAAAGTTATTCTAACAAAAGATTTTATTTTTGTTGCTATGGTACAAGCTGGCTTATAAATACGATGCTGATTAACATAAATGGATATATATTCCATTTTCAATATTCAAGCAATACCCCCACTCAGCTGGAAGACCACATACATTAATTAAGGAGATGCAGGAGGAACCAACAAAATATTAATCCATTATATACAATCTGAAACTTAAAACTTCTGCTTAATTAGATTAATTTTTTATGTTTTGAATATGTAGACACAGCAGAAAAAAGTCACATTGACTACAATAAAGCCTAAACATAGAACTTTAACAGATTAAACACAGAAGAGGAAGCTGCTTTTTTTTTTTTTTGATACTTACAATGTGTAAGAGCTTTAGCACATCCACAAACCTAACAGAAAAGCAAGAAAAGGCAAATAGTTACATTTTAATTGCCCAATTAAAATAAACTGAGTAGCTGTTAAGTTTAGCATTGACACTTACACTTTCTCTGAGCTCATGATCTCCTTGGCAATATGGTAAACCTTTGTTTTCTTTCCAGCTGCCTTACTCTGCAAATAAAATTATATGTTATACTATGCACCTATTAAAACTGTCGAAAAGATCATTTCAGGCTAGTAGTTCCTCAAATCCAATGTAATTATTCTATAGTTACTTCTAATAAAAATGTTTTATACTGCTTTGTAATCTCCTGGCTTTGAAATCTTCTGCCTTTTCAGGATCTGTGAGAAAATCAATTTACCTTGTACCTGGAAACAACAATGTTAGCTAAAAGTAGTTTTTATAACACTATCAGCCTTTCTATTTAATTATTACAGGAAGCACTGAAGCCCATAACGAATGAAACCCTAGCAAGTGACAATTACTGGTTAGCGAAAGTAGTAAAGTACAGATAGTATTTGTGTATTATTCTTTTTTTTTTTTCTGATTAATACAGCAACAGTAATATTTGTAGTAAACTCAAATGGGTTTCAGGAACATCTTAGAATAAATTCACGTTTTCTTTACTGAAAAAGAAGATGAAAGGAGAAGAATATCACACTGAAAAGTCAGCTTCTGACCACCTACTAAAGGAGTTGCTGAAAAACATAGCAACCGTACTGCAAAGCTGTAGAAGCACGAGCCTTGCCATCTACCTGAAACACTGTGGAGATGACGATGTTTTTTATGTGCACACATTTGGCTTCCAAAAAAATCAATGCTACTGTTCAATATCAGATATAAGGAACAGGTTTAGCAAAGCAAAAGGGGGTAGGTGTCAGGATACAAATATGTTTTCTACACAGTATAACTCCCGTGTATAATTTCCCTCAGATAAAACACCTTTCTCTGTAACAGCTCTCATGGTTTGTCTTCTGCCAACTGTCACCACATCTATTAGACATTCAGGCTTTCATTCCAATGGGCTGCAAAGAAAGACCGTGGGTGACAAGCACTAAGACATCACAGGATATACAACAAAAGAGCGATGGAAGTCCTGGGGAGACTGTCCGGAGTATGGTAGTATAATATAGGCATTGAACAGTTTATCTAGAAAAGCAGGTATCGGTGGCATTGCATATATGAACCTTTGGTTCATAAGCACTAACGTTGCAAGATTCATCTGGAGTTTTACGTCTTCTCCGAACCTATAAACAAGTCTCAAGTGCTACAAATCAAATCATGGAACCGATGATATTCATAGGTTGGTTTTAATGATACTATTATATTAAAAATAAAAAATAAATCTAAATTATTTTTGCATTTGAATTTAATTGACACAGTGCTAAATTAAAATTAATTTCTAAATTTAATTATTTGGTGTTGCATCACATATATGCAAAATATATTATTTATTTTATATACTACATAGACACTTTCACACAGAGCTGGGATTTTTCTTCTAAAATTAAACTTATTTCCAAAAAACAATTAGATCTACCTAGCGAGGGTCAACTGGATTCAGGCGAGATTGTAACACCCATCCTCAGGCCTCGATGCCTTTTTAGAAAGCACAGCTGACACACTCCTTACAAGACTGAATTCACAAGTAACTCAATTATGCAGAGCAAGGTATCTGCCATCACTGTAAATGTGACAGTTGCAAATGAGATGAAAATTAGTATTTTGAGAACAAGATGCTAACACTAAACAATTACAAAATGAAATATCACAGTCTGTTTCTGTCTTTCAAGTTGAAAGACTTTTCACATACCAGCTGGCACCGAAAAGGCCACTTTGCATTTGCTCAGCCAGAGATACTCTGGGCCTAAGAGAGTCTCTAATGGGAGAACCAAAAGGACACAAATTAGGCTCTCAGGCACAGCATTGGGAAGGAACCTTGTAACTCCTCTAACAGATAAAAAGCATCAAAACACCCAGATGCTTGTGGTAAGGGAAAATAAAAACAAGCCCAGCTGATGACCGATGCAGGGACTGCTTCGTTCTCCTCTGCAGCTGCTCTCCCTGTTAGGAAGTTGGTTGTTAATCCCCAGCTGCCGGCCGCACGTGCCAGCAAGCTGACGAGCAGATGTGTCACAGCAAGTGCTGATTTACTGCGTGAAACCTGCCCGAGAAGCCCCGTAACAGGGATGCTTTCCTGTAAACCTCCGTTGTGAAAGGTTGAGGGCATTTCTAGAGGCACGCAAAGTGAGTTAGCTTCTATACAGGTACAGTCCTGCTTAGTTTCACAGAAACAAGCTTTTCCCTCCCCCAATGTATTCCTCAGAAGATTTGTTAAATGACATTCAGGCCTGACACATCGTCATCAAGTCTTCTCTTCCAGCACTAAAAAGTTTGCTTTTTTTTTTAAATTATTATTCATTTTTAAGGAAAGGAAGCAAATATAACTACTATCAAAAGAAACAGCTGCCAGGACGGGTGCTGAGGAGAGGCACTGGTCTATGGGCAGGCTGGTGTCAAGGCATCCAGGACTGAGAAGTAAGAAAGTGGGTACCCTCAAGGAGAGGGATAGGACCCCCAGAACTTCATTTCATTCTAAGTAGTTAGCACTGTCTTCCTGCTCCTCATCTGAAGAAGAAATAAGGTTAAAATAGGGGAAATCATTCCAAGCTGGCACTCACAGAAGCTAGCAGAAGGTCAGAGTTCAACCACAACATTCAAGTGTGGCTCATACTCCTCCAAGGGCCATAGAGGTGGCTCTGCAACCCTACGACGACAGGTCTCTCACGCACACACCAATAGTCTCTCCTCAGCACCAAAGGAGTGAATTAAGGAACTTCAGTGCTGAAAGGCAGGTTGAGCCCTTTGTGTTTCATGCCATTGAAAACGAAGAATTAAAAACTGGTTCAGTCATCTGCCCCCTATGCACCAAAGCAGTGATTTGGCAGGTTAGCATGCAGAACCTGCAACCGCAAGAAGGCTGTCTGCACAGAAACGGTTACTGGGACACAACCTTTGCTGCATGGCCAAGACCCCTGAAATAGGACCATCCAAGCAAAACTACATCTTCCAAGAGATTTTTCAGAAGGACCTTCTCAGACCTTGCAACCTTCACCTGGCCCCTTTCCTTGGGCTTCACCCAAGGCTGACAAATCAAAGGTTGATTTTAAATGTTCAGTGCACAAGAGACACTGTGCACTCTAGGATCTGTGAGGCGTAGACAGCCTCATTAAAAGGTATTAGAAGTCTCAAAACTGAACATCTCTAAACCATACATCTATGCATGTAGCTCTATTAGAGGCGTATGGTAGGCAGGTCTACAGCTCCACAATTCAGTGAAAGATTAAGAACAAATATGCCAAGCAACACGCCTTTGTAGTGGGATATTCCTAAACTTGACTTCTTAGTATCAGGCTAATGTACACATATTAAATCAAAATTTTACGAAAAAAAACCACTAAACGATAAGAATGACGAAAAGAAATATATAAAGTTATGTTGACTCAATGTCTTTTATTTGAAAATATCCCAACAGGTTACAACTTACAAAACAGTGCAAGAGTGAGGAATAGCTTCAGAAGATAAAGATAAAAAGATACCTGTTTATCTTCTTGAGGATCAGTCTCTCCTTTGCTGGAATCAGAATTTGTGTCATCATCTTCATCAGAACTGTTCATGATATCTTCTTCATCTGACTGAAGATCTCCCATTACCACGTTAGGATGATCATGGTGTTCTTCTAAGGACCTAAAATTAAAATATGTATAGTCGATAAGCATACCATACTTTATTTATGTGAAGAGCTTTCTGTTTTACCCCACAATAAATGGTCTACTTGGTATCAGAAACATTGAAAACAGTAGTGGATAGTCTGAAGATGACGACGACAGTGGTAGACTTTTCCACAGTGGACTCATAACTCTGCAATGTTTTACCTACGCTGGTATTGATACAACGCTCACTGAAAGTGAGCAAAAGCCACAATACCTTTGGAGTATTTATGTTATTCTTGTCCATCAGTTTGCCTGACAGCAAAGTTTGATAAATCTAGTTCCTTATTGCTATGTGCATGTATAGTGCAACATTTGTACCATGTGCCAGAAGGATAAAGAAAGATCATAGCCGTTTTGCTCTCCTCTATCTCATAGCATCAGGACTTGTTCCAGATATGGTACTCAGACTGGAGCTTTCTGTCTGAAATTTTAGATGCATTTATATATACAGGGTTGTCTCTCAATGCATATTCTAAACAACTGCATCAGGGATGGCAATATTATAACCGTTTTATTCTTATTCTTAAATATGAGAAGTTAACAAGTTTATAATTATATAATTATTCTTAATAATAATTATTCTTAAAAATGAGAAAGCAGAATCTTTTGTGATTAAAAACTCCCATTCCCCAGAGACAGACACCTTCCAGGTAGCTGCCAAAGCTATAAAATATAACCTTGTTCTGCTGCTGTACAATGATTATAGAAGTCTCTTTTAATTCGTTTCAGCTGTATTTGCAATACAGAAACTGCATGAGACAGGCACACAACCTTCTTCCTCTAACTAGCCTTGACAACTTCAGTACAGATTTAAGAAATGCAACTCTAGAAGAAAATGAAAAAGCAGGTAGGGAAAGATAAAGAAGAAAACAGAGACTAGAAGACAGAGCCTGAAGTTTCGGTAAAGTTACACAGAAAGACAGCAAATCCCTGGGCTCCTACTTTTAATCCTTAAAAATATCTGATAATTGCCAACTACACTAAAGCTGTGTCTAAATTCACATAATCTGTGTTCAAGGCCTGCAAAAAGATGCTGGGATGCCACAGGCTTATTGTGATATGAGCCAAAAGTGATTAGCTACCCTACAAAACAAAAAGCAAATCCAGAAACCCTTGTCCCCAAGCTGTTGCAGCCAGCAGAGATCTCACTGTGCTGATCAACACCTAATTTTGTGCAGCCAACATCGCCGAGGCTACACACTTCTCCATATAGCTGCCCTCTGCCTCCCTACGCAAGGGATGGTTACGACTGAGCTTTTCTTTTCCTAACTTTAAATCACAAGAAAGCAGGGATGGAGGGCAACTCTTCAGACTCACCACCTCCAACCGTGATAGTTACCAGAAAGAAAACTTGTCAGCATGGATCCCATGGGACGTGGCTGCTGGTAACATGAATAGCAGAAGTAAGGAATGCTAGCTGAGTGAGGATGCTCCGGCAGCTACAGCAAAGTGTTGATTATTCAATGCTCAAGGCAGAGTTTAAAAAAAAAAAAAAAACAAAAAAACCAACAACAAAACAACACACAAATGCTGATCATAAATAGAAATATATTTAGAGATGAAGACAAGGTAAGTTGGCCTGTGGACAGACTTCGGTCAGCCACAAAGACGTAGAAAAGATTAAAATAGCTTGGTTCTATTAAGACAACACAGGAAGGACTCAGGAAACACCCAAGCAGTTACTGTCTCCCAGAACTGAACAGGGTGGGGGGAGGAAGGGGATTGCAAGCTCATCATTGAGTTCAAACGAGACCCTGACCCAGGGTGCAGAGAGACACCCAGTTATTTCAGTTTGGAAATTATCAACTTCAGGTGGAAAGAGTATTTGGAGTGCATGGAGTATGCCAGGGACGGTTCCAGTGGAGCCTCCACAAGCTTCAGGAAGGCAAAAAAGCAGCTTCTCACTGGAGCTTCCCCTGGAACCACACTAGTAGGACGCTAAGATTTCTGCAGTTACTTGTTAACTTCAGCAATTCAGAAAACTCCTTGTCTAGTCTATCTAATTCAGAGTCGTATGACTTGTTGGCTTGAGAATGGTTATTTTAGCAGACACCATCTCATATCCTTTTATTTTATAGATGACAAACATCTTCATTTCATCTGTAGCATTAAAGGAGGTAGATATATCCCCCTGCTTTATTTGAAACCTGCAACAGAAATATCTACTGCTACTCCTTCCTTTACTATATTATTTACAGTTTTACCATGCACATCTGTCACTGTATCTACATCCGATCTGGGATTTTTTTTCTTCCCATTGCAAAATGTATTGAGTGCTTTATCTCTAACCACACTGGAATTTACTTTTTAGTTCCTTATTCATTAACATTTACTTTTGTTAATGGACATTTTATTGCCCTTCTTCCTATCCTTAATATTTGTTTTAATTGCTGCTTTAATTTCCTTTAACCAGGATTCCTTCCCACCAAGAAAACATTATTTCCACACTTGTGAAATTACAGTCCTTTTGCCTAAGCCTGTTCTACAGGATGCCTGTTCCCAGATTTTGCTATCATTTTTCATTTAAACATTCCAGAGCAACTGTGCTAACACTTAAAATTTTGGAAAATCTGCCCTTTTTGAAGTCAGAAACAAGCATATTTCTAGGTGAGGCTGTATTCTGCTTGCACAAACATAACCCTGTCACCACTGAAGGATGACGATCAAACTAGCTGGCCTGTGTTGGGTGAAGAATTTTCTAAATTAACAATTAATCAGCTTATCTAATAGGAAGTTTCAGTAACAAACTACTAAAAGTTTTTAATAATTAACTACTGATGATTTAGGATGTTTAGTGTCCACAGATGAGAGCCACTCACCATATAATTTTTTTTTCTTCCTGGGAATCACAACAACATTTAAACGGTAAATTCCTTTTCTTGCCTTTGTGGTATGTATGCACCTACTATTCCGGAAAAGCAAACTATGAGAGCTGAGAGAACCGTCTACCAAATCTTGCCTCCAATATCTGCCCCACCAGTCAAAGCACCTCAGAGCAATCCCTATATGTCTTTATCCTGTATTTGCTCAGCACTCAGCCTAACACAGCCCTCAGGTTCTTCCACCTGGTACTTTTTGTTGAAGTTTTTTTGGTATGGGTTTTTCTTCTTTTTTTTTTTTTCTTTCTTAGTTTTTTGAAGAAAAAAACACAGTGGATGATTAGATGATTAACGATCAAAAGTCAGTTCACACCCAGCCATTTTCCAGAATCAAACAAGCCGCCAGTTCAGGGACAGGATGCGATACTGTGGCCACAGGTAGATGCACTCCCACTGGTATCTGTGGTTGTGTCCTCTTCTTCAGAGGAGATGGTGACAAAGTCACTGTGTTGATCTGCCTTTATCAGCCACGTGCTGGAAAACAATTGATTCTCCCTGTACCTTACGCTTTAACTTTTCATCATAAATACTATGGCTTTTCTGATGAAACAGAAAGCAGGCTTGTATTTACCGACTACTCTTTCTGTACTTTTACCTCTGAAGTCATCTGTAACGTAAGTGTATATATAGTTCTCTTAAAGTTATCTCCGGAAGAAGTGAAATCCCTTGTAGCCTTTAAATAAGTTTGGAAATAGTAGTAAATCTTTAAATAAACAGAATCTTTTCTACCACATATCAATTCCCCTTTTCCAAAATACCACAGGCACGCAGTAGTGGTTATTTTTAAGCAGCTCTTCTGATAGGTATTTTGGGGATACTGTGAACTATCTCTATCTTGTTCCCTCTTCATCACGATTCTTTGTCCTACCCTCAGCACTACCAAGAGAAACTTCTGCATTATCAGTCATGTGAAACACCATCACTGCCAACTCACTGTGCTGCCCACTGAGTAAGAATATCTTGCCGTATCTTGTGAGCAAGTTACCTAAATATAGATGTGGGGCTTTTTTATTTGACACGTAAAATGAAGGGATCGTTGGTTTGCCTCGGAACGAGCAGTTTATGGGATGAAGCATATACATTATGCTGTATTTTCCTAATGCAATAGTAAAATACTAATGAAACAAAACGTGCCAGTCCTAGTCAGGCATACAGCAAGATAAACTTAAGAACTGCTTTCAAGCTATTACAGACAGAAAAATAAACCCTGATCAGCATAAAAACCTCTTATTGTCTTCAAAAGATGACCAAGAGTAGTTCAGACTAGCTTATTTGTATTATTACAGAAGCTTTAAATAAGCCTGAGGTTTCACTTTCAAGCACTGTTGATTTAGACACTGCATAGGACACAATAGCCTGAAGTCACAACTAACATGTCAGTCTCAGTTCCCAATTCATTTAGAAGGCAATTAGTATTTTAAGCTTGACTGAGATGATTCAGAGAGATTCTTTGCCATGGAATGCCCCAACGTTAAGTATTTTATAGTATATTGGAATTACTTCAAGTGTTACCATCACCATAACTACTGAAAAGCAAGTTTCCACAGCTCTAAAGTATTTGTTAAAATAGATTCATCCACGCTGCTGCTTTACACACATTTCCTTGTGATCTTCATTATTTTTAGATGTTTCTTCTACTTCCAGTAAATAACCAAAAATATGTAGGAATGCTGAAGGAACAGAACTTTGCACTCAACACTGCTAAATTCTTCTGTTCTCATCCTTTCATTATTTTAAAAGGAGTGTCCATTCTACTCTGCTTTTTGTACTAGTGTCCCAGCATCTTTATCCTTCTTCTGTCTCTTCCTCCAGTATTTCATTGCGGTTTTTTGTGGGTGTTTTTGTTTGTTTGTTTATTTTTAAAAAAAGCCTTCAACATACAGGCAAAATTACACAAACTGCAGTTCCTACTCAACTAAAAAATACACACCAAAACATCAGAGAGCCAATAAGCATACCCTACTATAATATTTCATCTCAAGTCCTTTTTGTATTGTTACAGCATTTCACAATCCTTTCACAGCTGCTTGCATCTCACTTTCCTCCAGAGAGGCAACAATTACTATTGCTGTTCATCCATTTTCAGTTTTTAATATCACCAGTCCCTGCAATCAACTTATCAACTTCAATAATTAAGGCATGTTCAGCTGCTTTTTTAAGACCTAAAAGCACACTCTCTGTGGAGGCAATAGCTGATAAGACTGTTAGATTTTTTCATAGTGCCTCATACTTTTAATAGCTGTAGGTAAGGCAGCAAGCCTCACTGACTGATTCCCTCAATGGATCCTAGTTGTACGCTTCTGGGAAACCCCAAGGATAAAAGACTTAAAGGAAAAAAAAAAAAAAAAGGAAAAAATGTTCTATGGCATCTTTAGATATGGCATCTTCTATCTGAATTCAGAATCTCTCTTTTGAGGTAGAAAGAAGGGCTGTAAATATAGCTTCTTGGAAAGCCAAAGCAAAAGTGAAATTATTGCTTGGTTAATAATTGGTTCATTTTGTTTAGTGAACTTTCTTTTGCTTTAATACTTTTTATTTAAGAAAGGTCAATGTATTTATCTAATATCTATTTACTGCAGGTTTTTGGAAAAAAGGACATCAGTTCTAGAAAGCAAACATACTTGGCAAAACACAAAGATAATAATGAATACTAACCAAGATCGCTAGTGAGCTCCTATGGAAGTTTTAAGCAAATATATGACGGGATTAGTGTTCAGCAAGATTAATAAAGGTATCAATTAATGTACTTTTTGGATGGGTTATATTTTGCTGCAATACCTCAGCTCCACAACCATCTTGAAGAAGCCAACACCAGCACATTTACTTTTGCAAACCCATCTGGAAAGCATAAAGATGAACCTAGTATCACTCCAGATGCACCTGGACCCTAACCCAGATCTCATCATTTAAACTTCAGATTCTCTGAAGAACAGTGACATCTACCATTATAGCTAAAAAATTCCCTCCCTCATCGTCCTCTTCATACCCCCCTGCTTTTCATTTCTTCTTCAGGCATACCGGACCATTAAGCAGCAAATGAGGATGAAATGCAGCCTGGACCAGGTGGCTTACTTATCCGAGTTATTCCTACAGCATCAGTCACCTCTCTGGTTTAAGGACAGACGCACAGATGGAAAGAGCCGAAGCTGAGATCACGTCTCTCCTCTCTAGGTGTAGTGGACAGTGTGAGAAAGGCTGGTGGATACCGCTGCAGCTCTCGCAGTGCTGGCTTGGCTGCCAGCACTGGGGACTGGTTGCCTTATTGCAGCCAAGCTGCTTGGGCTTCAACTTCTCTGCCAAAAATGGTGCTTTTTCACAGGGAGAGAGCGAGATAGCAAGGTGTCCTCTCAAATAGGATTTTACACAATAGCGTTAAAGTTACGCCATCCGTTCTTCTGCAGTGACAGCTCAATGATTTTACCAAGTTCTTCATATTATTAGGAGTAATAATAACAAAAAAAGCAACAGACCAGGAGTTTTTATTGATCTGGTGCTAAGGAACATGACAGGCAGTTAATCTCGATCTCCCTTTTACTTCTATTTTTTAATGAACAGATCGCACCTGTAAGATTCATTAGTTCCTTTTGCGAGCTATCCTTCCATAGGTGACATGGCTGAGGAATGACACAGACTTCTACAACAGTCTTTTAAAAAAAGCACCACAAACCAAGAGGCAAACAAACTAGACCAATGAATCCACAATTATTTGCATCACTTACAACTGTTGTGCTATATTCTCTCTGGCCTGGTTAGGGAACTTTAAGTATACAATTACAAACATAAACACTCCTCAAGAATCACAGCTAGAAAACAGAAACAATCCGCATCCAGCTGAGCAACTGCAATGGAAAATGATTTGTGCACATCAGGTTACTTTTTCAAAGTGCAGTTTAAAGACTTCAAGAATTCAAACAGAATTATTTTAAGCAATATCACGTGTAATGTATGCATGCATAAGCATCTATGTATTTTACAGGAAGTCAGGACCCTTGATGATCGTGATACACCGTCAAAAGAGAAGCTCAAGACAATCTATTTAAAATGGATTTTGGTTCTGAGCTGCTTATACTTCGAAAGCTGCCGGCTGCCTCCCAGGCAAAGGGCTGGCTGCAGAGAGAGGCCGGGTGGGAACGCCGGGAGTTTGCTCCTGCCAACAACTACCCTCTTTGTCCCGGTCTTTACCTCTGGCGCTCCCTGCTCACACCTGGGTTTTCTGGGCAAGGAAGATATCACAAACACTGCCGAGAGCTGCCACATTTAGCCTGTTAAATCATGCCGCTGGCAGCTCCTTCTATACTTGGCTGAGCATGTTGCAAACTGCAACACCTGACTTGCTGGAATCAAGTTATCCTAGCGTTTGCAGCCAGCAACATTTAGTTTAGCATTTGTTATCCTCAACAAGAAGAAAAAAATAAATCTAACTCACATTCTAAGCAAAAAATAAGCAAGCCATTTGTCATGTTTCACACTTAATAAACATTATACCTCTTTTTTTAAGCAATCCATTCTGTCAGTCACCCTACTTCAGGCACTATGATCAATACAGCGCATACTTTGTTGCACAATTTTAAAAAGCATGGTTTAAAAAAGGTGCAAACAGCTCTGAGATTATCTCCATATTTAGCTGTGATTTGAAAACATGGGCTCCCGCAGCCAGAGGCACCCAAGGAAGCCCTCACCCAGGCAGCCTCCCATGCTCACAGGAGCCATCTTCAGTGAGACCATTTGTTGACAATTCCTCAGTTTCTTGGAAAGTTCAACATAAACACATGCATGCTTCAGATGTTTCCACACTCATCATAGAAAAGTCGCATTAAAAAAAAAAATAAAAAAAGAGATGTCTCAGTTTTAAAAGTCTTTGAGAAAACTGGTGCCCACAGTGGGCCAGTTCAGCTCCCGAGCAGCGTGGCGCAGCGGCTGTCGTGGCAAGCAGGAAAGACCGTCGCATCGCCCTGCCTCCGCTGGGGCAGCCCCAGCAAAAGTGCCAAAAGGAGATTATGCCAATGTAGCAGAATATAATCCAAGAGGATACAAGGGGACAGTCTCTAGCATTGGTACTGGAAAGTGAAACACTGCGGCAAAACCCAGGGATTTAAACCCTTGCCTGGAGACTTGTGCAGGGGGAGGAGTCGCTGCATCAGTTCTTCCCCTCACCATGCAAGGCTGTGAGGGATTACCTGCCTCCCAGGGTAGGTAAAGAGGGAAGTCTTTGCAGAATTTACAGCTTTTTGCCTTCCCTTATCATTAATTCTCATTTCATAGTGAGAGCTGCAATGCTCATGGCCAAGACCTTTGGAAAAAACTCCTGGCATGGAAATGATAAACAATATAAAACAGGACCACCAAACTATGGCACTCATTTACAATCAGGACCTGCTATTCTAACTTCTCTCAATTCACAAAACAGACCCTATTGGGAAAACTTTTATTGGGAAAGGACGGCAGGATCAGAAAAAAAATAACACTTTACTTTCCAGTCACGCAAAAAAAAGAAAAACCACAACACAACTCCAGCACACACTGAATAGACTTCTAGAAAACTATAATAGAAATGTGACGATCTCAAACCTAACGCATCAAAAAGGAAAGGGAAAATTTAGACCAAGTGAGAACAAAACCTCCTATTAACACCCATGTCAAACAAAATTGATTTTACCTTGCCAGAGCTACCATGACATTCCAATGTATAACTACTTCTGTTCCACTAAAATCGGAGTTCATGCAAGGCCCTAAATATCTTCTGTATTGACTCATCATTATTTTTATGATTTTTTGGGTGACTTTATCCCTGAAATCAGGGCTGTAATACCTCTCTTCAAAAAGTTGCTTGTTCAATTCAGAAATAACGCACAACCTATTGGACTCCATTTTTTACATGTCAGATACCTAGAAGATGAAAAAAGAGAGCTAAGTAGCAGAGTACTCAAAAGGTAGTGACTCAGATCTAAAATAAACATGGAGTGACTTAACTCTTAAACACACAACTGTCTGCATGCACGGGTGCTGACACAGCTTCCTGGGTAGTCTGCTGGAAAACAGAGGATGAAATAGTTTGGTTCAGACCAACACAGACTAGCTGTAAAGAATAATCAAGCTGCTTCCAAGATTGAACTTGTGCTCTCTCTTCCTCTAATCATTTGCACAGATTAGAAGAAGAAAGGCATTTAGACACTTTTTCTAAACTTTTCAGCTCATCTCAAAATCAATACAGAAGATCTGACCCCCAGGAACACCACTGGGGGGAAAAAAAAACAAAACAGAAAAATCAACTCAACTCTGCGGAGTTGAAATCACTGAGCAATAAGGCACAGGTTGTAGCTATCAAAATGGCCGTTTTGATAAAAACTCCTTTTATTTATTTACATGCATCTTAGAGGTGTTTTTAGTTTACTTCTGCTTGAGTGCATCAGTTTTTCATACGCACAAAGATATTTTAAGGAAAAATTAAAACTTGTGTAAACTTAATATTTTTAAAAAAAACTTCTTGGATTCTAGCATCTAAAATAAAACCTGCATTCCTTAACCTAAATTTTGTCTAGTGCATTGAAACAACATAGCTGCATAGTTTTCTAAGTCTATTCATTAAAACATCTTTAACTGGATCAAAGATAAATGTTGGGTAAATGAGGCACGTTAATATCACTGTTGGCATTTAAATAAAAACTGAAGTTAGTATTTTGATTGCTTTCTTTCCCAACATTTATTCTAAGCCCCAAAAAACCTTACTGTTTTACATATACAATTACATTAGACCTTGCTGCAGTTAAAATATCACCATACAAACCGGACTACCACGGAGCTTCACAAGCACATTTCCTGAGCCAACGCTGAAAATAACCCACAGGAAAAGGCTGTTGTTGAGCATATAAATGGGTCTTTCATCAATTCTCATGTCACATTTGACTCTCCGTTCTACATCTGATATACTCTCTGGAGCTACATTTTGTTAACCTGCAATTTATACCATGATTGGCAACCGGAGACAGAGCACGCGTGTTGGAGGCGGGGGAGAAAGGCCAACATCCAGTGACAAATACGCAACGTTAACTTAGCTTCCCCCATTTTAAGGAAAAGGAAACACATGCGAAGAATGCTAAAATTAGGAAAAAACAAACATGGAATACAAGAGGAAAGAAAAAGATAAAGTGTTGGAGATTAATTTATGAAAGTGCGTGACGCCCAAGTTCCTGTTATCCATGAACAGGAGGGTTAGGAAGCAAGCTAAATGTTGCAGGGTTTTTATGCGCTGCTTTGCTTACTTCAGGCTCCCCCACATCACACTGAGCCACCCTTCGGCTGAAGGCAAGAGTCGACATGCTGAGCTGAGGCGACGTCACTGGGAGGAAGGACGAGGACATCCTTGTATTGTACCAGGGGGATCGATGGGAACAGCACAGTCAGGACATTTTTGCCATCTGTGGTGAGCACTTCTTCGGTGGGAAACAAAGATAGCGCAGTTTTCCCTCAAAATGGCTCTTCTAGTGCATATGGACTGCACATGCGCCAAGGTTAATGTGATGTAATTTTCTAAACCGCACAAGACTGTGACAAAAGCAAAAACCAAACCTTTTGGAGAGGGGCAGAGGGATTCATCCAGCAGCCGGGCAGCGCGCCCCATCAGCGCCTGCCTCATCGCTGCCGCCACTGTCAGCTTGCTCCCTCTCATGCTCACAAACACACCCAGCCCCAACTATACTCGGTAAAAAGTTAACGTCAAGAACTTAAACCACATCTATTTTTATGTAGCATTTGTAATACCACCCGATAAATTAGAGGTCTTTCATTATTGCACCTCCAACTCTGACCAAAATTTCCCTATGGGCTGTGTCCACGTCGACCTGCTTCACCCACCTCTTTCTTTTACCAAAATCAACAGGGAGCCCTTGAAAAGAGGGATGAAAGAAATAGCAAAGCCACTCAGACAAAAATTCTCTTCCACAACAATCTTGGAGATCTTCACAATTGTTTTCGTTTCATAAGACCTTTCAAACCTTTTCAGGAGTGGATTGTATACTAGAATAATGGACTTGGTATTGGAAAAATGCAGTTCTCCAACTTCTTTCTCTCCCTCATTGGAGAAGGGAGAGCATCGGACTTCAGAATCTTTCCCAATGTTAAAACAGATGAAACCAGCACATCTCAAACACATTTGGATGAGAATGTATCAAGATTCTTCTAAAGCAAGAAAGTTCCTATTTATTCTGATTTAAAAAAAAAAAAGGGGTGGGGGGGGAATTGGCATACTTCTCCCAGATTGCTTTAGAACATTTAAGTATTTTCCCAGAGTGCATATCTTCTTCTTACAATATATGCATTTTATTTCAGGTTGTATAGCAGACTAAACTGTAAAGCTGTATGACCGAAAGCCACCCCAATACTAAGGAAAACTCCTTCTCTTAGTGGAAAAGCAGACCATGGAGACACTGACTTACATAAAGTTTCTTGCAAGGAAAGAAAAGAAAACCCAAAACACCCCATATGCTTTCCTGAGCAAAAAAATTCACTGCGAGTCTTCACATAGTTTCACATGCTACCCTAGTAGTATAAAATAATTAACTTGACACTACAAAATAGAATAATTCCAGACCCAAGGTCAGTGATTTGACTAACCCTCAAGAAAGAGAAGGAGCTCCGAGAGCAGTGTACAGCCCCAGGATGAGGGTCCTACTATCTGCATGCACACAATTCCTTCCCAAAGTCCTTGTGCCAGAACATCAATATTCCCAAGCAACAGTACTACCACTTCTCACCAATATTTCCATTTCTCACTGATCTGGACTCTGATTAGACACCCCTAACTTCATTACAGAATTTGTTTCTTCATAGTCCAAACGTGAGAAGTCAGCAAGACGGCATATTCCCTATGTCTGGTAGCTTTGTCCATTCCTTGCTCCCGAGCGCCAGAGCTGGGACTGCCAGACAGGCTTTGCATTCAGCCTCACAGGGGATGGGAAGCGGAGATCTGAGCCATCTCACTCACTCTTTACTGACAAGGGCTCAGAGTTGGCAGAAGCCTACCAGCTGCATAACATGTACATGAGAAAGCCGGGGGGGGGGGGGCGGGCGGGGGGAGGGGGCGGAAGAAAAAGGCAGGCTCAAGGAAGCAGAATACAAAAAGAAAGCAGTGATAACACATGACGGAGATAACGAAGCCTGATAGGAAACCTCAATAGCATATTATCAAAGCTATTCCATTAAAACCTGAGGTACAATTGCAGAGAAAGAATTTAAGGTACAACTAAGGATGACAGAAGCCAGCTAGAAGCACCAGGGAGATCAGAAGAGAGGACAAGACTGCAGAGGTGATGGAAGAAAAGGAACCTGCCTTCTTCAGACCAGAAACTAATCCACTATCATCTTTAAGAAGCAGATGAAATCCAAAAAACTCTACATACCTAGCCTCTATTTATCAGGAAATTATATCCCTCAATAAAATTCAGTAAAAAGAAAATGTGGTTTTTAACATATAACACCTTCAATACCTAAAATGTATTTTGTGCATTCAAATCTCAGCATAAGTGTTCGAAAACTGTTTTTAAATGCTATTTAGAACCTGCAGTATTTTATGAACATAGTGTTTCTCTTGAAATGTTTTTTGAATGGGAATTTTGCAATTGCAAAAAAACCCCTTCCCTAACATAGCCAATTCCTAAACAACACCACATTTATCTGGTGCAATACTGCTCATCAGAAGCATGTTTCAACCCTAACAAAGTTCAGTACATCAAAGAGGAATATCTATCAAAGCAAAGTGCTTAACCACACAGATTTCAATACTAAATTCAATATTCCAGGAAGGCTTTCATGGACATTTAATTGACCTCTGGGGACTCAGTCACCAAAGCAGAATTTAATCCGGAAAACTAAACTTACATTTTGCATTGAGATGCTCATTTCTGGAAAACCAATGGATTATTCTAAATCAGCAGGGGTCGGGAAAATAGGAAGCAGCATTCAATTAAACCAACATTAAGATCTCAAAGGATTGTTGTCACATGGTACTCCCGCCCAGCCCGTTCCAAAGAAAAATCTTAGTCAGAAACACAATGACACAGCTACAAATTTTGTCAAAATCAATTATTAGTCATGTACATTTGTAACTGTCAAAAGTGGCCAGTAAATACAGTATGCTATTCCGTGAAGGGTGAAGGAGCAGACTCACTCAACCTGAAATACAATTCTCTTGCCTACAACAATGTAACAAATACCAAAACGAAGTCCACAAGATTCATAAATGTTTAAATTTCTGGTTTTTGCAGCATGACAGATGTTCCAAGGCACGTTCACTGTTCCTTTGCATCTTTAGATTACTGGACAAATTCTACTTTTGGTTTTAAGGAAGATTTTGCTGTCCTCCTCAGAATAAAGGTTTGTCACTTATAAGAGGATAACCAATGCATAAATATTTCTCTTTCATTAAAAGGTTTTAAAAAAAGGTGTTACTTCAAAACAGAACCATTTCAACCACTGGTCTCTGACAACATTAAAATGAATTGTGGTGGTACTAGCAGCACTGACTTTTCACTTCACGTTTCAGGACTGAACCATTCATATCTCAAAAAAACAAACCCAAAGAGCTGCTTTCCCTGTTGTTATCTGCAACTGGATAATGATATTTAAAACTTCTTTTACATTTAACAGTACATTTTCTATCCCACAGCATCTATTCTTCACTCACTTTGTTTACAAAGTCCTCATAATAACTCATTCACCTTCATTATCTATTTTAAATTGGTAGTCAAACAGGTAGACTAGCACAAAATAAACAATCCTTTAGAACTGCTTCAAGAGATTTCTTTTTTCAACAGTGGAAACAAAACATAGATTATCTGCTCCTAATGTATTGTCATTACTTCCTTTATTGAGAATATTCCCCTGAACTACTTAAAACAAGCAAAACCCATCGTCTCCCATCAGCAGCGTCTGTCTCACCTCAGTGGTTCACACACCGTATCAGGACCCTGGTTCTCTTCCTTTCAAAAGCCAAGCCCACCTTCAGTAGAAGGGAGGGAGACATCAAATAACTCAAAAATCAAGTGGTAAGTGACAACTGATACCTCACCATTAATTACCCAGGCCCGCCATTCGCATTTAAATCCCTGTGGGAAGGCCCAAGCAAACAAAATGTATCTGAATTTAATAAGACATATGAATTTAGGATAAGAGTGTCAGCAGGTATTACCATTCTCCATTAAAGCATACTGGTTTCACCAGATGGGATTGGGAAGAAATTTCTCAGTAACCACCAAAGCACTGGGTACATTATGGAAATTTTATTTCTTCCTCCAGAAAGAAATGTAACATGGGGTAAAGACACCACCAAACTCTTCTGGTAATGGCAAGCCTGGCATTCAGACTTAATATACTGCATATGTGCTATTATGATTAGAAATGTAGGCAATCGGTCTATGAATTTCTCAGAAGAACAATCTCATTTGTATGTTGGCTTTAATCGTAAGATAATTTGCTTTGAGATTCCCATTAGCAGTGCATTACAGGAGTTGCATGTGCCATGATCTGTGAAAAAGAGCTAAGTGCATGTTCTGACAGGCTGGGGAAAATGCAAGCGGTAATTATTTCAATAACATCAGCACTGTTTCTCTAACCGGTTTTATAATAGCACCTGGCCCAGGAAATGATAAAAGGCTCTTAAAGAACTATGCAGAAAAGGTAAGACGACATTGATAAAGAAGCTTCAAAGGATATATATGTTTGAGATAACAACGGATGGGAAAACTGGAGCAACTGCCTGCCTGGCTCCATCCAGCCGAAGATCCTTACAGCTCCTAAGCCAGAGCCAAAGTGAATACCTGCTCTACCAGCAGCAGCTGAACCGGGTGAGGAGACCACTGCCTCATTGTGCCCCTTTTTCTCCTAGGGATTTCTTTGTTCCCAGAGATCTACTGAAGTAACTGCATTAATTGTTTCCTAAGGTAGTTTCTGACTACGTAATTTAGTGTAAAATAAACACTTACATTAAAGGTTCTGCTTATGGTTTTCTATGTGTGCTTTTTAAAAAAAAAACAAAACACAAACTCAGTTATGTCAAGAACGTCCAGCTTAGGGAGCAGCTACAGTTGCAGATGTGACAGGGTGCAAGAGATCACTTAAACCCTTAAATGACCATTGGTACCATTGGGGAAGGTTTGTGTGGAGAGGGAATAACTATAAACCTCTCACAGTCAGGTAAGAAAACTACAGAACTTCTCCCAAGGAGCAACTACAGTCTCATGCCTACCATGCTTCATACAGCAAAACTGTCCTTTTCTTTTCCTAAAGCACAGACATACATTCACCTGATCCAGAACCACAACACAAACCAAAATAGATCACATGAACACGTAAAATACATCCTTATTTGTTTGGTCTCACCCTTCTTAGATAAACCAAATCAAGGGAATATTAAAAGAGTGTGGTCAAAACCCCCAAAAGATACCCAAAGATTAGATTTAAACAAAAAGTACACGCCAAGACAAAACCAAGAAACACCCTACTGTAAACAAGAAAAATACTCAACAACCACATGAATAAATACAGCAATACCAAGCCCATAACCAGAAATGCTACTTCCCATGATAAGGCTCCACGCTCTCCATCAAACAGTCCAATGTTGAGAATATCAATTTTATAAACAATTATTAACACAGGATGCCACCTAAAATATTTTTCTCCTCCTATATAAGAGGACACACTCCCCTAAAGAATGGCCAGCTCTCAGATTCCTTGGAGCATGCGTTTGCTGCACACACATCCAAAATGAAATGAAGCTTAGTAACTCTCAGTGAAAAAATGAAGTTAAATGTGACTATCTATAAGCTAGCTCATTTATTCCTATCAATCTGCATATACTCTGAACAGTGTAAAGAAGTTTGCTTGGGGACTACGAAGTATACAGGCTGCATATTTCATTCAAATCCTTATTGCTGGTTTGAGATAAATCTTGAGGATCTGTAAGACCAACTGATTAGCTGAAGTTAGGAAGTTAAATATTACCGTACTGGGTCAAAACAATGCTTCACCTGTTACCACACTCTGACAGACACAGTAAGCGATGCTATTTAGGGAGAACGTATGAGCCTGGCCACTCTTTGTGAGCTGTTCCTCTTCCCAGCATCCACAATCACAGTATTACAGATATTAAAAGATCTGTTCCTGCCTATTCCATTATGCATCTGTTTTGGACATACCTGTGAATCGGTCCAATCCCTTTTTGAATTTGCTGATATCATGTCTCCACCACCTCCCAAGACAATGAAACACAGTAGCAACCTGCAGAGTCGCCAAACCTTGTCTTTCAGTAATATTCTGTGTGAGTCACGCAGAACTCATGCACTACTACTACCTTTATTGCATCTGGGAGCACAGGGAGATACAGAAGACTCGCAATATTCAGAGAGAGGCAGTATCTTTTGTTATATGCCAAAAGCTTTCAAGACCTGATGAAGAATTTGCATACTCAAAAGCTTGTCTGCTTTTCCCAGCTTTATCAGCTGATCTAAAAATATATTCATTCCCACTACAAACCTAACAACTATGCACTCCGTGGACGCTTATTCAAGTTCATCCTGAGACTGTGGTAAGGTTCATTCCTCCCCATTTAAGTATTCTTGGATACAAATACATGACTGTATCTGATTTGCTTTAAATCTGGAAAAGCATATATGTTAGTTTCCCAATTTTTTATCATATATAAGGAATAACTAGCTTATTTTTCCTCCTGACTCTTTACCAAGTGCAAACAATTCTCAAAACAGCAAAAGCTTACAAAGATATACAGCAACAACTGTCCTCCTGACATTTAACGACAGGGGTACAGCCTCTCAAGTCATCATCTAAACATGTTTACAACCAACAGAGTTGCAGTGGAGCTGTTTAACTTCCCTCTTCTCTTTATTTTACCTGCCAAGTCTCAAACGCCTGTTTGTAACTTCACAAGGCTCCTCAACCTCATAGAATCCGGGGCTCTGGTCTTCCACGCTGCTGGAGTTCTGCCATTCAAAACAGAGTTTTCTCCCAGCACCCACAGCAAAAGGCAAGTTCTCATACTCAGGTATTTCCTCATAGTGACGCACGTTCTCGTACTCTGGAGCACAAGCACTGGTTACAGAATTCAAATGCATTTGTGATAAATTCTCTCCCGAAACTACATGCCCATCTAAAGACTCCAGCCTTTGGTTACTTCGCATCTCGGGTTGACTTCTGTTTCTCTGCCTCTTCTTCTGTAACGCCGGACTACTTATTTCTACAGAATGCACCTTGGCAGATTTAGCTTTCCTTTCACTGCCTACATATGCTATATTCCGGTTGCTACCACTTCCATACCCGTCCCCGGTGGAAAGGTTGGCAATAGCACTATCCATTGACTGGCTGCCTTTAGACAGAAATTTTTGGAAGTCACTTTTCATTAAGCAAACCGACAGTTTCATGTTGAGAAACTTTTTCAAGCTATTTTTCTTCTGATGGTCTTTGCAAGGCTTGTCTGTCCTTTCCATGTCCACAGAAGAGAGAGATTTGGCCCTAGGCTTTGTCACAACAGCCAAGTGGTTGAAGCTGGTAGCAATGTTAGCAGTTTTTAACGATTCAGAATTTCCTGAAAATGGAAGAATAGGATGAGGTAACTTCCAGACGGGCTTCTCAGAAGAACGTTTGGGTATATCACAGGACGACAGCGCGCCTTGCTCCTTGGCTGGTGGACGCGTGAAGTGAGATCCTTCCAGAACGCTGTTTGCTTTGTCCTCACTTGAGGTGTAAGAACTTTTCTCCACAAGCTCTGCTGATGCAGCTTTTTTCAGCAGGCCAGCAGCTGGTAGACTGTGCCTCTGTGGTTTCTTAGGAACAATTTTTGGGGAACTTTCATCCTTTATTTTAACTTCTTTATCTTCCAATTTTTGTGGGGAAACATGGAGGTTATTGGAAGCAGATGAGTGCTGACTGCTAGTTAATTTGAGTTGCTTTGGCAAACTCATGGACAAAGTATCACACCTGACAAAGTTAGTCCTTTTATCCACAGAATCTAGCATACTGGTATCATCTGTCATCTCATCCACGGAGTTAACCAAGGTACGGTCTGCTTCTAAAGAACATTCAACACTTTCCACCAAATCAGAAGTTTTGTGTGACAACTGAGGCAAAAGATTTTGTGAAGTTGACTCTTCCGTAGCAGGTTCCTTCACCTGATGCATTTTGTCTGCATTGCTTTGAGTTATCTGACATTTTTCAGGATGAAGCACTTCCATATTATTGTTGTAACAAACACTTTGACCAAGGATATTAATTTTTGCTTGCTTTTTAAAGCTTTGTTCCGCAAGCCCAAAGGAATCTTTCTCTGATTTAGATGGTTCCTTTGTTCCTTCTCCTGTGGTGTCTATGCCATCCTGACGGACTAGACATGCAGCACGTGGCTTTCTTGGCTTAGGGACAGGAAGCACTTTTGAGCTTAGGACTGAAGATGTTTCAGAGGAGATTTTATCAGCATCTGCTTTCATACCCATTTCACCTGAAAACATACTATTGCTACCTAAATTTTCATTTTCCAGGATTTCCTGGTCCAATGAGGAAGAGCAAGTGTGGTTATTTTCAGTCAAACTAGGACAAATTTCAGACATCTGAAACTCATCAGCAGTGAGCTTACCATCAGTATTTTGTTGCTTCCCTTTAGCTACCTCAGAAGATGACGAAGACTGCACAAGTTCCATAAACCCTATTCTAAGGTCATTCTTGGAACTGCTGCCATCCCCTTTGTCAAGTTTGTCTGCATACCTGTGCCTCACAGGACTGCTGTTAGGAAACACACTATGAGTTAGAACGTCCTTAAGTTTCTCCTCCAAAATGCTGGCTTTCAAAACCACCTGATTTCTATTTGCCAGCTTTTCATTGTGACTATCCCCCAGAGCTAGTGCGTTTTTTTCACCGACTTTGATGTTCTCTAAGTTTTCAAAGTGCTTGAAAATGATCTGAGTTTTACAGGTGTTCTCCCCATTTCCAAGCTTATGAAGGCATTCAAATTTGCAAGATGACATTGGTAGAATATATGCTGTGTTATCGGTACTACTTTCCGAGGCTTCATTTCTATAGTTCAAGTGGTCTAGCGTTTGAGAAGAATCTCCCCTGTGCTCCTCAAAGCTTTTTGTGCTTTTTCTTGTAGATGATGGAGGTTTAACTTCCGGAACGGATGAGCTCTTGAGAACCTTTGGTTTCGGTGCAATTGCTGGCTTGGTTTTCCTTGCTGCTTGTATAACACCAGAAAGTACAACGTCGGGCTTCGGTGCAACAGGTGGAGGCGTCGCCTTGTGTCCTACCACAAATTTTGGTTTGGGGGCCACCGGTGGCTTCTTAATTTCTAGGAAGGATGGAAAACAAAGACTTTAGTCACCATCAGCCCACAGAACAACTTCACCTGCACCACAGTATTATTAGAGGGTTTGTAACATCTAAATCACACGATCTACAGGATCTCAGTGTGTACATGCATACATTTTTCTCTTAAAAGCATGCCTCCCTTCCCTACCACTGCTTTTTCACTAATTGCCTTTCTTCTTTTTAACAGGCACAATCAAGGAGTGGTAGGACAAGTCTTCAAGGGTAACTTGTTTGTTAAAAAAAAAGTTTAACTTTATGAAAGTGCGTATCCTTGCTCAGATGCTAAAGTATGATGCTAATAAAACCAGAGCAGATTAGCCTGGTTTTGCAGTTTGAACTATTATAATACCTTTTAAAAATGGTACAAATATGCTAAGTGCCTCTGTATAATAAGCCACAAAGATAACAGAACAGCTAGGGTAATTACCAAGACAGTTAAGTTCCTTCCCCTACCACTCTGGAAATGTGTAACCTAAAATTCCCTTTTTCCTTCCTCTTCTTTTCAAACAATATTGAGATATTACCAGCTGTAAAACTGGCATGTCACTACCATCAGTTCAGTGAAATGTCTGTTGTGTGAAGTTAACGCAGTAATTTGTAGCAAGTCAACATTGTCCTACTGTAAAAGTAAAATACTATTTCTGTGCATCTTAGAAAATTACTCTTCCCAACATGTTACTGTCTGACCTAGAAACAGTCACCACTACTATGCCTTATGACCCACTTGACAGCGCAAAATGACAAACCCTGGGGAGAGTGGATGGCAGGAAAAGGAGCACATGAGGAACTTAGAGATTATGGAGTTTTGATCATGTTGTTGGTTTTGGGTGGTTTTGGGGTTTTTTGTTTGTTTATTTGTCTTGTGTTTGTTGTTTTTTTTTTCTTTAAGGTATGCCTGAAACATTGCAGGAGATCATTTATGACCAATTTATTTCCATATGCTGGAATAATTTCAGATTTCTAAGTGCTTTGAGTGATTTTTGACATATGAAAACTGATTTATAAAGTAAACAAGTTTCTCATTCTGTTTTTTTATGTACTACCTCTGTATTTATTACCTTTGTTTCGAATAATATTTTGGTATACTTTCAGGAAATCATACACATGTTAAATGAAACTCTCACGAAAACATGCAAAGAGATTGGGTAAGCCATTGATTTATTATTCCCTTTGAACTGTGGGTTTGGTGTTTGGTTGTTTTTTAACACCATTATTATTATAGATGTGCAACTATATCCTAATCTCTAGCCTAGAAATACAAGAATAAAGTTTCAGGCTTGGGTTTTTTTCTGATTTGGATTTTTTTGTTTGTTTGAAAGAAATCTAGATGGTAAAAAAAAAAAAAGAAAAAAAAGGCAGATGCCTGCAGTTGCAAGCATTTCCCAAACACTAAGCCACTGCTCTAAGCAGACGGCCAGAAACAATGTCTCTACTATAGAAACAGGAAAACCATGTTTTTCTAGGACATGAATCATGAAATGGTATCCAGACTGACTCCACTTACACTTAGAATAGCTGCCCTTGCTGCAATTATATTGGCAAAGAGGTAAATCTGATGGCAGAGATAATTTTGGAGACATTTTGCAAGAGGGAACGCAGAATTTCTTTCCAAAGGTACAGCTCCCTATAGCCACTGACAACAGCCAAGAGTGACCCAAGCACCAGCAAAGGCCGTACCACCTTCTCTTTCCTGACCAAAGACAGGTTTCCCACATAGTGAAGAGTTTGCTAGGGGGAAAAAAAAAAAAATCAACCCTTTGGATGGGCAACCACTGATCCTGAAGAGCAGAAGAGAGTTGTACATTCACTTTCAGACAAGGCAACTGCCTATTCAGTTGGAGAATGAAGTGATGGCAATAAAGGAGCCTGATTTCCACGATAAAAACCGAGGAAGGGATGCCCAGTTTGTCACAGAACACAACGCAGTAGTAGACCTGGGCCGTGTTCAGCGATATTTATTAAGTTATTAAAGCTCCCTGAAAACAGGAGAGAGACAGTCTGCTTGGGAACCCTTCCTGATGCCCAGATGAGAGAAACAGATTGCAGAAGATACAGGAGATTAAACACTGGCTAGGTAAGTGATATCCTGTGGACTATTTGTCCCACTCTGCAAACTGAAGTCCGTAAACCTTGGAAGTTTCTCCCTCTCTCTAGCGGGGCTGCCTAACATTTTGGATAGCAACCAAACTAGGTTACTCTGCAGGGCTTTCAACCAGTGTTTATTAGGGAGGACACTCAGAAGGTATGATATGATACCATTACCTGAATATAAGATTCAAAACTAAAACATGAAAATGTCAAGGGATGCAAATAAAACAAACCCATTGTTTACACGCCATAGTGGAAACCTGGATAATGAACAGAGCTAGAAAAATTCACTTCTGATAAGTGCAATTCAGTGCGATTTCTGAAGCCTACTAGAATTTTTCAAATGATTTCAACGTTAAAAAGCACTGGGACAGACAGAAGAGACCAGCAAGTTGTATGGTATAATAAAGACACCACTATCTGCTTTAAAGCGATTGCTCATTTCATCTAGAGTAGATATGGGCCAATGTATTAACAGGCACATTACAGTCTCAGTATCAATACAGATCTGCAGTCAACCGCTCAATCAGAAAGGAATGTGATGAAGAGCCCTTTCAAACATAAATATGACGTGAGAGGAAAGACTCCAGGAAGGGAATGCATACCAGTAGTTTTCCTCAAGAAAATATCTTTAAGTTTCTGAAAAATACAAGCGATGAGTTGCTTAGAAAAAATCACTGCAGCTAGGCAAGGGTACAAGTGTATTAGATTTCGATTAGAAATCAAGAATTAAAGTTCAGTTGATTATAAATGAATTTAATTCACCGTGTGTGGATAAAAACCAGTTCTATATTACACAGTGCTTTAAAAGGGACAACTTCCCATCCTGAATAGAAAGAAAACTAAGTAGGAGGCAACTGTTATATATAAAGGTGTGAGGAATGACTGGAAGTCATATGAGAATGACTTTTTCTTAAATGACAAGCATAAGCAAGCCTCTTTGGTGAAAAACAGTAAATATAATCACGGAAATGTTATACAACAAATGCATGGAGTGGTGAGTTGTTTGGACAATGGGCTTTTTCCTGGTCCCATATGGAACTGTTCACCTAAGAATAGAGATGGTTGGTTATGCTTAGGAGAGTAAAACTGAAGAGAATTTAGCAATCATTGTAGATAGTTATTTTACAAGAGCTCCATGCAGGTCTGCAGCTAAACAGTAAATAAAGCTCTGAATTACAAAGAGATAAACATAAAAAGATGCAGGGAGCTGAAAATATTTCTGTACACGGCACCTGCCAGACTGTTAGTGAGATGCTATGTCACCTTCTGGCATTCTTAGATGAAAACTTGGGATGAATGCAAGAAACAACTACAGAAGTATGCAAGGTCTAAAAATCATGCCTCAAATTCCAAGAAAGCTCATCCTGCTTAATTTAACCAAGAATTTAAGAAGTAAGATGGTAATAGTATATATACTTACGCACATGTGAAAGATTTTTGATAGCAAATGGCTCTTTAATCAGGAACAAAAAAAAGACACAATGAGGTCCCATAGCTGACCACTGAAGTTCGAGAAGTTCAAACTAGAAACAAAGCTTTAAAATTATTATTAACCCCAAAGGATAATTAACTACGGGAACATCTCGCCTAGGGTTGTGGTGGGGCCACCAGCACTTACAGTCAACCTAAAGTCACTTTCTGAGATGTGTAGAAGTTTCAGAGGAAATTTTGGACTAGACATTGGATTCTCTGGCTTGTCTTACTCGGGAGATTAGAATAGAGAATCACTATCATTTCCCCTGCTCCCCCCTCCTATTTACCCCATTTCTCAGAGAGGATCCCTGCATCCAGACTAGCATCGTGGGTTACCAGTATTAAACCCAAATGTAAGAGCAGAAACACAAAGTTTTATTTGCATAAACAAATTAAATGATTAGGAGCCAGAGAAGCAGCCAGAGATATCCTCTGACTTGCTTGACAAGGCAAAGGAAGAAATCCATAAATAAAGTGACTAACAAAGCTGCCATCACCAACAGGAAATCTACAGCTCACCTACAATAGCCAACACTGTGTTCAGTGCTGAAGAAAAAAAAAATAGATGCTTAAAAATACCAACACACCCAACACCTTTAAAAAAAGTGCATTAAAAAGGGCATTATTTTTCTAACAATAAATAGCCATTAGCACCACCTATGCAGGCCAATGCTCTTTGTCTGACTTCAGGTCACAGCACAGAGAACAGACATTTGTCCCTCCAGTGAATTATCTCCTCCAGTGTGCTGAGGAAAAAGCAACACCCATTCTCATCCTGCTGAGCGCCTCCGCGACCGACACTCCTTGGACACTCATCATTGCTCGACTAGCACACGTTCCTGTCCTACCTGTCCATTTCTGTTCTTCAGATGATAGGATTTGGCAAATGAGGACCTCACTAAAAAATGCTTATGTGTCTTCTCCTATGCAATATCATGAATGAACAGGGAAGCCAACAAGACAATGCAGATGTAAGCACTACTGTTACACAACTTTAAATTATCTCCTCAAATTTTGACCTCTTGTTATCTTGCCTGCCCAGCACAGGAATAGGGAGAAAAGAAGATACATGAAGTTGAACTGAGGCAAAAAAATCAAATAGCACTACCTCTTCTGCAATAAACCCTACTATTGCTAAAAGAACATTTTCCCAGGTTATGCTTATGCCCATACTTTTGAGATTATGTTAACAACTTCTATGCTTGGGAACAGCAAAAGAACAAGAACAAGCTATGTTCACCTGCATCTGTCCAAGAAACAGGGAAACATAGTTCTGGACGCTGTTGTGCAAACATAACTTGGTATTTCTTTCGTTGCAATGCTCCATATGAACAGAGGCCTCTCTCCTGGTATTCAGGGTTCCCTATGGGACTGTCTCTAGCCATCCAAGAGGTGTCCCCGGGGCAGGATCCTGCAACTCACCCTAAAGCAATATCCTTTTTGAACCACAAAACAGTAGGAAGACAGTGAAACAATTAATCAGTGTGACATAAGATTTTGACAGCAGCTAGACCTAAACTTAAGGTACGGGTACACAACCAAGTTACTATGGGGTAAGACAAGATGTGAATTTAACAAATCAGCTACTCTACAGAAGCTAGCCATATGTATACTCGTATCTTTCCGCGCAGTATACAAGGTAGTTTACTCCTTTTTGCCTACGAGGTAAAATCTATTTCACATGCTGTTGTGGTTTAACCTGGCAGGCAGCCGGTAGTATGTGTCCTTCACATATCTATTTCACATGTACTAGAAAAAGAAAAGGGCTTGAAACAGTTACCGCTTAGCAGCTGGCCTACTGCAAATGTACATATTGGCTTTCTCATGGCACCTTGTTTACATATGCATACTGTATTCTCAGAGTTAGGAAATCGCATCTGTCGGCTATATATGAAAATAATATGATGCCCAGAAGGTATCTACTAAGGGATCGATGTGCTGTTCTTTCTTACGTGAAGGAAGAGCTTGCTCCAACAGCCAATTTACTGTTCCTGGGACTACTTTTGGCATAAAACACTAGAACTCACAGACACAAAACAAGAAAGCCAATCCAACTTCCAAAGAGCATGTAGGAAGAGAGATACTTATTGCTATATGTTTGGGATACACTCAGAGATTATTGCAATGGCAGTTAATACACTGTTCAGAGAAACAGATAAAGTATTTTAAAAATCCTGTTCTCCAGCAACTTAAGTTTTAATGACTCACAACAAGGCTTTTCCGTTCAATTACTTTGCTTTCAGTTATAGAAAGTAAGTTTCATTAGGTAAACACTCCAAAAAAGTATTCCGAGATCATGAATTTATTTCCTGCAAATGTGTATTTATTTTCTCATTATGCAGAGGCTCTGATTTTCTCAGGTGCCACAATGCTCAAAAGAAAACAAAAAAAGGAATGACTCATGACATCCCGGAAGGTAACACATGTAGTTTTTAAAATACAAGGGAAAACGATGGTTTCCAAGCCATGACAGTTTTAGAAAACATCCTAAATAAACTGCAAAAGGAAAACATTAATTTCAAAATCTCAGGTTGTTCAATGACTTGTTGAAATAAAACAGGAAAGTTGGGGATAACTTCAGAGTAAGGACAAGAGATGAATAAACAACCTTTTAAGATCGCATGCGGAGATACAGCTGGGTAACTCTAATGAGACTTGACATATTAGAGGGTTAAAGGGACACTAAACCCTGTAGGCCTCACTTTTTCAATCCTTGAAAGCAATGAAGTTTGATTGGAAAAGTCATGTTGATTTTGTTTATTCTGTTCCTGCTATGTTTTTTTTCCCCTTTGAATTACATTTTTGACATTAAAATACACTACATATTTCTCATTTTTGTTGCCAAAACAGATTTCAAGTCTAAGCTACACATTCTGCCCATACTAAATAAGCTGTATAGATTCACATATAAGGACTGTTTCTTCAGCAAGAAATAATAAATGTCAAACTCGTAACTCTGAGCTATTGTTTTTCCCTTTTAAAGGCAAAGCGCATACTTGAAGACAGCACAATAGTTCCAGGCAGAAAATGAGTAAATGTGCATTCATCAGCATCGTATATAAAGAATATGCAGTACATGAGAAAGCAATGAGAGGAGAATAGCTATAAATGAAGGTTGAAACCAACATACAGGTTGATCATCACAATAAGATTTTTAAATTATCTAGGAGTATTTTACGTAAGTGCTATACTTCCTTAGTTCTAACAAGTCCAGACTTACATATACATTTTCAAATGTGTAAGCAACAGCTACGGCAGAACTCCTTCACCTATCACTGAATTACGTCCAGCTCTGGTCTGAGATGTAACTGAAACAATTTTGTAGAGGCACTAGAAAAGATATATAGCAAGAAACTGAATACACACTGCATTATTTAGAAAGGCAGAAGGCAAGCCGGAGTGGAGTTCAGGCTGGGTTATCAACGTTGGACCATTTGCAACTTCTGTCCATGGACAGAAGCTGTGTTCAGTATTTCTCTCCGTACCACAGTCCCCTCAACTAGCACAGCATCTCTTACAGAGAGTCCTGCATATTGAGCTGAAGTCACTCATATCTGCAAATCCTACTTAAAAATATTCAATCAATACCGATGATGCTGTACTAGGTTGCTTTGTTCTAAAGGTACATTAAAAGAAGACACAAGAGAGAGACACTCAAGTCCTTCAAGTTAAACTGAAGGAAGAGCAGAAGGATTTCTAGGCGCTTCAAGTTCCAACTGAAGCTTTCACACACGATGATAGCATTTCTACTGAAACACTGTATTACCAATCAGTTGTTAGAAAGCTAGCTTACGTAGCACAAACCAGAGTAATAACCGAATTCACAATTAAATTTCAATGTAGGAAACAGATCCTAGAGATCACAGGACTGAAATTAAAATGTAGGAGCTGGTCAGTTTTTATGTGACCAATAGCTTTATAAAGCATGTCTATGTATCTCAGGAGGTAAATTCTACAGCAATACAAAGAGACAGATATTAAACCTTCAGAACTGTGTTCTGGCAGTCCTGTCTTTTCATACCCTGCCTATGAGCTCCTGAACTGAAATGTCAAAAGCTGTCATGACACTGTCAGTAGGATCGTGAATCTCTGATCTTGTTTCACCTGTTCCCCATATATTTTTTTATCCTAACATAATCCATCACACACAAAATAATTCTTCAACCCCTCTTCAACAGACTTCACACACTCCTCAGCTTCCCTCTTCCTGCCCACCAGGACTCCCTCTACGCCTTCCCCTTCAAAACTCTCGCTAAAATTCACATTTTCCATGAAACTGTCCCACTTTCTTCTTACTGATATTCCTCAGCATCCCTTTCTCTTTTGCCTTCTAAGTGACTTTGTTCACCAGAACCCCTTCCTCCTCACCTTCCCCACAAACACCGTCACAACATAAACTAAAACAGACTCGGTCACACAACCTCAGCTCGAGAAGTCCTGCAATCACTGTTTAGTGTTGAACATCTACCCAACTTTATGAAACTTAGTACCATATCAAATTTTAACAGCCCAGCTCTAAGCTCTTGAGCACCCCCTAACACATATCTTTTATTTGCACAGCTGTTTAACTCTTAAAAGAGCAGGGGTGAATTGCACTACCAGTGTCACTACTAACAACGTGAACATACAATGCAGCTGTTAAGTAGAGATGATATCCCGCTTTACGACATGTTTTTGCAGATGTAAACAAAATCAGTTCTATCATATATATTAAAGGTGGAAATATATTAAATGGAGCAGAAAGATGCATTAAATGGCTTTTTATTTTCCAGTAAATTCTGATTAACTAAGAGAGCCCAGATAACTTAATTAACGCTGGACTTGATAACAATTCGATGTATGTGAGAGGAAAACACTGAGAATTAGGTTGATGTCTGTGTATTGCTTTTGCTTTAGAACAGCCTCCCCCTCCCTAATCCTTACAGGAAGCACTTCACTGCTTCAGGTTTACACTGCAATTAGCTGTGTTTCCACCCAATACATCATAACCTACACATAACATCTTCTCGACGTAGAAAACGTTTTCAAGCAGACTAAGAAAGGAATCTACTAATCTAACAGATGGGTGAACAAAAGTACTAACAGCACACCACCGTGCAGCCAAACAAAAAAATATGAGCAACTCCCTTAAACATGGGGAGCTCTTGTTTTAAACCAAGATTTTGCCTTGCAGCTCTTCTAGCCGTAAAACTAGCAGCGGTCAAGAAACGGGGGAAGAAAGGTAAGGAAAGCACTGAAGTAGATCAGTTCAAACCAGCAGCTGGAAACGCCAGAAGCGAACGCTTTCCAGCATCCCTGCCCCTGCGTGAGAGCTCCGGCTTGTCCGAGCTGGACCAAGGGAGGTACACCCTCCAAGCACAGCCGGAGCTCTGCCGCTGACAAACCTTCACAGCTCCGCGAAGCCAGACGGAGCGATAACCCAAACCCTGGTGTCGGCTTTCCTGCCAAAAAACGCGGCCGCCGGCGGAGGCTCTTGGCAGGTTTCACCCGCCGCCAGCTCGGCCCCACGCGAAGTGACCCGCTCCGCCGCCGGGCACAAAGTCTCTGCGCCGGACACGCGAGAGCGGCCAGAGCCGCACGCCAGGCGGGAGCGGAGAGCCCGGCTCAGCTCCGCGCAGCGCCGGCCGCCGGGGCAGGGACGTGCCCGCACGGCCCCGAGGCCGGGGGGCAACGGGGCGCCCGTAGCGGACCCCGGGGAAGGGCTGTCCCCCGGGGCAGGAGCGGGGTGCGAGGCTGCGCCCCCCCCTCCGCTCGCTCCCCGCGGCAGGCGGGACCAGCCCGCCTCCCTGCGCTTCCCCCGCGGCGGTGGGGGAGAACCGGGCGCAGCCGCCCGGTGCCGCCGGGACGAAGAGCGCGGCGGCGGCTCCGGCCCCCGTCCCGCGCCGGCACCGCGGGGCGGCTGCGGCGGACCTCCCTCATCCATTCCCGCCCTCGCCCCCGCGCCGCCGGCCGCCTCGGGGTGAGGGGAGGCTCTCTGGCCGCGGGGGCATGCGGACACCCCGCCTGCCGCCGACCGGGCGGGCGGAAGGGAACCGCCGCTCCCCAAACTTTCCCCGGTCACTCACCGGCGGAGCTCATGGTGCTCCCCACGCGCCGCGCCGTCCTCCCCCTCGTCCCTTACGCCACGGCCCCTCTGAGGGCCGAGGAGAAGGAGCCCATTGTTCCCCCGCGCCGCCACCCAGCAGCAGCAGCACCCCCCGCCCGCCACCGCATAACGCCCCGCGGCTGGCGGCCGAGTGAGCGCCCGCAGCTCCCGCCGCCAGCCCCGCCGCCGCCGCCCAGCGGCGCCCCCTGCCGGGCCCGCGTCCCGCCCCGCCCCCGCCCCGCCCACCAATCAGCACCTCCCACAAGGCGCCCGGAAGCGGGCTCTCGCTGTGCCTTCTGGGGGCTGTAGTTCCTCCCGTCGCGAGGCAGGACCGCGCCGGGCGGGGCGGGGAGGGGCCGCCGGCGGCGCGGCGGACTCCGTTTCCCAGAGTGCCCGCAGGGGGTGGCATGGCGGAGAAGGATGACACCGGAGTTTGACGAAGAAGTGGTGTTTGAGGTGGGCGCGGGGGCGACCCGGGGCGGGTTGGGCCCGTGTCTCTCCGCCCCTCGCCGGGGCGTTGCACCGCGGCCCCCGGGGGCGGCGTGCGCCGGGCGGCCCGAGGTGACCTTTGGGCGTGAGGCGGGCGTGGGGCCCGGCCGGGGGCAGCGCCTGCCGCGGGCAGCCGGCGGCGGGCGGGGAAGCGGGGGAGGGCGGGGGCCGGCGGGACCGGCAGGGCGGGGCGGTGCTCGCCGGGATCGGCGGACGGCGTGGGGTGTCCCGCGCTCCCGAGCAGCCTGGGGAACCGGTGTCGCGCCGCGCCCCTCCGCGCAGGCCGAGGGCGGGACCGCTGGCGGGAGAGGGAGCCGGGCCGGGGAAGGCTCAGCCGGGGAAGGGGCGATCCTTTGTGCGGCGGCCTGCCTGGGCTGCGCGGGTCGGCGGCTGCCGGCCTGCCTGTCCCCGCCTTCCGGGCTGTGCGAGCTCGGTGGGAAGGAAGCGCGGCGGAGCGGGAGGCCCGTCTCGGCGGGTGTTCCCTCAGAGCCGCCTGCGCCGGCCTTTGAGAGCCGTTAGGGGCTGAGAAGGGGTAAACGGCGGGCCGGGGCGTCGGCGCAGCGCGTGCCGGCGGCACGTCCGTGTAACGGCTGGTGCGGCAAGCGGGGTGCGTGTGAGGCGTCACAGCGCGCTGCGCTGACCGCTGAACCGTGGGGTCGGGGGCAACGACGGTAAATCCACTGTGTCGCTAATAAACCCTGCTTCTAAATCAGTGTAATTCACCTAAAAGGTGCATTTCAGCACGCAGTCATCCGTGTAGTAAGTACTGAAACTGCCTTATCTTTCTGGTGCTTGTATTATTTACAGGATTTGCATAAAACTTTTGCAGTTATATTGCATGTCTTATTAGATAATGGGGCTACAACATCATCTTGGCCTTATTTAAAACAGTGGCTAAATATATCTGCTGTTGCAGTTCAGTAACAAAATCAGATCCGTTTGCAGCAGGTAAATGTAATTGCATCTTCACGGAGGGCACACCTGTTTTTGCAGGCGTACAGAGAAAGTGGTTATAGAGAAATGCTGTCTTTAAAGTGATTAATTATTATAATAGCAATAAGGCTTCTGGTTTTACCAGGGTGCAAAAAGCTCCTTACCTAAGGAATGATTTTTTCTCAGCTGTGTAAGTACTACCTGTATATGGCTTTGGTCTGTACCACAAAGTTTTGTGTTTATCCACAACCAACCTTGAATCCTAACAATAAAATCTCTTATTTATATTGCTGCTATGTTAAATCGCTTCTTTTAATGGCATAAACCCATGGCAAGAATTTATTTCACAGGTATAATGCCTGCCCTCTGCATTTCTTTCTTCAGTAAAAGTGATACTCATTTTACAGTTCCACAGTTCTTCAGTTCATGCAGCAGTTACCGTTTTGATTGAAAAAGTTCAGCTGTATAGGGTGTAAAAGATCTCCCTGCATGTGCGTATGCACTTCACTATTTTATTTGCGTTTTGGGAATGGATTTCCATCACTAGCGAAGGCTCTTTCATACATTACTGTATCAAATGTGCGTGTATATACACACTTACAGGTATACTGACTGACATAGTAACATATATTTCATATATTAGGGTACAACTATAACAACAGATAAGCAGCAGTAGGAAAAATACAGATTTTTTTGGTTGGTTGAGGTGCAGAGCTGGGTGAGATACCCGCTGATAATAATGGGTACCTTGAAATATCCGCAAAAATTATCTTCAGAAGTGCTCAGCAGGGTTCATGCTATTGTAAAATGAAGGCTCCACAGAGAATTATGAACATATTCCACGCAGATAAGCTAGAGATGGGAATTAGCAAGGAGTCAAAAAGTATTTGGGTAGGTAATGCTACAACATATTTATTTTTTAATTACTGTTTTAATTTTTTTCTTGGGCCCCAAACTCTCCCCCTTAATTGTTTCTGGTTTCTGGTAAGCAACTACATTTTTTCTGCACCTCAGTAGGTCAATTGCGTTGTTGTTCTTCGGTGGTCACTGTTACAAGGCAACCTTCAGCATTCAGACCTAGGATACTGTGAACAGCTGTTTTCTCTGTGCTTTTGGAGCTCTTGTGAACAAGGTATCCGTCAATATTACAAGTAGTAGTGGTGTGCGAACAAATGCATGATCGGGAAAGAAGTGGTCCTTCATGTTTTTCATACTCAGGAGAGGGAAGAGAAGCAAATGGGGTATGCTTCACCTGTTCCACATCACAGTTATGCCCAGTGTTATTTTCTGCACATTTTTCAGGTCATAGCTCTGTCCAACAGGCCCTGAATACATCAATGACAGCTGTCTGCATTACAAATTTTGCAGCATCAAACAGATGATGGCCCGCTGATAGATATTTATGAGCTTCCAAGGACTGATCATTTTTCTCGCTATCAAAGTCTCATTTACATTAATATATCTCTGAAGGAAGGGAAGCACAAGCATGGCACTGGGAAAGCAGTGTTTTCCATCCAGTTCAAAAGCCACTGCAGATCATTGTGATTGAACAATAATGAATGATGGGCATTTTACTCTATCCAAGTAAGTGCTGCCATACTCTATCCAGTTTATAAATGAATTCCTATAGCAGCCAGCGATTTTCATTCACCGACTGCATAGTCCTCAGCACTTCAGTTCTTGCATTTGTTACAACCAGTTGCTCCTGTAATTAAAATGCTACAAATATTGGGGGGAGGGGACAGAACCTGAGAAACACAGAGGTGCCCCTGCTACACTTGGCCTGGGCTTGTCTGCCAGAGGTGTGTCAAATTAAAAATTGTTGCAGTGTAGAGCAGATTTGTACTACAAAATGGAGGAATAATGAATGACATTTATTAATGTCTGTCTTAATTTATTAAGGGAGATCATAAGATAGGAAATTTGATCTTATGTTACTTGAGATGAGTTTTTTACAAAACGGGCTAGAAGATCGAATGCTGTAGTTACAGTGTACCCCAGAGTCCTCTGTAAAATTACAGTGGTTTGTGTATTTAGACATGAGACTGGAATTGTGTTAGGTTTTTTGTTGTTGTTTGGACAATGACATCTCCTCCTTGTTTTCTTTTTCTTTTTTTAATGTATAAATTAAAGAAGTTCCTTATTCAAACTGGCTAAATTTCTGCATCGTTATTTCAGTGGGAGGACTGTGCATCAAATATCAGAATCCATGCTAATCTGTATTTAAAAAGAAAACAAGCTGGGGATGAATGCAAAGAGAGTCAAAAATCTCATGTCCAAATTCAAAAGTTTATATCTATGAAAAATATTGAACGCAGCTCTACTGAACCTAGAATTGGAACACACAAACTCAGAACAAAGATTTTGAACGTATAATAGGTGCTCTCATTTCACAGCCAGCCCCTGCTCAAGCAGTCATGTTCCCATCACTGGGGGAAAATATGCAGGCATGGAATTACCCTTTCCCGAGTTTGGAGAGACGTGGTCTGCGTTCTTTGTCTTCTTGCTGTAGTGGAAGAAGCTAATGTGAAAAATGAGTCCTATAAACAGTGGAGAAATGCTTTACAAGCAGCATGCCATCCTGAGAGAGAAAGGAAGCGCCAGGGCTCGGCAGAGCTGGCAACTACATGGCACTGGGTTGGGCCTGTGTGGGGAGGAGGTAGGAATGGTGGAGTCTATTTAGGAGGGACATGGGACAAAAGTGCTTGGGAAATATTTGGCAACATTATAATGTGTTCAAATGTCAGGTTCAAAAAGAGAACTCTCACTGCTTATTTAGGCAACAAGCCAAGATCCTGCTTGGTACTGAGGGGCGTGGAGGATGTCTACATATAATGTTCTGATATACATATTTCTGTAAGATTTAAAGAGATTCCAGCAAGAGGCATCACCGTTTCCCAGCATAATACAACTATATTCAGAACAGCCTTTAGCTGATGTGTTCTCTGCATGCCTACAACAGTAAAACATGACTAAAATATGGTATTTCTTTGCTTAGAATACTGGTGTGTCACAAAGTTGAGATGTTCAAATCCTCATCTGAACCCTTTTAAACCAAATGTAGCTTTTATCAAAACACTCAGTGATGTTTGTTTTCACAAATGCTTTCTCCACCCAAATTAAGCTGTTCTATAATTATTTTGTTTAAAAAATGAAACAAAAACAAATGGACACCCCAGGAAACCTAACCTCAGAAACTTTTTGTTGTGATGAAAATTTTAAGTCACGTTCATTCAAAAACCTGAAAACTTTAGGACTTGCAAAGTAATGTGATTTTTGTCAAGCATCAAGCTTATAAATGTTGTATTCTAAAAAATGATGTCTCAAACGTTATAAATTAGGAAGAAGAAGAATCTGAAAAAGAACATTCACACAACTTCAATGGTAGTGTCAGTAATGCTTCCTCAACAGGATTTTTCTCACCAAATTTTGGGTGGACTAAAGATGTAGTACTCTCATTTTATACATATGCGTGGAATAAAGCCAGTTTGAAATACACAGTTCTGTCAAAACCACAGTTCACTTGTCATTCTGATGAGCTGTTTCTGAGACTGTGCTTTGTCTGCCTGAAGCATGGGCTGTTGCCAGAAGAGGTGTTCAGGCTTCACTCCTCTTTTCTGGCTTATTCCCATCCCTTTCCTTATGCTGGCACTTGGATTTGTGGGTGATGCTGTAAACTAGCTCAGGAGATTGATTAGACTATAAACTAACCTGGCTAAGAAAGAAGAAAAAGATGGATTTTATTTTTTTTACAATCAGATCAGTTCCTTGTTCCATCTCACCATTTGGCTGTATAAATATTACCATTAGTGTTCTAAAATGGTACTGCAGCTTTCATCTGCGCCCACTGGTAATGGCAGATTAAATTGACCATGTAAATGCAGCCTGGGGAGATATCTCTGCTGCAAATTGCAGTGTACTGTAGAGGCACCTGGACTAGTGATGGATGGGCTATTTCAGATATTTTGCTTCTCAGCAGTCCACTAAGAGGAAGGAAAGGACAGGCTGTGGTCCTTTTCATCACATGACTGGGAGGCAGGTAATACCAGAGAGAAAATAAAAGAAACTGCAAACTTAAAACTGTGTAAAGAACAGTCTGGTTGTTGCGGAGGCCAAGTAATCTCATCAGGCATTTTTGGGTAACACTAATGTCATATCTGAATGGATAAAGAGAAAAGTATTATGTGGGCTGTATGGTGCGTGAACCCATATTGCCTTTATTATTTTTAATAGAAAATTTGAAGACAAAAGTACATGATGATCCATAGTAAATTTTGAGGTCTGTTGGTCCAAAAATTTTTTAATCCTCCTCTGTATTAATTACTCTGCAGTCATGTTTATGGGAGGATTAACTGCTCTCACAACTTCAAGTCATGAATCAATTTCCTTGAGACACTTGAATAAAAAAAAAAGACTCACTGTACTTTTCTTTTAGTCTTTATAATGGCACTGTCTTTTTTGTTTCTTGATGCCTTTCACTTCAATAAAGATGTTTGCTTACAGTGTGTTGTCATTAGGAGTCAGAATTAACATGATTTATAATGGATAAACAAGGTAATGCTTTGGAGCCGGTGTTTTAAAGAGGTTTCCAAATTGTTTCAGAAATACTCCAGTAGTTTACCAGCCAGATACATTAATTTCATTAATTTAGTTTTGAATGTAAGTGAAGGGTAAAATCTGTGAGTTGTTAGTAACTGGTATAAAACAAACCAGTTTTCCGGTATCAGCCTAGTCTGATGACCTGCATGATCAGTGACTTCTCACCAAAGCTCCAGGTACAGAGTCTGGCTGGCCTGTTACCCTGTCCTGCACTTTTACCACTTTTACTTTCAGTTTCTCAGATATTTTTCATCTCTGTCCTTGTCAGAAAGGTCCTGCTCAGCTTTTCACCTGTATTCGCAAGTCCACTTTTGAGCGGGTAAATAATATCCAGAGCTCTCAGTGACTTTCAGGGCTTTGTCTAGTACGCAATATTTGTTTCTAAGACTTTTCCACGATGGCAATAATGTGCAACCACCTGCTGAAAATGCGAATGAAAGAGCTTTCCCATGTCACAGATCCAGTGACACAGAACTATACACAGGCTGTAAAACTTTCCTAACTCTTCAGGACACGTGGGTGCATGCAGAATTAGATATATATTGTGCATCAGAAAATGTCCGGGAACAGTAATAGATTAATGGCTTCAAAGTAGTTCTCGGAGCCTGCTTCTAAATCAGATGATAGAGTAGTGCTGGAGAAACCAAGGTCTACGTTCCTGTGGCGGTGAAGGCAGAATAGGAAATCTAAATGACTCTTTCGCTGCCTTGAAGTCATTGTCTAATATTAGCCCTGTCAGCGCCTGGCTCTTTCTCAGTCGAAGCACAGGAGGAGGTGGTTACCAGCCAGGAGAATATGACCAAGGCTTTTAAATACTGTTGCTTGGAAAGTCTTATTAATGGCTGCATATAAGATCGATGTGCAATCATTCTTTCAAGCAGTATCTTTTTAAAAGCCTTTAGCAATCTGTCATCCTCGTCTCCCTCCCCCCAGTTAGAAAGCCACATTAGTCAGGAGAAATCGCATGGTCTTGGGAAGTTTCAAACTGCATCCGCTGATGCTGTCAGGAAAATGCTACTGTGCAGGGGCACAGGTGCAATTACACTGACGGCTGCTTCTCATCCTCGGCTCGGGTCATCCTGGAGGGACAAGCGGAAAGAATCGGGGAGGCAGGCGAGATTCTATCAGGTGCATGGGAGCAGTACCGAAGAGAAAAATGGAATACCCTCTTCCAGGAGACAAAGATCGCACTGTCTGTGAGTGTTAGCTCAACTTCTTCAAATCTGTGTTTTGAGAGAAGGGTGGGAGATTTCAATACTGTTTATTTTGTTCTGAGTTTAGCCACCTGTTCAGCATATCTTAGCCTTTACTGTCACTGTGGTAGAAATGTTTAATCTTTTTTTTAACTGATAATTCATAACTTTTAGTTATTTTGGAGGTGGTGTAAGCTCCCACAGTGGTTTTGGCATATTGGAAACCTCAGCTTTGGAAAAACATATCTGTATTTTAAGAAGAGATCTTTAAACCTCTTATCTTGTGCAGTGGCATTAAATATTATTTTTAAGGTTAATCTCCATTAGCTATGGTTGGAAACTAGAGCAGGGGTTTACTAGGTAGGAAATTTTATTATAGTAAAGAACGTTGGGTGTGGGAAGCCCATATCTCTAATGGAGAAATCCTGAGTCATTTAGTTCATGATGCATCAGCAAAAATAATTTGGGTGTGGCTTTGATTTTCAGCTGCTATTGTAACAAGACTATGAAAGCTAACAGTGTCTTAATCTGATTTGTGATTGCAAAGTTTTTTTTCAGAATACGCACAAAATGCCTCACATATTAAAGTGCAATATCTGTGCTTGCAAGGCTGCAATAGATGTAAGTATTTGAGTGGGTATCTATCAAAAGTAAGCTCTTTTCCGAAGCTAAGGAATTCTCTACAGCTTTTCCGTCACATAGCAGTAGGCAATGTTATATATGTTTAATTATCTTCTAATGTTTGGCTTGGTTTTGATTTTTTTGTATTTATTTTTACTGTAGGCTTAGAGTTGCAAACATGATGTTTAGTCTTCAGTTTAGGTGACGTTTTTTTCTAAGCAAGTCAGTGCTGTATGGCAAGTGGCATTAAAATAAGCATTGGGAAAGGGTTAAAGAACAAAACGAATTTAGTGGACTGTTCTTTAATCCTGCGTAATATATCTTGGGTTTAGAATGAGACTCAACCACTTTCAACAATGAAAAAAGGAGAGTTGTAACTAAACATATGTATGTGAGTGAAATGATTTTTGGTAGTATGGATCTAAAATAAATATGCTCAGGGAGTTATGAATGAGGAGGAAAGGATTTTCTTTCTTGATTCTGGAAACGGGAGCTTATATAAACCTATACTGTACTATAAATGTCTAGTTACAATTGAATGGCTTTGCAGTATGACTGACTGTAGTGAATTAGAAAAGTCATAGAAAGATAAGTGGGTTTTTTGTTGTCAGTCTATGCTGAGTCTCAAGAAAACCCCAATTCTTAAAATTTTCAAAACGTATATTCCGACTCAGTACATCGACTGTTTGTGACTACCTTGCTTCATTTATTTACAAGATTTTTCCATGTATAATCTGTACGAAGTACACCAAAGAATAGTGGCATTTTGTCTTCTGTCTGTCCTGGAACTGTTTTCCATTTCCAGCACACATTTTGGACAAGAAGCATAATAAAAAAATGCCCTGGCTGTAGGTGGTCTCAGAAAGTGATTTAGAAGAAGAAGAAACTTAGAAGAAACTTCAGAAATAAATACAGCATATTGCTGAAAAACCCCGTCTTGGTATCCTCACTTACTTTAGATAATATTTCCCATCAGTAACTGGTAGTATGATGGTAACATAACAATAAGCTGAATTATTAAATTTTTTTTTCTTCTCTACTTTGTAAATGATTCATTATCCTGTCATTCTACCAGAGACAACTAGAAATAAATAAACGAACCTGACTGTCAAACATGAGTAATACTAACTATTCTAGTTATTATCTAAGCTGAGAGTGGTTGAAAGGAAAGATTCAAAAATACATGGAAATAGATTCCTCTAGAATAATATGATGCTGTGTTAATAGGAAGATGAGATTTTATATTTTAAATTTGCTTTTCATCCTGTCCACTGAAACAACCTTGCTGTCCCTTTATCTTATATTCTAACATAAAAGCTTGCTTTCAAGTCTAAATTATATTTTTTTTTAAATTACAGCCTATTACTGCTTCCAAGGATAAACTTTCTGATATGTGCTGAATTTCTTAAACGAAAAGTGTAGTATCTATAATATATGCAGAAATGTAAAATCAGTAGATCTTTTTTTTTTTTTTAATGTTGGAATGTTGGGCTGTTGAAAAAAGGAATGCATGAATTTGGGGCAAAAAAAATTAGGAGGAAAAAAGGCAGATCCCTCCTATTTTCCCCAACCAAGAAGTAGATTTTTTTAATATTATCATGGCATTTGCAGGTGAAAACAGCAGAGCCTGACAATGCTGATGAATGATGGCATGAGCTGAAACCAAGGAACTTTTCTCACAGTTAGAAGTGCATGTGCAAGAATAGGTGCATATCTGTGATCTTTGTTATGGGAAAAAAGGCATTTAGGAGTGAGAGGTTTGGGTAAGGATGTAAGCTAGAAATTCAGAGCTATAATTTGTAGGACATTAGGCACATTATGAGATTTAATTATTGTTTTTAAAGCTTTTTGTGAAGATTAAAAATGCTTTGTAAGCATTAAGTATAATACTTCTGTCTCTTGTATTGAAACAAGCAGTATATAGAAGAGGATATTTTAATGGTATATTCTGTGGTTGCATAATTAATAATTTTCTGATTCTTTGATAATATTGGAACTTTTGTGTGAATGTTCACATACATAAAATCTACCCTTCAACTTTTAAAAATTCCTTTACTTGATTTTATAACCATTACTTACATATGTCATGGGAGAAATTTGCTATAGACTGTTGGAGACATGCTCAGTGAGTTATACAGACCACACAGCTTTACAAGTGACAGGCTTGTCAGTATCATTTAAAGTTGGGCAGTATCTAGGACATGAAATATAATAAATAAATAAATACTGTGTGTTTTTATCTTAGCATAGGCTAATGTATGTATGTCATCAGTGATATTTCTAATAGAACAGGAGCGTAATCTTCAAATTTTCTGAGCAAAATGTAAAGTTGAGTGTGCTACACAAGAGACCTCACTCTTAATGGAAGAATTTTATGATCAGTTCATTAAGGTTCTTAATAATCTAATTTCACAAGGGCCTCAACCCACTTCTTATTCAGTGCTTTCCTTACCCGCATCTTACATGCTACTAATGGATTCAGAAAGGGGAACAATGGTGGTTTTACTTATAGCATAAGAGATTTTAGTCACAGCATAGTTCTTGGTCATTTAAGTTAATAAAAAAAGAGGTTTTCCAATGTGCACTTAAATTCCACTAACAATCTTTTAGAAAAGAATGGGAAAGAGAAGGCATGTGGAGTGAGAGAAATGTGCTAGAGGAGGATTGTCGTAGCCGTAGAGTACTTTCTGAGAAACTGAAAGAGGAGAAACCTTATCTACTTCAAGGAATATGTGATAAACATTCAAGTTAAATTTTAATCAATTATAATTTGCTAACTCAATAATCAGAAAACTGATTTCCAGTTCCGAGCAGTGATAAAAAATTGCAAATCTACCCTTAATGAGACCCTGTAGAAGCCTTTGAAAAGTTAATCAGAAGAATTTATGTAAAAACTAGTAAGGTGCCTGTATTCCACCTTGATTACAAGAACAAATAAAATTATTCATCCTAGCTAGGGGCTAAAGTTTCATTAACATTTGGAGACATGGTGTATTTTTTACTATTTCTGTAGAGTAGAAAATGTACTAACTACACTTAGATGGAAAGTTTTGATGTTGCCAAATACCCAGTAAGAAGGAAGAATTGGGCATTCTTACATCTATGTAATATTTCACTTACTAAATGTAGCATTCAGGATTTTACTGATTCTCTCTGTCTTCAGTGGACAGAGCCTCTGTCTGTCTCTGTCTCTCTCTCTCTCTCTGCCTTCCTTCCTCCATTTTTGTAAGGAAATTGAACCAATCTAAAAAGCATTAGACCGATTTTCTTGATCAGCTTTTAGAAAATTATCTCATCACGGACCCCAGAGCGAGATGCACCCTGAGATACTAGTGGAAAAACTCCTTGGTATATTTGGGTTATTTTGCCAGCTGTCTGTATGTAGGTGAGTACCAATAAAGTACAAGAATAGTCGTGTCAAATGATGCCTGGCCTTGCTTGTGACAAGTATGATCAAGATGATGATCAAGGTGATGGACAGGTCTGGTCAAGATGATGGACAGGTCTGCCAAGAGCCTAGATACAATTTCCTTGGAGGCCTGCCTGGAGCGAGCATCAAAACTATGATTTTGAATAAAACATTCTCTGTTCACCCACTGTTTTGTCTGTGTGTCTTCATCTAAATGGGGAAAATTCTGGCTGGTTCTGACTGAAACCTCCATGCTACCCTAAAGCCTCTTGTGTGGGGATGTTCAGGTTGCTCCAGGTGTGCTGGCACTGCACAGCCTGCCTCTGTATGAAAACCATTTTAAGAAGACAAGGTTATGTATCCGTTCATATTCCAAGTTACATCTTGAAGTTATTAAATTAATTGAACAGTATCTTAAGTAAGAGAAGTATTCTAGTCTATTATGTTTTCTTTTCCATTTTAATTAAGTAATTCTGGTAAAGTGGCATGTTCTACTTAGAGAGAAACATACTTTCTTTCCAGCCAGTCCAGAACAGCACATTGTTTAACTCGACTTAGATGCGTTTGAAAAAGTACTCAACCATGGAGAAAGGGTACTTAGAAAAAAGATAGGATTGAGTTGTCTCACTGGAAAAATTCCCACAAGGAAATGAGTCATTAACGTATCCTAGCCTTTTGCACAATCATTGTCATTGTGGGTGAGAGGGATTGTCTGTACCTGCACAGAGCTGGGGGTTGGTACGAATGTTTGAGTTTCAGGTCATGACTGGACACTGAATCTGTTGTGAGTAATTCAAGAAGAGCGTGCAAAAGTATGAATTTGCATGCTTTAAATAGGTAACAGTGATCAAAATAGCACTTTGGTGATGGGGTTAAAAAAAATCCCTAGAGGTAACAAGTTGATTTGTTCAGCTAGTATGAATGATTGCTTCCAAGTTTTATTGTATGGCAAGCAGTGATTCGAGACTTGGCCATGTTGGTACATGGTCATGGTAGATGTGTCTTTTTCGCAGCTTGCACCAGCAAGTTAATCATAATTAACGTAACAATTTGTAGTAGATGCTCTGTTGGTGGTTGTTTCTGCAGACCTCTGCAACTGTATTTACTGTAAAGTTTTTACTTACATTATTTTTGTTATCTCACCGATAGCATATTAGAATTCTTAAAATGTTTTGTGTTCTTCCTATGCAGTTTGCTAGTGTTTGCATACTAGTGTGGGTTGTTGATAAAGTTTTTCAGAGGTCAAAATGAATCCCTAACTAACTAGGCTATTTAAGACTGATTGCTGAGAGGTGTTCTTAAAAAAGAAGTCTTTTTACATCTCCTGAGTAGAACTGGAGTTAGCATAAATATCCTTTCCATCACATCTGTCATAATACTGCCATATATGTGGATGCCAACAGAAAAATAACAGTTAAGTAAATCTGGATATCTGATGCAGATGAAAACAAGAAAATTCGGAAGTCTGTATAGATAAATATCTAAACATGTAAAAACCCACTGTTTGGCGATCAGAATTCCGTACTTTCACTAAGAAGTTTTATTAAGGACTTTTTGTAAATTAGTAGTTTTGCCATCAGCTTAAAAAAGGTGGTGGTAGGGGTGTGTTGGTTGTTTTTTTTTAAATAACTGTCATACTCCTTTGCCAGAAGTGTTACTACCATCTATGGAGAGAGCAGAAGCCTTTTTCTAATTTGTTTTTCCATTTCTGTAAAACACTCTAGGTAGTTAATCAGGTTACAGTGAGGCTTCATTTACTGAAGTTTGAAAAGTTCTTTAGTTTTAAAGTTTGTTTCAGTAGAAGTGGTTCAAAATATAATATATTCCATTTTTATAAACTTTAGGAAATCAGTTTCACTAAGTGTTCTGGAGTCACACAAGGATATTTTAAAATATATTACCAAATATGTAGTTTATTTATTGAAAACATGTAAGTTATACGCTAAAGAACCCTATCAGGTAACCTAGAAAAAATATTGCTATGGGAAAAGTTGATTGGTTGCATGCTTATTTCTCATCACATTGTTTTGTATGTTGACTCTCTTTGCAGCCTCATTCATTATGGTCAGGATAAAACTTAAGGGAGATATTTAAAGCAAAATTTTGGCTTCTTTGCTATTAACTGTGTTGCTTTTTTTCCTGTTGCATGGAATCACAGAATGGTTTGGGTTGGAAGGGACCTTTAAAGATCATCTAGTCCAACCCCCTGCCATGGGAAGGGATATCTCTCACTAGATCAGGTTGCTCAAAGCCCCATCCAGCCTGACCTTGAACACTCCAGGGATGGGGCTTCCACAGCTTCTCTGGGCAGCCTGTTCCAGTGTCTCACCACCCTCATTGTAAAAAAATTCTTCCTTATATCGAATCTAAATCTACCTTTTTTTAGTTTAAAGCTGTTACCCCTTGTCCTGTCACTACAGGCCTTGGTAAACAGTCTGTCTCTGTCTTTCTTATAAGCCCCCTTTAATTATTGAAAGGCTGCCATAAGGTCTTCCTGGAGCCTTCTCTTCTCCAGGCCGAACAACCCGAACCCTCTCAGCCTTTCCTCATAGGAGAGGTGTTTCAGCCCTCTGGCCATTTTCGTGGCCCTCCTCTGGACCCGCTCCAACAGGTCCATGTCTGTCTTGTACTGGGGACCCCAGAGCTGAACACAGTACTCCAGGTAGGGTCTCACCAGAGCAGAACAGGGGGGCAGAATCACCTCCCTCAACCTGTTGGTCATGCTTCTTTTTATGCAGCCCCGGGTACGATTGGCTTTCTGAGCTGCAAGCGCACATTGCCGGCTCATGTCCAATTTTTCATCCACCACTATCCCAAAGTCCTTCTCTGCAGGGCTGCTCTCAATCCATTCATTGCTGGTTGTGTGTTTGCTGTATTCACAGTTGTGTTTTGTGGGGAACAGGGAATGATTTTTAACATTGTTTTTTTCTCATTTTCCTTTTTTAACTCTCTTTCAGAATTCCCCACTCTACCAATATCTGCAGGATTTGGGACACACAGATTTTGAAGTATGTTCATCTGTGTCACAGAAGGCAGAGCAATGTGCAGCAGCAGAAAGCCAAAAAGAGCGGACTGTGCATGCTGCCCAGAAGGTGAGCGCTCTCCTGTTCCTGAGTATTTATCTTCTCAAGGGAACCACATTACTTCACATATACGCCAAATCAGAGGGGATAGAGATAAATCTTGTACTGTATTAAAAAAAACCCCCACACAAACAACAAAAACAAACAAAAAAAACCCCCAACCAGTTGTCATATCTTGTCTGCAAATGTGTTTGGAAATGCATGGTTTGCCAGTATAGTTTGAAGTGTTTCTTTGCACTTATGTAAGCTAGGGAAGCAAGAGACTTTGATAGTGAATTTTTTGAGTGTTGTAAATTATCTTATTTACTGGATATTATTATGTTAGCTTAGCATGACATTCTGGGAACAAAACCTGTAATTTTCTGGAACAGATTATTTATAGTTCCCAGCCCCTCTCAGGCATTCAGTTGCTAAATATCACTTACTCTGTGGCAAAACATATTAAGAAAGAGGATTTCTGGGAAGTATAAATACAATAACCAATCTGAGTGAGATAGTAGAACTGTGCTTAGGTTATGGCAATTTTCTAACAGTAACAGCTGACGAGGATCATCAGCTGATTAGCTCAGACTTCTTATTTCTCTATCGTTTTAAGTAAAGGCTTGTGGATTTTTTTAAACATTTTGGTATTAAATTATGCTTGAGAATTTGGCTGTTCAACACCTACTGTGGCCTACACATTTTTTTGTTTTCCTTATTAAAAATAAATGGTAATTTACTATTATTGGTAGTGTACAGGCAATGTGACTCAGATGAGGAGCTGTAGTGTGGGTGAGGAAATTCCTCTTTTAAGGCAGCTAATGTAGGAATCTCGTTGCAACAAGCATGTTGAAAATTCAGCAGTCGGTCTATCTTCTCCTTAGCACCTAGATGGAGCATGCAAAGGGCAGTTATTTTCTGCCTACCTCTTTCACTTCCACAGTGGAGAGTTCAGTTTTCGGTGGACATGCTCCAGCTATGTGTTTAAGCCAGGAGGAAAAAGAGGCCTCCATGCAGACTTCTTTGTCCTGGCCACTGCAGGCTGAGGTGGGCAGCGCCTTACAGGTAAAAACGCAAACCAAGCATTCAGGGGTTGATGTGTTGCCTCTGAAGAATTACCATTTCTTTCTCATGTCTCCTCACCATCTACAGTAGCTTCCATCTTTGTGCACCTTAGGTCATCTGATTCTTGCCCACTGTGGCTTTTGACCTTCCGCTGGAGCTCAGTTTTCCTGTTGTTCATTCCTGTTTTGTACCTTTTCAGCTATCTTCAAATCAGAAGTTCACAACCCCTTCCCTCTCATTAGTAACGTTTGCTGCTTCCCTGCTCCACAGTTCCACCCTGCCAATTAGCTGGCAGTGAACTGGGGAGAGAATCCTATTTTTCCCAAACACAGGCAATATGAGTGGCCCTGAGATCTCCGGAAGGTCTCCCTGCACATTGTGGTGGATGGGGGATCATGTGGCAAATGAGGAGAGCTGATGCTTTTCTTAGGATCTTTTCTCAAATAATGCCATCTTGATGTATATTCACTACTCAGTTCTCAAGATGCTTCAGGGAATTAGCCAAGTAATAGTCACAGTTAGTTAGGCTTTATTTCAACAAAGTTTTTCCAGTTTTGTACGTGTCCCTCTTGTTCCTCCTTTGTTTTAGGTCGGAAGTATTTTTTTCTTGTGCGATTTTTAATCTATTCTGCTCTGTGTAGGTTCTTAGGTGGGGTAGGATTCGGAGGTGTGGATAACATCAGTCAGTTTTCTTCTGTGGTTTTTTGAATGTTTGCAATAGTATGGTGTACTTGCAAGGACTGACATGCACGGTCTTTGAAGTGGAAATGTAGAAGTTGCAGTGTGAAGCTTATTCATCTAGCAGTATTCAGAGAAGTGTTGGGAGGTCATATTTTCATGTAGTGATATTCATTTCAACCACTCTCTGTATAGACTATATAATTGTCCTCACACACTTGTTAGTCTGTTTGAAAAGGCAGAGTAATAAAATGTGAAACATTTTGCTCTGGTCTTCAGTCCTGTTGGAGTCTATCTTCATGGATAGATTGTTCATAGTTTGTGTTTACCAGCTGGGCACTGCGCACTTTGCTTCACAGCCTCAATCCACAGTTTCTGGGACTTGTAGTCCTATGGAAGTGTGTCATGACTCCCTTCTTCTTTCATGGCCCACTTTCTGATCAAAGATGACCATGTAGATAAGATACAGGGTGCATATGCATTGAGCAGACCTGTGAGTACCACTGCATGCCTAGTGCATGGATTAGACAGAGCTTGTAAAAAAATTCATACTATCATCATAATCCTTAAGTTTTGTACTTTTCTGACGTGCTCTTGTAGAGCTTACAGTTTTTCAGAGAGTTCAGCAATCATGTAGAAAAAAACTACCAAGCAGCTTCATACAGAACTCCAGTCTCATACACCGAGGATTTGTGAGCCTAAGAAACAGATTAACTGAAGGGAGAAAGGGAAGTGATTCTTGCAGTGTCTCCAGGTTTCATTGGCTGGTTTCTCTAATGTAAGATTAATTTACATTTAATGAATAGATTCATTTCTAGTTACTGTTGATTTGGATAGCTATTACATTTGTAATAATGATTGCTTCTATCAGTGATCACAAGGCAAGGCTGAATTTAATTCAGGGTTTAACTCACACTTTTTTATACTTTAATTTAAACTACCTTTAAAAGAATTCATGGAAATATTAGGTCCACTACCCTTACTTTTCAGAATTGTCAGCTGGCACTCACCATAGCCCTCAAGAAACCACCTGAAAATATATTTTCTCTTTAAAGCTATTGGCAGTTTTGTGGTACATTTCCATTGAAGATACCTATTCTGGCTTAGTGCAGGAAGACTTTAATTAAACAGCTGTTAATTGAAAATTAGGGTGACATATTTCATTGGCTGGTTATCTGTTTGTTACTATGAAGTAATGCAGGACTATTGCTTGTTAGCTGCATTACTTTATTTTGCATAATTACTTTTGTGGAAGTCAATAAAGCAGTATGATGCTGTGTTCATGTATATAATTTCCACTGAATTTAATACAAAAGTGCTGTGGGGTTAAGAACCTCAAAAGTATTAAGATACACTGCTTTTAAAAGCCTCAAGTATTCTTTTTTTTCCCCTCCCTTCCACTCAAGCATTTTAGACTTAATTTTATTGTGTTGGGAGCAAGTCCCCCAGCATTGTGTCAGATGTAGAAGTAATTCGTCATGGTTTGCCTTGCAACTTGTAGGGAGTGGGTGTATGAAAATGGGCTGTCCATTTCGTACAAATACTAGGATGACATTCACATTGTCTCATCTCTGTCTAGACAAGGATATGTATTGGAAATGAGGAAGAGACCTGTGTGTAATTTCTAGTGATAAAATGTCATAGGTTCTTACTGCTGCTGTTCCAGTACCAGTTTGGGAACGTTAACACTTTTCTTTTGTAATCTGATGTCATAAAGTCTGTTTTTGTCATTTGATTTCTGTGTCCCATTTTGGTAGGGTGTCTCAAAAGGAAAGAGAATGAGGGAGAGGCAGCTGACCACACATTTAAAGAAGTAGACTGGATTTAGGAGAATCTGAGGCTTTGTTGCAACTTTTGTATGACATACAGGCAAATCATTTACATTCCCATCCAATCATTTCCTCATTTTTACATGATTCTATTATCACTTCCCTTCTCTCAGCCTTTGCTGGCCTAGTCTACTGAAATTATAAAATGTCTGGGAAACAAATGGCTTCTGAGTTCTGAATATGTACCTACCCACAGTCCTAATATAAAATTAGCCTAGTTGAGGCTTAGCGTAATATAATATAATCACAGGGAATAGATGATGTTCCAAGCTGAGTGACGTCTAGTATGTGTGTATTGTTTTCCTTCTGTTCTGAAAAGCAAATTTACAAATGCCTTAAACACTTTATGAAAATAAAAATAGAAAAGCTGCAGTATTGCTTTGTCTTTGAGTTGAAATTGTTTACTCCTCTTGTATTCAGTCAAGTAGGAACCCGGTGCAGATACAATCTGGTGACATGTAGCAAGATTTTGACAGGCAAAGATCCAGTTTGGGATTTTCAGGGACTGAAAAAACAAATCTGGAATAAAAAGAGGTTCCTAGTGACTGATATAAACATTGCTGCTGTGTCTTCCTGTCCTGCGAAGCAGAGGCAATGAAAGGCAGACGCATAAGTTGAATTTGAAGCACAACTTAAATAGTTCTCTGTGTTTGTGGTTTTGGTGTTTTTTTTTAATTGGAACATGGTCTTAATGAACATTGAGCTGAAAAGCTGTAAAGGTGCTTCAAGATTGTGTTCTGAGGGCTGATGAAATGCCAAGCTCCCATCTGAGGGCGTATAGAGATGTGATTTAGCACGGTAATTATAGGTGCAGTGTTCCTGGCTGTACCAATCTCCGGAGAAAGTTACAGCTAAAGTTCTGGTCTCATGATCACTTGATACTCAAAAGCACTGTTTGCAAGAGCTCCTAGACCTGTTTTCTGGAATTAAATCCTATTTGGGTAATTCTGCTTGATCTTTAAGGAATGTATTTCTTCCCATTTACATTTTTCCTTTCTCACTCGTTTTCCTAGACTGCTATGCATAGCTGAATGTTTAAATTGATTATACTGTCACACCTTATCCCATCTTAGATGTGATAATATTTCATCACTAGAACAGGGCTGGTGCTGGAGGCAGCTGCTGAGGATTGTGTTGGGACTAGCCCTCAGTAGCTGTGCAGGTGACCTGATGTGGAAAAGCAGAGGGACCAGTCCTTTGTCTTTGTCTAGGGCTCCCACACACTTAATGCTAGCTCTGGGTAGCTGGAAGGTATTTAATATGTAGCATTATCTTCTTTCTGAAGTGCACAGAATTGAAAGGTGCCAATGTGAATGACGATATTTTAGATACCTGCTAGTTTGCCATTTCAGGTTCATCCTGTACAAAAGAGAAATAGTCCTTAGAATTTTATTTTAGATTCAGATGAATGTACCTAAAATGTGCATGTCCTATGCTATTTTTTTTTAAATGTTAGGAGTTATACATCTTTGTTATTCAGTTTACAGAGAGTTTGACTGAGTGGTGTTCTAAAGTTGTAAGAAGAATACTCCAGAAGCATTGGCAACATGTCCTGACTTGTGTCTTGATGAAAGTTGTTTTACTTGTCAGTAACACTCCCAATGGGAATGCAAACTGTGAGACACTATTCCAAGGATCTGAATAATGTAATGTGTTACTGTACTCTACTGGGTCACAGCCCAAGACAGTAGGTTGTCTTGTTTTGTGTTTTCAAGCACTGACATGCCTGTTGAGTGTTTATGCAAGCTCAGATTTTTATTTTTAAACTAAAACATGGAAAATAAACCAAAAGACTACTTACGTAGTACACTAGTATGGGATTTTTTTTTCAGTAATTCCACAGTCTAGTTTAGTCAGCTGGTAGCAGTTTAAAATTAACCTTGGTGTAGATTTAAATGTTCATGATAAAAACCCAAAGACTCTTGAAGGCTAAGCAGTTGAAAATGGTAGGCTCCAAGAGGCATAATTTTAAATAGTAAATGGACAATTCTTTCTGTACTCAGCTTTCAAAGTACTGGGGAAAGTACTTCTGAATGAAATATCTGTCTGCAACTCAAATGCACAGCAATTTGTTTATTTAATCTCAATTTTCTACAAATTGTAATTGGAAAATTTTGTTTTATTTTGCACCACTTCACAAGAAACTTGGAGGATAATCTGTGCTGCTGTTTGTAACACTCTTCTCCTCTTCCAACTTATGTCAGTGCCCTTGAGCAACATCAAAATGCAATCACTTGGATTTATTCCATAGTCTAAGAAGTGAGGATTGCTGGGATAGCTCCTCCTAATAAGCTGCGATGATGTCTCTGTATCAGGAAGAGCTATCATTATGATATTGGTTTGTCTCTCCACTAACCTAAAAACACTTCCTTTTGGCTAGGTTTGCAATTCTAACTGTACACAGAAAGATGATGCATACGTAAAGAAAAAATTGAGTTAGGTTACCTAAACGGATGCCAAAGTAAGTTATTCCAAAAATCGTTGAAGCATAAGGGCTTTAGGGTGACAATTTCTGATGTTACTCAAAGCTGTTCTGCCCTGGCTTGCTGCATCGAACTTGTGTCATCCTGCCTTTCAGAGGGCTGTCAGGCTGATCACAGGGCTAACCGCAAAACTCCAAGCTCCTATTGCTTGGTTTTACTCTTCTATTTCCCACCTTATAGTTGGGGGAAAAAAAGAAAAAAAACCAGTATGCCACAAAATGTAAGTGCTCCACAATTAATTTTTTTGGCATACATTTCGATTGATTGTAGTACATGTCAGCAGTCAGCATTAAGATGTAGGGCCTCAGAATTCATGAAGTATATGTAAGTAAATATTTTGAAAAATACTTCCTGTCAGCTCAGTCTGAGGAAAGTAGGTATACAGTGTGTGTCAAAAACTCCATTTTTTTCTCATTGAATGGCTGCAGAGTGAAGCAAAATCATGCATCTATTTAATTATAATCTTTCATGCACCATATTTTAGGAAGATACATGAGTAAAATGTGTGATGACCGAAAGGGAGTCCCTTTAATTAGTAGCGTTCAAAGTTATGTTTACAGCTCAGATGAAAGTGTGGATTTAGGTTGCATGGGAAGCAGCATGGAGACAAAGTACCTGCTAGCACACACTGGTTGGGACAGGGAGTTTCTGGGACGGTTTGTCTTCTTACAGTCACTCTTCCCTGTCTCTGTTCACAACTCCTCCAGAGCCTTGTCCTCATGCTGCGGTGGTTTGCCAAGGAGAGGTTGTCCCTTTCGTGGTCTTTTACTTTTCTTGAGTCCCTGTCAGCCATTTAACTTCACTGCTTTTTTTATCCTCAAAGAGAGAGAAAGTCTTTCATATTGATGCAGTAGCTGCCAACTTGAGATCAAACTAATTCTAGCTGTAGTTATTTTTAACAGTACAACATAACAATCCATTATGCTCCAAATAGGTGGGGTTACTGAAGGCTTTATTTCATGTGCTCTTGTGTACAGGCAAACTGACGGGAAGCAGATGTTCCCTTAGCGTACTCTGAAGTTAGGCCAGACAAGTAAGCCAAACTTCCTTACAGGTACTTGGGTCTGAATTAACAAGAAAAGCAAATGCAGAAATAAAGGAATTCTCTGTTGTTATTTATTTATTTTTGGCTTTGGGTTTTTTTAATTGGAGTAATTTCTGTTCCCTTCAGCAAGGCATCCTGTCAAAACTAGTTGAGTTCTTTAGAAGTTGGTTTCCTTTTCCACAATATAAGAAAAACGATGACATACTTCACCGACTGGTAAGTGATAACTTTTTTTTTTTTCCATTTCCTTTCCTAATCCACAGGTTTTCCTCTCCTCTGTACCTCATCCTCTGAGCACCATCTTTGGTCTGTACTGTTGGTTTTGGCTCCAAGAGTTTTACTACTTCTTCAGATAATATTGATTCTGGTTTTCAGAGTTACTGTGGCAGGCAAATTGGGCACACAAGAACAGGAAAAATATCGGTAGCCAGCTTGAAGATGTTAAAAATGTGGAAGAGAAATTAAAATAAAACGTGTGAGAAATTAAAGAAATTCTTGAAAGCTGAAAGGAGTTAACCTACAGTGTAGCTACCCCATTCGGTGGAAGGCAGAGTGGAGACGCCGACTGAGAAAGTCCATATGTTGTCGCCTGGCGCCTTGCAGACACAGCTCAAGACAGAAGGCTCTCGAGCTTCATCTGAGTATTGCTTCACCCTCTGTTTCAGCTTGTTAGCTCAGGCATAGCACAGACGCAGTGCAGCTGTACTACCCCTGGACCCATCCTGGCCTATTTGTTTCTTCACTGCTCTCCACAGTGCTTCTGCATTTGGGAAAAGTGAAGCAAATTAAAGCACCTCTGCTATAATGCTTCAGAACAGTGTTACACGTTAAGAGCAGACAACATCGTGTAGCGGTCGGGCTGTAGGAAGAGGCAAGAACAGTTCCCTGTACCAGCGATTTGCTCTCATCTTAGCAGTTCAGAAGCGGGTTGGGTGTCCATCTGCCTCACCAGAAGTTGTATTCTCCTACTCCTGGAGCCTGCAGGAACTTTTAGGGCCCAAGTTAGCCTGTGTGGGGTAGACCTGAAGGGTGATAGTTCTACCCCAGATAGTTAAAAATAGTTTTGTGCTGCCTTTACACCTGTTCTCTGCCACGTCACTTTCTAGCCAGTTCAGTCTCTAGCCTGGACTTGTCTGAGATCTGCTTTAACTTACACCCAGCTGCTTCAGGTTCCTAGTCTGGCTTGCAAATGTCACATTAATCAGACTGCTCTAGAATCTAAAAGTTAGAATTTTTATTTATTTTTTTCTACTATGATATAGAGATGATGTCTTCAAATGTAGCTTCAAAAAAAAAAAAGTTGAGCAACATGAGAAGTTAGGGGTTTCCATTTCTCAGAGAGTTCTGCCGAGTCCAATTACTACCTCTTCTCCCTTATCTCAAGAGGACAAAATTTCCTCTGATACCACTCATTAGTGATCTTTGGTTGTCTTTTTTCTTCCTCTGTCTTCCCCTATGAATCAAAGGTATTATCTTCACAGCTTTTTTTAGCCTTACTCTCTTGAGATGGAGACACAACCAAAGAATATGGAAAACGTGTTTCTCCTGCTGCATGCTACAGTAGGGTACTGAAATGACACAGGATGCGTCGGAGGAGGGCAAAGTTTCCTCTTGCACACAGTCCTCAAACAAATGTTTTCCATTAAAAGTAGAATGCAAGTTATCGCGAGTGACATCAATGTATGGAATTAAGCTTTGGCTAGCTATCTTATGGTTTCATAAATAATCTTATTCTGTCAATGACAGAACTAAACAGATTTTGTACTGTGAAATGTCATACTTCTGTTAACAACTTCTATTAGAGGGTAATCTAGCTGGATGCAAAGATGCATGTGTTCAGTGTTTGTTGGGTTTTGTTATGACATTTTTAACTTGAAGTGTTTTGTAATTATAGTTTGGTGCAATATGCAAATTAAAATTTCAGGGGGCTTCTCTGATGGATATATTTGTCCTCAAGAGCTGTATGTTTGTCTTGAAGAGCTATAGCTGTAGGGGGAAAAATAGCAAATGCTTGTCCTGGCATCAAATCCACGAGTAAGTAACTCCCTGAAGTTTGCCTGGAGTTTAGCAGGTGTGAGGTCTTCAGAGTCCCATGCTGTTTCATGTTTGGGTGGAGTTCCCTTGGGAAAGGCACAGAATCCTGCAGGAGAGGACTTCACTGCCTTGGCTGGGGGCTTGAGTCCAGTGCATTGACCCTACTGTTATTAAATGTCCACAGGTGACTTTTTGTTAACTGATTTGTAATATCTCTCTTTCTCTTTCTAATTTTTGTTTGTTTGTAAATGACGTAAATTATGTCTGACATTAAACAAAAAAGTGGGTTTTTTGCTGTTTTATTAATGATCTTCTAATAGATATAGTACCTCTTTGATTCTTACGCAAATATAATGGCATAATCTATGGCATGTTTCCAGGTATTGTTACAATCTAGGTCAGATCACAAAGTCGGTGCGATGCATCCCACAAGTCTGAACTGTTAGGTAGTATGTGAGTTTTTAAAGTTAAGCAAGTTTAATAAAAATGAAGTAGCTACTTGTGATATAGCTGAAACGTTCCTGTAGCCTTTGGAAACAGATTGTTGTCAGTGAAGTGTAGAATGTCTGGGTGTTTTCCTTGTTCTGCTAACTTAATTTTAAGAATTTGCGTATTCTTTACTAATGCCTGTTTTTTCTCCTGCCCTTTTGTGGTAAGGATGTTGGATTTCGATTTGACACACTCCGTACCATCCTGCAACAGGAAGTTCTGCTGCAGGAGGATGTGGAACTGATTGAGTTCCTTGACCCCAGTATCCTGTCTGCAGGGCAGTGTAAGCAACAGGAAAATGGACAGCTTCCAACACTACGCTCCCTAGCAACTCCTAATATTTGGTATTGTACAGAGAATATCTACCACTCTATTCACTGAGAAACAAGCAAAAAATATATTGTGTGTTCTTTATATAAAATGCAGCAATAAAGTAACTACTTTTTTTCTCAGGTCTTTGAGTCTTTGGTCCACTAGTCCCCAAATTTTTGTATAAGCATGTTTTTTTCCTCGGGCTACATGAACATGAATGGATACTTCCAAACCCTAATATGTGCTATAAGTAAGAACTAACATGGTTGATTAATTCATGAATTTCTAAAGCTATACAATGGTGATTTTGATAAATGAGACGTGATTGTGAAGACTGAATTGAAAAGTGTTTTCTTTGCTGTGATCTTCATAAAATATGTTGGCGGGGGTGCAATTGATTTTCAGACGCAGAATACCAGAAGAACAGACTAAAGAATATTTAAATAAGATGCATTCAAGTCAGCAGAGGCTGGTGAAATTCACCCTAGAATACTGAAGGAGCTAGCTGCAGCAGTGTCTGAACAGCTACCACCTGTATTTGAAAAATAACAAGCATGGTGGGTGTTCTGACAAAGTGACTTTCTCAGAAATGGACGGGAATCAGTAGATAAAAATATTTCATAACACAGCCTAATGCTATGTTTTCATACATATGTTAGGAAAATAGATAAAATTATTATAAAGCCACAGCAGGTTAAAAAACCCAACTGTTTAAGTTGTAATATGTCCTTATTGATGCTCTCTGTCAAAGAAGAGAACTTTTGAACCAGATTTTCCAGTGGTTTGTCCTGGTCCTAGCACTATTCATTGTTTCTTTAACTGTTCAGACGATAAAGTACCCTTAGAAAATTTGTGAATGTTGCTCAGCTTACAGATGACACCAAGTTTCTAAGTGTGTTGGCAGAATTGTTGTCAGTGAAGTGTGGCAGGAGTTCAAAAGTGGCTTGGAGAAATATCTTGAAATTAACAGAAAAGTCAGTAATGACAAAAGTCTAATGCTACACTAGGGAAGGAAAAATCAAATTGACAAACACAAAGTGGTGAATAATTGGGTAGGCAGTACTGCTTCAGAAAAGGATCTGCACATCGTTGCAGAGCATAAATTGAATGTGTCAGCAAATTATTCAAAAAATGGCAAATCTTATCCTGGTGTCCTTGTTACATGCAGGACCCGGGGGGTTTGCTTTTCTGTTTCCCTAAGCCTTATGTTAGACTACAGCATCTGTTTTTGGATGCCACACTTGGAGAGGCATAGGTAATTTAGAGACAGTCCAGAGCAGAACAAGAAGAATAATGAGTTTAGAAAATGTAATCTTTCAGAAACATTAGAGTGTGTTAGGATTGTTTGGCCAAAATGGAGAAAATTGAGGTGGGATGGAACAGTGTTACGATGAGTAGGAGGTAGTTAATAAGAAGGTGGTGATCAGTCATCGTTTATTCTGTTCAGAAAAGGGAAGGATTTGAGGAAAAATAATGCGATTAATTTGCCAATGATTCAAACTGGACTTGGGGGAAATCTCTTGAGCTCTAAGGATACTTACAAGTTGGAATAGCTACTTGGGTGGGTTGTGGAGTCTCCATTTTCTTCTTCAGTCTGTCCGTGAGGATCTGGATTAACCAGAAACTGAAAATGGACAAAGTGAGCTCTTAAATCCCTTCCAGTCTTTCATTGTTGTGATTCATTTTTTGTGTGTGTATTTTTTTTTTTCAAATGTACCAAGGAAGTTATAGACTGTATGTCTGTCCTTTTTAAAGTTAATTACATCTGGAATATTTTAACCCTGGACCTTTACTGAATCCTATCAGTAGCCCTGAAGAGTTAACACTTGTAAAGCTTGTTGAAATATGACCACAAAACTGCCCAGAAAATAGAAACCCAGAGATCATATCTTATTTTAGAAATGGGAAAATATTCCTTGTGAATACTTCCACAACTAAATACAGGATATGCAGCTTTAAGGGGTGAAGAAAGTGAATATTTTGCTTTCAAAAAATTCTGAAAAAGTAAAGTTGTTATGCACTTTGAAGCCCATAGCCCATCCATCTCTATAAGATTATGACATTCATAATCTTACAGAACTGCAACTATAATACTATGTATGAAACACAGTGTATTTTCTAGCAGTTACTTATTTTTGTTGAATTTTTCTAGATGAAAATAACAGCTTTATGAAGTTTTTAAAATGTCCTTGAGAAATAACTGAACTGAGCTACTAGTTACTCTGTTTCCTTAAGGCTTTTCAAAAACTGCCAAATTATTTAAAATGATTATTCAAGCCATCTTTATAAAAAAGTGTTAAAAACTAGTGGTGTGTTGGTGTCCAAGTTAAATGAGTCAGAATCTGGAAAAAATAAAGCTGGCATTACTTGAGGGTTTTGTTACCAAAAGAAACATGCCCTTCCCTACTGTACTCTTGAACCTGGAAGTACAGATGTTCCAGTTCCTACCCACCCTGGCCTATAATGCTGAGTAGTCAGGTTTTTTTCTTTTTCTATTTTCTTTGCTTTTTTTTGTTTTTTTTTTAAAGTCATATGTGTAAGAGAAACTGACCTTTCCAAATGGTACATTATTCTTCTACTTGTGCCATAAAAAAGCTGGAGAAATGTTTCCTTAGAGTATACCGACCAAGTAATACCATGTACGTATACATCTAAATCTGCCACTAGGAGTAGTTTTCAGTGTTACAGCTCCCTTCAGGACCTACATGAAAACCCCATAATAAGATGTTGGAATCTCAAATGCAACTGAAAGCTTCATGATTTTCCCACTTGTTTGACCTCAGGAATCTGTGGTTAATGATGCTTTCTCTGTTTGCAGGGATGTCTCACTGTTTCTTGCCTTTGTAAGTGCACTGCTTATGCTTCCTTCGTGGTGGGAGGAATCATCGTGGCTGCTGTGGGGACTAGTTCTGCTTGTCTATGCAGTCTTTCGAGTGTGGGGTACATGGAGGACAGCCAAGCTACAAATGTCCCTGCGAAAATACTGTATCCAGCTGGAAGAAACTGTGGCAAATAGCCGAGCTTTTACTAATCTCGTGAGGAAAGCTCTACGACTCATTCAAGAGACTGAAGTAATTTCCAGAGGATTTACCCTGTGAGTCTATATTTCACTTCATTTGATACACAAATCCATTCAAACCAGATGTCTTCTAAAATTGTCTTGTACACTGTCTCCCATAACAAGTGGAATTACTGAAAAACATAATACTTAAAGCTTTTCATTTACATAAAATAGTATAATTACCATTCATAGTAAAAGTATGAATTCTAACAACTCAGTGTTAAAACCCTGCATCCTGAAGGAGAATTAAGTCTCACAAAACTTGTATGCCTTTGAAATCTCCTGCTCTGCTAGCAATGAAATACATGAAGAAATGGATTTTGAACCAATTTAGTTAACTATTTTGGGAAGTCGTTTAGAGGGTTGGTTGGTTGAGGATTTTTTGTATCTTATATTACCAAATCTATGTAAATAAACTGACCTGCAAGTAATCATTCATGTTTTAGAAAACAAGATGACATGAAAATCATTCTATTTTTATGTAACAAATAACAGTCTGAAGTAATGAGAACACAGCAATCAGCAAAGACCATCAAATGTCATTTCCCACCTCAAAGTTTACATTACTCTTTTTTTCTTGCATACAATTGTTGAGATGTTTAGATTCTTAAAGTATTTACTGCTGAATTTGCCTCTCATCCACTTAAGGGATGTGAAAGTGTTCCTGGTTATTTAGCTCTTGTACCTATTTGGTAATTTTTTCTTGTTTGCTATGTGAAAGGACATCAGAACATGGTCAGCGTATGCAATGATCCCAAAGCCAACAGGCCCGCTTCTGTGCACTCTCATTGCCATGTATGTTATTCCCTTCTAACAACCTGTGCCAGTTAGACTTAAGGTTAAAGGAGGTGGGAAATGCCAACAGCTAAAATCCAGTCGACTTCTTTCTAAAAACAATAAAAAATTCCCTTTTGTGCACCAAGAAATTTTTTGTTCATGCCAGACCAACTATTCTGCGCTCAGGCACATGTTTTTACATGCAAGCTTGAAACTGTAGACTTAACATTTTGAATTCATTTTCTAGCTTGAGATACTTTCAGTATGCTTCATTGAAGAAATGTTTCATTCTCCCTTTGGAATGCATAAGCATGTCTTCAGTCTGCCTAGCTATGTATTTTGTTTTGGTTTGTTTTTTTGCTGAAGAAGCATATAGTTAAGCAATAGGCAGTCTTATCTTTGCAAACGGGTTCTTAAAAGAAATTATTGTTAGGGCTTGTCCAAATTACAGATGAGAAAAACATTTGGATTTTTTCCTAAGTTTAAGCAAACGAACTTGTGCTCAATGTCTAAATTGCTGGTGCCTCGTTCTTTTACTACATATCTTAGATAACAGATTAACAAAAACCAGACTGGTCTTTAAGCTGATGCTTGATCTAATAGCCTTTTTACTTAAAACTTTGGCAAGTTTTTCAAAGGACTTTGGAGTATGGATGGAGTGGGAGAAGTCTGGCTGTGCCAGCGTCCTCATTGGAACAATTGTCCAGTATGAAGAAGTCAGTGCTGTACAGGTTTTGGTTTGCTTTAGCCTGGAGGAAGTTCTAACTCCAGAGTGTCCTTTTCTGCATCGACATGTACCAGAGATGCTGCTGCACAGGGCACCATGAAATTCTTGGCTTGAGATAGTGCTTCATATATGATCCAAAAAACTATCTACCCCTGTTTTCTTCCAGAATTTTGCTACAATAAACCTTAGCAGAACAAAGTTTAGTATGCTCTCCTGTAGTAACCTTGTCAAAGTCTTAATGCTTGTTCAGAAAGGGTCACATGGCAATAGAAATGGTTGCCGCTGAAAAGTTAACGAATATCTGCATGTGTCATTTTACGTCCTTGAAGGAATGGGGTTTCAACCAGGTAGCACAGTGCCCTGTTCAATGATATGTATGCTGCTGTTTTAATATACTGCTAGCTCAGCATAGTTTGTACTGTGCGTTAACCATTTTGTGAATGGAAAGATACTGAAGCTGACATTTAGATAGTACTGAGTTCAGATTTTGGGCTAGCTGTACTTAGCTAAACTCTGATACGGCAAGCCCAGGTCTGCAACTTTGGCCTGAAGTTCTTTGCATTCCACTGCTGTTTTTTATCCCCATTGCACCATCCGTTGCTATGTTTTCATAGGGTAATTTACATATGCTTTGAAATATCTGTGGCTTTGCTTTATTGTACCCTATTTGCCCCTTGTTAATTGATATTTGGCTGTCTCTGTAAATGTTAAATTATTCCTGATGAGGTTTTGGTCAGTTGTCCAATAGTTCACTGGTTTATTGCTGTGTGGTAGTGATTGCTATATGCTTAACCAATTCAAGCATCATTTTGCCTTCATTCCCACAGCAGCCACTTAGAAAAGGAACTAAGAACCCTGTCAGGCCTCTCTTATATTAGTTGCTCTCAAAGGCAACTGGATATTCTGATTTCAGAATGGCCTTCAGAAGTGTTTAATGTTGCTGTTGGCATTTCAGGTATGTCTGCGTGGTACAAGCTCTGCCGTGCAGAGATGGCCAAGACCTCATCAGGGTAGTTTGGATTACAGAAATTGTGTAGCCAAGGTAGGGCAGTGCTCTACTCAGGCAGAATGGCAGTATTTCTGTCTAATTGCTTCATTTGCAATTAGACAAATGAGGCCTGATCACAGGTTGCAGCCTGGAATTTCCGTGGGGTAATGAAAGTATGTCCATTGTCTTGCACATTATAAAATGAAAACTGTAGGAATACGTGATGAAAGGCTGCAGCAATAAGCAACAGGTAGTTATTTCCTTGTCTGTCACTGAAATAATTAGCTTTTCTCCAAAATGCTCCCTTTCTACTATATTTTAAACTAGAATCAAGCTCTACGAGCGCATATTGGTGTATATAGCATCTTTATAGATCTGCTTTCATGTTGGAGTGCCGTAATAGGTTTTTATTAATGTGTCTATACAAGTTTGTTAAAAGTTGAGATCCTATTTAAAATTTGGCTTGTGAGATTAATGGAGAAATAAGTCACTGTTCTTTACAAGTAAAATGGGTTTGGAGCAGTAGGAAAGAGGAAATTCACCCTTAACCTTTTTTTCTTCTTGCTATTTGTGGCTGATACGCAAAGCTGATAACATTTCGTAAGTCCAATTAAAATATATAGAAGGTAAATGGAACATTAGGAAGTTAGGGATATGGCATGTCTGGCACATAGACATTTTTAGCAAGTTACACTGATTTAAGATTACTGGAATAAAGAAGAATTATTTTATAAAAAACACTGAAACAAACCTTTGCAGAAAGAAAGCAAATTGTTTTGCTGAATACTGGCAGTACATGCTGTGCGTGAGTTGTGCTATATTTGTTCTGTATAGGAGCTGGAAATGCTTACATTGCTGTAGCAGAACATAGATCTCTCTCTCTTTTTTACGATAGAAGAATTTTGCTCCTTTTCTTTGAGCCTGCTTCTGACAGTTCACCCAGGGCTTGAGTCTACAAACTGATGTGAGAGTTTATCCATAAACACTTCCAGTTGTTACCTTCGAAAGCTAGGGAAACATTAGAGATTGGCATGTGCTACATTACATGCTGTGTTCCCTAGTGAAACGTATGGCAAGACTAGCATTTTAAATTTACGTTTAGAAATGGAAATTAACACAGTTTGTTTTTATTTTATTCAGTTTTTAAAGTACTTTATGAGATGTTATATAAACCATTTTAATATCAGTCACATAATTTAATATGGAACACAGATATTTTAATATGGTATTTCAGCTAGCATATTCTGTACACTGCAGTATTTGGCATGAATCTCCTTGTGTTAATCATATTTAACATACTGATATGGGTCCAGCCTTGCTCACTGGATGGGCTGCATTGCTTTTCATATGTGACAATGAAGACGATAAGCTATTTCCCCTCCTGGTCAATGCGCAGCATGGTCCAGCTAAGCATATGCAGTAGGACTGACGTTTTTCCAGCAGAGTCAGATCTGCTGGCTTAGTGAGCTCTTCAGTCAGACGGGCTACAGAAATAGTCACCAATGCAGCAACCCACCTCTTGCCTGGTACCCTGTATGCTTTTCCCTTTTAAGTGACTGTGGACATGAAATCACCTCCTCACCGTGCCCTGGCAAAGGTGAGAGCAGAAGCAGGCTTCCAGTCCTTAAACAATTCATCACAATTCATTGTCCTGTTGTCCACACTATATCCATTCCTGAGCTGATTCTAGTAAAAACAGTCCCAGCAAGTAGAGCGCACCTAGGCTATTTTCAGTGTCTCAGTCATAGGTTTGGCATCAGACTGTATATGAATAGATATAACTGGATATTAATCTTTTTTTCCTTTTCTACAGCTTCACGTTACACAGACATGTTTAACATTCACCCAGTTCACAACTCAGTTTATTTCCAGATGAGGCAATTTCTTACAGTTCTAAAGCCATTCTGAAGTATACTCTAATAGGCAAATGGCAGTTTCTTTTAAATGGTATATTGACCTGAATATGTGGACACCAGAATATATTTTCAAATATGCTAGTATAGGTGCATACATTTCATGTGTTTACCTGTCAGACTCCCACAAAAACAGCTGTCATTCATTGCATGATGATAAAATCTATGTCACCACTCAAATAATATTTCTGTTGACCTAGAGAAGATTCTGCATGGAGAAGGTTGAAAGAATATAGTGTTTTGCATGAAAAACAATATGTAGTAGCACATTTTTTCTGCAAAAATTATTTGAAGAACAAATTTGCATATAGAGGGGTATATGTTAAATATCTGTGTGTTAAAACTTCCAAAGCTTACAGTGGGCTTGTGATAGTTTTGTATCAGAGATAATGTTATAGCCTGTTTGCCCTTAGTGTATCATTTTGGAAAACTTTGGAGAAAACAGATGTCTTCAGGAGTTTTGCCAAGGCTCAGATGAGAATAGAATCAGGCTGAGGAATCCTGGCTGCTTATCTGAAATTGTCATTAAATATATCATTGATATGATGGATTTTTTTTTCTTCTCTCATAGTTACTGAGTGGTTTGAAAAAGTTTTCTAAGTAATGGAATAAGAAAACTGATGTACTGTCTTTTAAAAATACTTTAGGACATCTGTACAGTTGTATCACATTTTACTTTTCAAGTTTGCTTGACAGGGTCAGTGCCGCTTGCCCATTTAATAAAGCTGGACAGCATCCTAGTCAGCATCTTATTGGTCTCCGGAAAGCCGTTTATCGATCTGTCAGAGCCAACTTTCGAGCTTCAAGACTGGCTACTCTATACATGCTGAAAAAATATCCTTTTTGTAAAAACCCACAAGTCCAGATACTCCACGTTACCCACCTGTAATTGTGCCAATGTTTAGAGTTAGTATGTCTAGAAACGTACAATATCTAATTACATATCTCAACAAGATTAAAAAAAGGTAGCACAGTAAATTGGGGCTTGTGCTTGGTTTGGAACATTCTTAAAAATTTTGTCTTTTTGTGTACTGTGCAGTATGAGATAAGATTCTGTGCAGTGAAAACATTGTCCCAGTTACTGACACCCATGCCTCTGGTGCAAGTACTGATAATGCGTTTCAGAGTCCTTCAGGATTTTGTTTTATAATTCCTTTTAGCCATCTTTTTCCCTTGCACCAAAATACCCTCTTCTCTGAACAATATGGCCTTTCGCTCGACATCCCCGTGTTCAAAGGTAAGTTGATTTCCTGTTTCAGACAAGTTGGGTGAACCTTTGATTACATTAATTAGCCAAAAGGCACATTTAAGAGCAAGGAGTTTCTCCTCTGAATCAAAGCAGAACACTTTGTTCAGATTCCATTTTGTGAAGTGTCACCTGTATTTCTTCGGTGAATTGTATACTTTCTTTAATGGCGTTAGCATTTCAAGGGTTTTTTTCTATTATTATTGTACTTACTGTACTATATGGGAAATAACAATGTCTTCACCCTGTATTACAGCAAAAAATAAAATAGATATGTTTCTGATCTTAAAAAACACATGCAGGGAAACAAAAGCTGGTGGTAATGCAAGTGTTGAAAATCTGGCATGACAAATTACTTGTTTTGTCTTCCTGGAACATAATATTTGACTAATATATTTTGCCTGGCAAATGGATGGATATATTGAGTGATAACGTGTACACACACAGAGGCATACTCAAAGCTAGAAGTGTGTGCATTCACTTTGAAGGAAATGAGTATTTCTTTGCAAAGTAATAACTTGTATAGGGATAGGCATCCTCGTTCTGGGCTCAAGACTTCACTCTTAGCTCTGAGGAATAAGGTGTATTTGCTATGCAAAGAAAGAAAAAAATACTCTGACTGGTTCAGACACATTGATAAGAGCAACTGATACTTAGCTTGGAAATAATCAAGAATCACTTCTAAGAACATGGGAAGAGAGATCTGAAAATAGGATCAGTTAACATGGCCTTCCCAAATATCCTCCAGCATGAAGAAAGTCAGTCCAGCAGTGGTTATGACAGGCGTGTAGATTGTTGCTGTGGCTGGGGAAGTTACAGGTTCAAGGAATACCGGTGTGTATTAGACTGTCCACTAGTTTTGTAAGTACTAAACTTAAGGAATGGCTTTTAAATTAAGGAATGGGAGAGAAGAAAGTTTTGTTTACTTTGGATAATTTGACATTTATATCTACTTTGAAAAATTTTTAAGATGGAAGTTCCATTATACCAAGTTATCATACAGATATCACAGTGGTAAGGGTCAGCAGAAATAAATGGCCAAAAATTTATTGAAGTTGCGTGTATATAGATAGGTTCTTGACAAATGGAAAGAGAAGCATTATATTGTGCAGAACGTAGTGGCAAAAACAGTGGTAGCATGTGAGCTGAGATGCACGCTGGGCCAATTCTGCAGTGCATGAAAACTGAAAGTAAGGAATTTAAATGTAGGGAAAGTGAGTAAAGGATTCCTCCTCCCCACAAGGCTAATTAAGAGTGGCTTCAAGGTAGTTTCAAGTTGCCTTAGTTTGATTTTTCCTCTGCGTATTGTGAATGCCTGAAAATGTTATGTGTATTACATGGGTATTGATGGCAAGGAGCATCTTTCAAATAGATTCCAGTGCCTTGTGCAATTAAATAGTGCTCTTATGCTGGAGGGACCAAAGATTCCTTCATGTCGAAAGCATTCACAGCTGCCACTTGTGACAACTTTAATACCCTTGTCTGTCATCAGATTGTTAGCACAAATCTGGCCTACAGCAAGGAGGAAGAGGAACTGGAGAGGTTAAATAAGGGAGTGAGGTGATAAATTGAAGGAAAGGAATGTTGATAAATTAAAGGAAAAGAACTTCCATCCAAAGTCTGGAAATGAGATCCCAATTCTGACTTTTACAGTTCTTTTTAGTAAGTTCTGCTTTGCACAAAATCAGAAGATATTCTTGACTTTAACTCCTCTAGGTTATTTGAGTATGAATTAATGAATTGCTATTTGGAATTTGCTTTTTCTGAGCATTGTGAGAGACATGAATCCAGTAGCACTATTAGTGATTTACACTGGCAACAGCAAAACAAAATGCTTTTATTAGAGAAAAAGATATTAGAGAAACATTCCAAATATTTAAAATTTGGATTAATATTACAAAATGACATTGGAAAAAACCCAAACCTATTTTCCCTGGTTAGTCATAATACTTTTTAAATAAACATTTTTTGTTTTACTGGATATTGCTGTGTATTTTTGTTGCAGAGCAGCTGTATCTCTGTATTTAGGGAAGTGAAAAACTGAATTATTTTTGCTTGGAACAATTTTCAATAGGAATTTAATATGTGAAACACCTCCTAGTCTCACGGGCAACAAAAATTGCATCTTCCCAGCTAATACACTAAAGATCAAATCTTAGTTTCATTTTAACTGATGGCTGATCATCCTTTAGGGTGATTTTAAAGAATAAGGAAGTAGTAATTTCTTAAGAGTGTGAGCAAATACATAGGACAAGCACTGCTTTGAACCACAGAGTGTGCATTTCATGGAAACATTTATGTGCATGTATAAATGGGAAATAAACTTCCATATTACAGTTTCCTTCCCTTGTTTGACGGTATTCAGTTGATACTGCATCGTGGGCGTGATACTTGTCATTCAACAACAGTGGTGAGCCTTTGACTCCAGAGATCCTTTCTGTATGATGTCCGGTTATCAAAATAAGATCCTAGTTTGTGACTGGGCCTTCTGAGTGGTATACAGGCCTACAAAAGGATGATAATGTGAAGTATGTCCTATTTTCCTTCATCTTTGTGTTTTTTATAATAAATCTGGAAATATGAGATTGAAGTTTATAATGCAGTGAAGGTAATTGTTGCCTTAAGGCTATGGTAAACATGTCTTGAACTGAGACATATCTATTATTAGATATAATGGTTAAAGTATTGTAGAAAATGGTATTAAATTTATTAATGTAGTAAAAGGTATACTTTGATTTAAGCTTTCATTTAAAACATTCTTATATATTCAGACCTTACTGGAGATATCTGTAGCTGAATTATTTTTCAAGCTTATGATGTCAGAATATCCCTTTCACAAATAATTTGTAACAAGATCAATTTACTCATTTAATAAGGACTGATAATTTTCTCTACTTCGAAAATATGCATTTATATGTGCTTAACAAAATCAGCCAAACAGCCTCTTATAGGAACAGTTTTCTAAGACAGGTTGCATGTATGTAACGTTAAGTTAAAGTGTTCAGAAATCAGCAAAATCTATTTCAATGGGTTATTTTTTTCCCAGAAGTCGTCATTTCAGTGAATGATGTTGTACAGACATATGTTTGAGGTAAATTCTACTGTGAATTTTCATACTTACATTGTTTTAAATCTAGACTTCTAAAACCATACAGTAGAATAGAGAAATGTTTAATCGTAAAAACATTTATAGATTTGTATCTCATTTTGTCAACAAATGCAAACTGCAAAGCTTATTGTTGCTTTATTTTACACAGCCTTGAGAGACTTTTTTGTTAGTAATCTTAAGTAGGTTGCTAAACATATGCTTTAATGTATTTGATTATTTCTGAGATAAGTATCAAATTCATACTTTGAATCAGTAAGACTAATCCTATTGGAAGCCAAAGGGAAACTGCTTTGAACTTAAGCCACTTGCTTTATGTTGTAACTTCAAGAGAGACAAGGAAGAAAATACACTTGAGGGGCTGAGCTGGTAACTGTTGGGCTGAGTCTTAAAAACTGGCTAATCTAAGTGTTAATCTTAATTGTAAACATAAATGAGTGACTAAGTAAAAATAAATTAGTAAAAACATCTCAAATGTTAAGGGATATACTGAGCTATGCTAATCCATTAAGTGTAGATTTTATTGCTATCAGTATTATTTCTCCTACCAAAATATCTGCAGCAAATTAGGCTTTTATGTTAATGTATATCTGAAATGTGTTAGAGGGAGATCTGTCTGATGAACCTGTTACAGAGAATTAAAAATCTCAGTTCACAGTTTTATCCATGGCAATACAAATTGCATAAACTTGATATGTTATCATTACTCGCTTCAATAAAACTAGAAGTTTAGCAACATTTGCTTGTGGCTAGTGCCCCTTTTTAGCTAGGCAGCTGCCTTCAGTAAGTAGAATAAATGCTGTCCTAATTAAAATTTGTTCCCATGTAAAAGAGAAAAAATATACGATTATACTTTAGTCTTATACGAGGCATTTGTATCAAACTTGGTGGAACAGTAATTTAATGAGATGGAAAGTCATATTCCTTACATTTTATGTGAAGGGACGGTTGGATACTTGCAGAAACAATTCAGCATTTTCTCATGCCATTCTTACTCTGATTTGTTCATATCAGCAAGAGTACCTTGCTCAAAATCATGGAAGAAAAAGTCAGAAGGCAAAAAAGAGGAGTATTTCTCTTTTAATCTGGAAGGTAAGGGTATAGCAGGATGCAACGGCTGAAAGCTTAAACTGGAAATCAGGCATTTTGGGTTAAGTATTTACAGGATCTTGTACAGACCAGTCACTACTAGTTCAACAAATCTCTGCACTATACTCCATTGAATTGTGTAATACCTCAGGCAATACTTCAGTCGGTGTGCTGGTTGCTTAATATTTTTATACTTTAGAGCCTTGTGGGTTCTGCATCATGGAAATCTATGGTTTAGTCACCGATTTAATGATATGCAAGCTGGATGGAGGAAATTTTGTAGCTTATGTTACTAGATGATGTTAATAGTCTCATTCTTCGCTGGTACAAGATGGTGTGACACTCCATTTCCATTGAACTATATTGATAGGTAGGACCTGGGCACTGAACCATATAAACTGAAAAAACTTGAATTTTGTTGTAAGTGTAGGGTGTCATTCTCTGGTGGCAAGGCATAAATAGTGTTATAAAAACAGACATTGGATAGCAGTATTTTAAACTGAATGATATCTTGCCCCATTAAGGTGGAATGGATATAAAATGCATTCTATGTCTTTGAGATGCACTAAGCAGAGGGACACTTGCAAATTTCCTCTAGTAAACCTAGTAAAAAATTGTTCCTTCTCCTCTGTAAAAATTTAGTTATTGCATCATGAAATGTTAGAAAAACACATACCTTTTAACTTGGGAACGAGAAAGCTCACACAAGAAAACAGTAAGCTAAACAAAAAGTAGTACCCTTTTTGGGTCATAAAAGCCTAAATCAGAAATCCGATGCTGGAAGGTCTGTGTAAAGATACTCGGGCATTTTTCAGTGCGATGTTTCTTCCTTGACCAGCCAGTTCATCACATGCTTAGCTCATCCCTTCCCACCTGGTGAGGAGGTGAGAATATTATAAAACAGCAACTTGGATTTCTCAGGGATATTGTGAGGCCCTCCTGTTAGATCTTTAGATGGGAATGTGCTTTTGAAGAGCAAAGTATGAATATTAAATTCTTACGTACAGGGGTACATTAGCGTTCTTGCTTTTCTATAGGTAAATAAGATCAGCCTCCTGACAGAGGTTAGATGTTCACTGTAGAATCATAGAATCGTTTAGGTTGGAAGAGACCTTTGATCATCAAGTCCAACTGTTAACCTAGCACAGCCAAGTCCATCACTAAACCATGTCCCTAAGCACCACATCTACACGTCTTTTAAATACCTACAGTGATGGTGACTCAACCACTTCCCTGGGCAGCCTGTTCCAGAGCTTGACACCCTTTCGGTGAAGAAATTTTTCCTAATGTCCAATCTAAACTTGCCCTGGCGCAACTTGAGGCTGTTTCCTCTTGTCCTACCACTTGTTATTTGGGAAGAGAGCCCGACACCCACCTCACTTACAACCGCCTTTCAGATAGTTGTAGAGAGCGATAAGGTCTCCCCTCAGCCTCCTTTTCTCCAGGCTAAATAAACCCAGTTCCCTCAGCTGCTCCTCACAGGACTTGTTCTCTAAACCCTTCACCAGCTTCGTTGCCCTTCTCTGGACGTGCTCCAGCACCTCCATGTCCTTCTTGTAGTGAGGGGCCCAAAAGTGAGCACAGTAGTCGAGATGTGGCCTCACCAGTGCCGAGTACAGGGGGACGATCACCTCCCTACTCCTGCTGGCCACACTATTTCTGATACAAGATTTTATTTTATCTGTACAGATATTTTATTCTGGATTTAACAGTTTATTATTAAGTAGCTTTGCCTTCTCTTCTTCCAAGCTAGTAAGGAATGTAAGTTAAACAGACGAATGAAATATTTTCACAAAGACATAGAAAAATTTAACTAATCTAAGGTTAGTTACTGTATTTTAGCTTTAATAGAAAACATTAGCTCTAAAAATACTTGCGTTTTAGAGCAAAGCGCATGAAGGAAGTGTGTTTGTGTGTATGTATATACATAGAAATGGGAGTGGGAGGGCTACAACAGAGCAGGGCAAAGCAGGAGGTGCAGGAGTCCACTGGGAATCCCTAGCTGAGACATGGTATTGATAAGTGGCTCCTTTGGTCAAACCACTCATTTGAGATGTTGCCTGGAACTTTTTTTCAGCATGACTTAGAAATTCACCTGTGTCCACACTGCTTTTTATGGTCTTCATGCTGTTGGAAATGTCTTGTTGTGGGAAAAGATTAACAAGGAATATAATTAGTCTCTGAGATAACTGGTCCTGAAGGGTTTTAATCTGATGGAGTTACCATCCTCATCCCATGTGCTCCATCTGCTGGGCACGCTGTCAGGTTAACTCAGAATAGACACTGTTTATGTGAGGCAGCTGCTGGTGGCAACCATAATATTCTCTTCCTAATTAATTTGTATTGCAGGTTTTTGTCTGAACACTTAAGAGGCTTCTTTTTTCCTGGACTTTGGGGAGAAATCAGGGAGAAATGTATTTGTTTGTTTAGACCCTGGACACCTAGCATTGCTGTTTCCTGGGACACAGAATATATTTTCTTTTATGCAATGTTCCTCTACTCAAGTGGTAACAATTTGCTTGAGCAAATCACTTTTACAGGTTCAATCCTATGAGAATTTAGCACGTGGAAAATTTGGGAGTGAAAGCGGGTGGAACGTGTAGCTTCCCCAGAAAACATACTAGTTGGACAAGAGACAAGTGCTTCTAATTGGCTTTATGTGCCCCAGGAGATGAGAGCATTCAGTTTGTAAATCAAAATATAAATTAAAAAAAAACGTAATTTAAGTTAAGGCCTTATTTTCATTAATGCTTTACAAATATTTTTATATACATATGTTTCTGTGGAACAAATGTGCTTATGACCATAAGTTATAATTTCTGTTTCAAAGCAAATTTTACTATTTTGTGACTGGGTAACTATCCAAAATGTGCAGAAATCTTGAACTGTTCCTCCTCCTCCTTCCCCAGCATGAGGTTAGCCTAAAATTAGAGCTATTTTAAAATAAATGCTGCCTAGTCTATGAATTATTTTTATCTGTCTTCTGCTATCAGTTATATTGTGCTTGTTTCCTACTTTTTAAGCATTTCTGAGGACTGGAAATGTACATTTTCCTACTCAGAAGTTAAATGTGCTGAATAGTGTTGATAGATAACAGTTCGCCGCTGTTCCTGCCAAGGTCATGGTGGCTTTACAGCGATGTAATCAGTAAAATTAATGGTATGACAATTGAGGAGCTCCTGTTCTTCACAGTACTATCTGAAATGTCAAAGAGCAGTTATTGTAGAGATCTCTGAGCGGTCCGTCCACAGACAGAACTCGCAGGGAATTCCCATCATCCTGAGTTTGGTCTATAACATAAGCTACCTTTGAAACTTAAAACTGCACAATTGTTCTCCTCTGTCCCCTGTGAAATATATGATTTCTGGTTTAAGATTGACATGAGCTACTTCTTGGAAAGAATATTTAAAGATATTTTCCTCACTTGAAAGGCATGCAGGGATTTTTCATCACTCTCTTTTGTTTCTTTTTATTTGTTTGTATTTAGACATAGGAATTTTGTCAATGTCTTGTCTCTCATACTTCTAAGAGCCTTTAAAACTTGTGCTCTGAATAAGGATTGCAAAAAGTTCAATTAAACAGGATTCAGGTGGATTTGCTTGGAATGTATGTGCTTTCATACAAGTTGCCAGAAATAAGAAACCTTATTAGGTGTTTTTTCCTTTTGTGTGTGTTTAAGGCAAAAGTTGCTTTGTTAACCACCTTAACTCCAGCTAAACCTACCCTCTGAACTCAGAGAGTGACAACGTGACCAGCTACATCTGTGTAGTCCCCTTTAAGGAGCTGGGTCTGGGACTGAGTGAAGAGCAGGTCTCTGAAGAGGAGGCACATGATCTAACCGATGGCTTCAGCTTGCCTGCGCTCAAGGTAACCTCTCCTAGGACACACGCATCCACGCAGGCTCCTGGTGAAAATCTCTTTGGGCTGTCATGAAGCCCTGTGGCTTGCATGTACTAGCCTGTAGTAACACGGTCAGCTGAGGGGGAGATGTAATCAGTCTCATATCATGTGTTTCTACATTTATTGGCATTTAGGTGATTTCTTTTTGCATGTAGTTGAAGAAGAGTTGCACAATACAACATTAGGACTTTTTTCTGCAAATCACGTAGATTCAAGTCACTGTTTTATAATCAGCTTGATCAATCTCCTTCTTAAACATGATTTTTTGCTCTCTGATTTCACTTGATCCCAGCTGAATAAAGTAATTTCCAGATTTGTACTTATATCTTTTTTAGCTAATCTCTTGACTTGAATAAAGAGAGAGACATCAGAAGATATAAATTAGTTGTAATTGCCAAAGGGAATAGCTGCATTTAGTTACACTGAGGAGTAGAAATCATAAGCGTGGACCCCTGCTGCCATGAGCCAGTGTGGTTCTTTGATCTTTGGAAAACATTTAACTGAACAGAATGACAACCATATAATGGCCTTTTTATCTATTTTGTTTTGAGATGTTAGGTATTTTTAATTTGCATGAGTCAATGTTTGCAATTGGAAAGAAGATTAATTTGCATGCAAGTCTTCTACACACTAGTGGTTCTCTGCTGAGGCAGTTCCCTTTTAACATTATTTTTTTAATGGAAAAATTATTATGTGACTTCTGTGTTTCTATAGGGTTGGCTCTTGTTGCATTTTATTCACGTAATTCCTAGACTTTGGCTTCTTTTGTTCTGACAGTAAATGTTACCAGTAATAGTGATTGCTAAGCTTTGAGGCTTTGTCTAATTAGTTGTAAGCTAAGAGCTACATCAGATGTAAGCTTTTGGGATTTTTTTCTTGCTTTTTCATTAGCTGAAGTTCTAATTGCAACCATGCAAGCCCACTTATTTACCCACTTATTTTAAGCCAGTCAGAGTCCAAGCTTGTAAGCTAAGTCTTTGTTTACCTGCAAATTGCAGTAATTTAACTGAAATCTATTTTAGTTAAACTGTTTGGGATGCTTTCTGGGTACAGTTAAGCTCACAACTAGTAAATCTGAGTTTACGTTAACTCGTAACAGACAGTGATGTAGGCTGGGTGTGGTGTAGTTGAACCAAGCTAAATTAACATAAATCAGTCCTAAGCAGATTCCTGTGTAGATAATAAAATAGATATACTTCAATAACCTTGGAACATATTTGTGTTGCGAGCCCTGGATTTATGTGCAGTCCTCTTCAGTCTTTATATTAAAATGCAAGTAGAATACAGATGTGTATCCAGATTTGGTTAATATTTTAATTTTCATTCAAGCCCATGTCTAGGCCATATGACAAATGTAGCCTGTGTCTTTTTGCTACCTTGTCCTTGAACTAAACCAATTTAAAGAGTGAAAATTTTTGGCTTGAGAAAAAATACCAATTCAAGCTGAGGAGAGCCAGTTGGATGTTTTGGGTGAAGTTTAAGTGTCAGTAAAAATCATCAAAAGTCATTGGCAAAGCAAGCAATTTGCAATCCTAAATACATCTGGAATTTCCTTTTCTCTCATCGTTGTGCCTTTTTTCAGGTAGGTTTTGGATTATTATTATCAATTCCTGAAGTCCACTACTTTTGTGTGCTACTTTTTCACTGCTTTTGCCTTATGTCTGGTGGAGGGGATTGGTCTTCTTTTGTGCTTAGTATAGCATGAGCTGTTGACTTTCTATCCAGGGCATCACACCATCAGGGACACTTGGGGGATTGCTACCCATTTGTTTGCTTTTTATTTTAGCACCTAGCCAAATCACAGTCTTGCATGTGTGCCTAAAATTAATTTCATATCATTCTGTGTTCTTTCTTCTCATAACCATCTTCTGTAAATTGAGAATTTTTTTTCTTTTGGAATATTTTATCAGTTTGCATCCAAGTATTTTTGATATACCCTTGGGGTATATCAGAGCACATCTATCTGCGGGTCTTTAATTTGTTGTGTTACTGTTCTGAATGTTTTGCTCATGATTGATTGCACACTGGATAAAACTGCTACTTGTCCATAGTATTATGAGTACAAAGATGTAAATATATTATTTCAAATCCTGTAGATCCAAAATCTCAGAACAAGTAAATTGTTAGTCCTATTCTGTAGCTGAGGGGGGTGGAAAAAAAACCATGATGAGCAATTACTTTGTCTTCCTTGGTCTGGAATGCTTGAGAACAGATTTCAGACTACACCTCATAGTCATCTACAATTGATCCCTTTTAATAAGGGCCAGTATTGCAGAGAAAAGCATCATAACCTTTCCTTTTCATTTTAGAGAGATAAGATGCTACTGTTCTGTCATGGTCTACTGAGCCAACAGTCTTCTCTAAACTAAGAAAACAGTTCTTTTCATTTCATTGGAAGTGGAAGTTCTCAAGAAATTGAAATTGTGGGTTTCCTTGCTCCCAGATGGACTGACCTCTTTTGTACAATATGTAACGCTGTGAATCGATTCATTTCTTACAAGCCTTTCCCTCCTTAGCGGTATTGGTGAAATTTCTCACTTTGGCTGAAAAAAACCTTAAGTTAGCAGCTCAGCTTTCTTCAGATATAGAATGGTTTTTGTTGAAGTACAGTGCAATTAGACTCGTGTTTCAAGGTTGGGTGTGGGGCACTGCAGTAGTTAGTAGATTGTAGAAATGATAGCTTGACATTATAAAGGAAAAAATGTCTTTGCTGCCACTGGAATTTTGGCAGCCCTTTATGAGCTGTAGGGTATGTGGAGATTAGAGCAAATAATGAAACTGCCTGATGAGAATATGAGTTTTTAGGCCTCTGACAACCTTCTGAGCGTAACTGCACATAATATTCTTCATCAAAAAAAATTAACAGTCACCTAAGGTTCACAAGACCTGAACCTCACATGGTCTCGGATACCCTTTAAAAACATACAGCAGATTTTCGCAGTTTTTCAAAGTTCTTGTTGCTGGCCGAGGAACGTTTTCCATGGTCTATTTGTACATTTACTTTGGAGGCTGGCTGTCTTCCCAGGTGCGCAGAGCTAACCCTACCCTGTTTTGCAGGTCCTCTTTCAGCTCTGGGTAGGGCAGAGTTCAGAATTCTTCAGGAGGCTGGTGCTGCTCCTCTCCCCAGCCAACGCGTCCCCCAAGCCCTTGGTCTCCCCTGAACGGCTGCCTCATCATATCTTGTCTGATGTGACTCAAGGCCTACCTCATACACATGCTGCCTGCTTAGAAGAGCTTAAGCGAAGCTATGAGTTTTATCGGTACTTTGAAACTCAGCATCAGTCGGGTTTTGAACGGCCAACCAGAACAAAGCAGAAGTCAAGAGAGCTGAACAGTCTTCAGACAGCGGTACGCAGCTTGCAGCTTCATCTCAAGGCACTGCTCAATGAGTAAGTTTACATATGAATTAAGAGAATATGCCTGTAGGAAGAAGGCTTCAGACTTGAACTTCTCTGGGTTGTCAGCTTGTATCCCAGATTAAGAATAAAAAAGACAGATACGTATAGTCATTGCAATCATAGGCGTATCTTCACATAGTATGGAGTCAAAGATCCTTGGTTCAGTACGGAATCTGATACTGTTTCCTGGTTATTCTTTAAGTATCTGGTGAAAATTCAAAGCTAAGCAGTGCATTAAGATCTTGCCTCGCTTTTGTCACTCCCTTGAAAAAATCCGAAAACATACTTGTCTTTCATTGATTTTGCAACATACCAAATGCTTTATGAGAAAGTTCAGCTCGTAGTAACTACCTAGTAAATATTTTTAAAGATTCGTCACTGCCTTGGTGAAATAGTTGAAACTGTCCTACTCCTTTAATCTTACATATAAGAATTACTATAATGAATGCAGGTGAGCAATGTATCTTGATGTGGAGCAAAGGATATTATTTTTTAAATTTTGGGGCATCTTTGAGGAGTTGGCTGAGTTAGATTCTTAAAACTTGAAGAAAATAACAGGATTTTAAATGAAATACTTGAAGGAAGGATGAAGCCAAATATTTATTATTACTTATTTCTGTTCATCTCCTCATCACTTAGGGTAATAATTCTTGAGGATGAACTTGAAAAACTTGTTAGCACTAAGGAGACACCTGAGTTGACAACAGAAGCCCATCAGGTTCTGGAACAAAAACTAAAGTTTATTCAGCCTCATATCCAGGCAAGTAACAGCTGCTGGGAAGAAGCCATTTCTCAGGTGGAAAAAATGAGTGGAAGAAACCCAAATAAAAAAGGTAAATGTGAGAGATTAATTTAGCAACTAATGGGATAGTCTTTAGAAATGGAATGGTCAAATAGATCAGAATCTGTGTATCAGAATTTTAGCTGAAGAAGGTCTTACAACCATACACTTTGAAAAACTATATACATATGTCAAACTTTTTCATTGTGATGACCTTGAAGCTTTTGTTTCAGCAAAAAATGCAAACGTGTTAACTCAGTCTGTTAAACCCGTGGATTCAGATTGTTACATTTCCAGGTGTAGACCAATGGTGTCTTTTTGCCTTTGATTAGTGAATCACATGTGAAGGAGTAGGATTTTGATGAATCCTCCGTGAGATTTTCATTTGTTTACTGCATAAAAATTACATGGTTAATTGAAATTACAATGGCGTTGTTATGAAACTTTCTTGACAATGACATTTCCTGGAACATTTTAAATTGTAGAGGATGTATTGAGCATATAATACCCATTTACCTGCTCTCTCAGAGAGTGAGCTAATCTTCTGTGTGCTTAAAAGTCATACTGAGCAGCATATCCCAACATTTTGCCATATGTCCCTCTCCTTAGTGACCTGTACTGCTCATGCAGTTCTCCTTGTGAATCACAACTGACTTAAATAATGGAAGTGAACTTAGGCTCTCCTGACATGGAGTTGAACCTATAATTTCTAATCTTTCTTTTTTCCAGGAGCTTTTTTACTGTCCTAGGAAGGCACAGCTCAGCATCTGAAAAATGCTGGTAATGGAGACTGCATTAGGAAAATTATGACTTGGGGTGTCAGCAAGTTACCTACAGAAATCCAAATCTGTAGTGAGCTAAGCTCTTAATGATATATGAGTGGGATATCCAGTAGATGGTTGAATATTGCTGTGGACCTAGAGGCGTGCAAGCTGACCTTGTTCATGCTTACATCAGAACTGGGAGCACTGGGAGGCCTAATGCAGGCTCTGTGCAGGTCCAGACACGGTATAACCAAATTTGTGTGTACTTTGCCTGATAGTCTTGTCTTACAACTTCCCTCTCAGTGCTGCGTAAAACAACCTATGAGGATATTAGATGTAGTCTGATGCATTTGCATGTGCTAGCTTGTTGTGTTTTGTTGATGCCCTCCACACCAGCAGTTCCACTGATCTTTTTCTTCCTCTTTCCTTAAATGTTCTTTCTAGACTGTACACCATAGTATTTTTAGTTATTTTAGTTTTATTTTTACTTTGTGTATAAATTTCACAACAGGCACTTTTATTATAACTTGCTTCCTTTTAACATTCAGTACAAAAATAACCTAGTGTGTGATCTAGAAGCGGGGGATTGCGTGGGAAATAAAAAATAAGAAATCCTTCACTTTCACTTTTGCCCAATGACTTTCCTGGAAATGTGCTGGGGTTGAGTGTATTTTGCAACAAGTTGACTGAATTACTCCGCAGGAGCTACTTTTAAATTATGTTGGTCATTGAAAACTATTTGTATCTGAATACATTTGACTTTCCTGATATATTTCTAAGCAGTCCAGCTTCTGTGAGTTGGCCTTTTCAAGCTGTGCGTGAAATCAAGTCTAATTCTTCAGCTGTCTTTCTACAAATCTTAACAGCTGGTCTGTGGGTCATGATTATGTGAATTACTTCATTAAATTATCTCGTCGTTTTTTCAATGCTTCCTGAAAGCTCTTTGGAAGAAGATACCTTCCTGCTGAAATAATATAGCAGCTAAGCACATCTTTCTTTTGTCTTTGTGCACTATTATCCAAAACCAAATGAATCTTTTGACAAGAGCTGTAGCGAGAGTAGAACATTGTGTCTTAAGTGGATGCCCAACAATAGATGTTTGGTTCAGCTAACTAGTTCAACCAGTAGAGCAGTGGGAATACTGTTTTCAATGTCAGTTGTGAACACTGTTGAAGAGGGAGCTGTTTCTGATGGCTTAGACCCAGTTTTGAGAGGAAATACTTCATTACATAAAAGCTGTATATATATTTGTTAAATATTTTTAGCAGTATCTCATAATTGTGCTTATTTAAACAAAATAAGTCTTTTTTGCTTCTTCATCTATAAATACAAAATGTATCCAGTATTTAAATTTGCTGTTTGCTTGGGTTTCATTCTTACCATGTTTATATACTAAGCAAAAATATATCTTTGCTTTTCCTTCTTGGTTCCTACTGTTCTCAGCACAGGAAGGTTTCCTTCCATGAGAAGTAGAAGTCAGCTCAGCAGTTGCAGCAGCAAAGGGCCATGTTGCTCCGTGGAGAGGAAGCAACTGGGAACTCATTGGTCCGTCCAGTGTCAGAGTGCTGCTGTTGGAGTTGAAAGTTTCCAACCACTAAGGAGCTGTTTTGAACTGTGGGCTATCCTAGTTGTGGCGTCCTACGTAGCTGCCTATCACTTATTTTCAGAGCAGTTTTGCTTATCTTTAATTGGTTTCTGTATAACCAGATGAGTCTCCTTCAGCAAGCACTGCATGCTTCTTGCCCTAAATCATTCTGCGTCAAAGCAGGTTTCTTACAGCTACGTTAAATAGTTCATTGTGTCAAACTCTGTCGAAGCAAAGCCTTTAAGTCTAACTGACTGAACATTCAAACACTCCCATCAGCCTTTCATGGGTGGTGATACTAGCATATATTATAGTATATGGTTACTTTAGTGAATGCCGTTTGGTTTCTTTGTTTACAGGACTTGGTGTATTTCTAGAACCAGTGCCGTTAGTCACTGATCCTGTCAGATACAGAACAGAGCCTGAGAGCAAGTAGGACTTTAGCACCTTGAGGGGAATTCACTTCTACTTAAATTCGTTGGGCAATGATAGACTTATCTATCATTGATCTACGTGTAGATCTTTGCTCATTTCCAACATGAATTGATTCTAGACTTTCAGCCATCTTCTCTTTATTCTTTCATCATTTTTCATCACTGATAAAACCGGTTTACCACTTAAGGCCTCGACAATTTAAGGATGTAGTAATCTACTGCTAATTTTACAGAATGGAATACCCTTTATGCCTATTTACAGTGCTGTTTTACTAATCTTTGAAGTAATATCCCTCAAACTGTTTAAATTCCATCCTTTTCCCTTTTAAATTGTCTCTGTCTTTGCAAATGTATACAACTTTTTTAGATATTTATAAGAGCAAGGCCATAGTACTCTGCTGCAAGCTCTTGGATCTTGCAACCCTTTGATCCACTGGAGAGGAACGAAAGCAGCAGCAGTTTTAGTTAAACACGGTGAATTCATGATCTTGAAGCATATCCTTAGCAATGGCATCATCCCATATAGGTGGCAAACAGAGCAGTCTGTACATATTAGAGCAGCTGGTTTACTCCTCTGGTTTGGGAAGGCAAGCTTTTAATTGGTAACTTCCATATACTTTTCCAAATTTGTCTTCATATCTTCAGGAGCATATTTCTATTGTTGCTGTCATTATTATTATTAAAATGTTTCTATTACAAGGCAGAGTTATGCAATGGACAAGGGGGCTTGATATTTATAAAATAAATATCTCATGTCAATTTTCCACTTACTTCAAATTTCACTACATGCTTCACCTTTCTTTTAAACTTTGCATTTAGATACTTTTGGAATGTCAAATCTTTAGCTCAGCCCAGGCAACTAAGGAATTACATACTTCCTTTGTTTGCAAAAGCAGGTAACCGAGCACCACTAAAATTGTCATTAATGTGAATTGCCTACTTTCAGAATACCATCCCTAAGTATTCAATGTATAGATTAGAAATTGAAAATAGGGATAGGTGGGGCTTGGCTAGGTCATCTAGCCCATTTCCCTTCTCAAGGGTAAATTAGTGTTTGTGAGTAAATGTTGTTTACCTGTTCCTAAAAACCTCTCTTTAGAGACATTTTACAGTATTTCCAGGCATCTATTCCAGCACTTAACTCCATTACCGGTAGAAAGTTATTACTGAATATAAATATCTCTTTCTGCAATTTAAAAGCGGTACTTTTGATCCACCCACAATGGAGATCCATTTCCTCTTTACAGCTCTCACATTTTTGAAGACAGTTAATATGTTTCTTTCTGTCTTCTCTACATGACTCTGTATCCTTCAACTCTTCCCTGACGGCTATACTTTATTTAGTCCTCTGATCATTTCCACTGTTTTCCTCCGAACTCCCTCTAGTTGGTCCACAATATTATTGAATGAAGGGCCCCCGCACTGGGCACTATGTTCCATCCACAGCCTGATCAGTGCCAGAGCAGAAATGTAATTTCACGTGTCTAACAGTCAGTGCTGTTGTTTATATGTCCTAGTATGTAGTTTGGCTTTTTGCTTGCAGCAAGGTATAGTTGACTACTAGGCTCCTCACATCTTTTTCTCAGTGGTGCTGCCCAGTCCGTTGTCATATATTTGTGCATTTGACTATTCCAAAGCACAAAAATGTGCAGCCACTGTCACCAAACTGCTGTTATCTGAAATCCAATTCTTCCTGGGCTGTATCTCTGATTTCCAGTATTATTTTCGATTCTAATTGTGCCCTTCAGTATCCTTGCAGATTATCCCAATGTCAGCAGATTTAATGAGCTGAAACACTTTTTTTTCACGCACTGGAAATATTAAAGAGTATTGGACTTGAGACAAATCCACTCAATAAATTGTTCCTGTCTGAAAATGGTAACTACACTCTGATTATCCAAGAGACTGTTCTATGCACCTACTAGCAACTTCTCCTGGCCTATGCATTTTGCTTATGACTATGTCATGACACCGTGTCAAAAGCCATACTGAAAACAAAATGCAGAATGTCTTCGGTTGGCTTCTTTCTATTCATAAGACCAGTTACTGCATTGGAAAATGAGATTGGAGTGATTTGATATCTTCTATTCTCAACAAACCCACACTGGCTGTCACTTATCTCCTTGCTACATTCCAAATAGCTTCCTGTAAATTTTGCTTGTTTATTTCTTCCAATATTTTCCAAGCTGATTTGCCTATAATTTTACTATTTTACTTCTCTTTTTCAACTTGGGCACCAAGTCTCTTTTCTGGTTTTACCAATTTTTCTTGCCATCTGCAGGTTTTCAAAGTCTATAAAAATTTTGAGATTTGTTAATTGAAGTATTTCCAGGTGAGTTTCATCAGATCCAGAAATAGCTAAGTTATTTAAGTGCTCTCTAACACAATGTTTCAATGTATTCTAACCAGCCTTCTCACCATTTTTTTCGCGTGCCAATCCTGCCTAATGAAAATGCCTGGACCCTGCCTGAGTGAGTCAAAAACATCATTCAACACACAGTCTTTTTCTTTTTTTAACCCATTTTCTTCTTTCCCCCTGAAGGCAAACTTGAAGTTTCCTGTGACAACCTACAGCGCACTACAGTACCTTTAACACAGCCTGCCATATACATAGAAAACAAAGATCCAATCCCTGAAGAGCAGGTAAAATAAAAAAGGACCATTTAAAATAATAATTGGGGCTTGTTTGCTGTATCCATTCCTTTTTCAATTGCTTGTGCAGTGACCTTCTTGTCTTGCCAAGACAGATCAAGTAGGTAGCCAGTGCCATTTCATAATTTGAGTTATAGAAAAAAATGATGTATAGAAAAAAATGATTTTGCTGTTCCATGGGGAGGTACTCTCCATCCTGGAAAAAAGCACTAGCATTCACTTCTTCTCATATATATCATTAGAAATAAATGGCAAAAGGAGAGCAGCAACACGTCAGAGTAATATAGAAAAAAATATGAATTGCTAAAAGGCGGTATATAAAATAGAGTTCTACTTGCATATTGTTAGATGAACTGACACAGCTGCAAAAGTGACAAGCTCCAGAACAAACCAGCCTGTCTTCAGTTTGAGTAATCTCTGCATTTTTGGGTACCTAAAATAGACTGTGACACTGAACAGTTTTGTGTTGTTTGGGGAACTCGTGTGTGATGGTTGGGCTGTCTTGAAGAGAGGGGTTGGGCTGTCTTGGAGGCCTCCTCCATCCCCGAACTGAGTGGCAGGTGCATTCTGAAAGCAGATTGAATGACCCTCCCTCGCCTTCTCCCAAGCCTACCCAACATGTATTCTCTCCAGACTTTTTTTCCATATCAAAGAGCTGGGACTAATAACTTTACTGGCTGTCTGTTATAACATAAACGGAGCTCTTTTTTTTCATGCTTGTCAGCCAATATAGTTAAAATTGGAGGAGGAGTTTGCTATTATCAACATCCTCTTAATAAGGATTTACATAAGTTAAATTAGCAAGATGCCTGACTGAGGAAGAATTGCTTATGGTGTAAATTAAAAAGAAAAAGAAACCCGCATTGGCATTGCTTATTTCCACCTGTAATTATGGGGAAATATGCACTCCCATTTTCAAGGTATATCACTTGAGCATACTGGTGTATGAAAGTAAATCTTAGGTTTACTGCAGTAATGTTAACTTTCAATGAGTGGACTTGCTCCAAAATTATACAGATATAACTGAGAGCAGTGTCAGATCCACTGGCTCTGCTCAAACAGGGCTCCATCCTATTACTGTCGTTGGCGTGTGTTGAGATCACTTGGTTGTGCATCAGATTGTAGGACAGGATCTACACTGACAGTGAAGATCAAAATTTTTTTTCTTTCTTTAGGAATTGGAAGCATATGTTGATTATTCAGATGTGGAGAATGAATACAAAAGGGAAGATTTTTACTGCTTTTCCCAGGAAGAAAGAGAGAGACAAGAACGAGAGAGACAGGAATCTAAGAGGGTGTTACAAGAATTGAAATCCGTACTGGGATTTAAAGCTTCAGAAATAGAAAGACAGAAATGGAAACAGCTGCTATTCAGCGACCATGGTAAGCATTGCTTTTGAAAATTAATTCCTTTTTAAGAAAGGATAGGTGTCTGTTTGCCATCAACTTCTGACCATGTTAGAATTTGGACAGTGCTTAGCTGTAGTAGTGTCTTTGATAGAGCTGTGTGGCCTTAGTTTTCTATTCCATCTCTCTATATTACTTGTAGCAATCATTTTACTCTATATTGAAAAGAACTCACAGAAACAGGAATTTGGCTCTAAACAAAACATTGAGCTAAAATATTAAACACGCAAAATACTAAGACAGCATAAACAGAACTGTCAGGCTATAAACCACGCAAACTGAACTGACTTTCTTTCATGGCTTTCCAGTAAATACGAATTTTAATCAGGGTGCATAAATAAATTACTTCTCAGAATTTAAAGAAACCAGCAGAAATTATCGCAGACTTACAAAAATATATAGGTTAAAGTGAAGAGCTAGACTTTGAAATATTAAAGGCTTATAAAAGAGTAAGACTGGCTTTTGTTTCCATGGGAGAGTGAGTATACAGAATATGTTTTCAACAACAAAAAAAAACCCTAACAAGAAGAGTTCTTCCAAACTAGCCTTTACTAACTCTGAGGACTGCTGGGTAGCTCCATCCACTTGCACTTGAAGGCAGGAATATGAAAATTTCTCTTGCCTCAACAAGACAGTCTGTCTCTGTTCCAGCAATAAGACTGGATACAACTTGATTCCTTTCACTGCTTGAGCTGTTTGGTTTATAATCTTTAAAATTGGCAGTAGTTTGTCTTTTCCTTTTTCCCTTCTTTTTCCCATTTTCATTCCTTCCTCTTAAAGACAGGTTAGGAAAAGCCCTCTAAAAAATTTCATGTTCTATGTTATGAAAAACAACCCTCTGGCAACATACCCAAGGATTCTGCCTCTGCCAGTGTCTACAAGGAGAAAAGACCATGGATTGCCTCTTTCAATAATTTAGTGGGATCCCACAGTAATAGGCCATGCCTATTTATGAGACTATTTCTTTTGACATCAAACCCACAAAAGTGTCTGTTCTTTACAACTTTCTTCTTTATGTCCATTTAGCTACAACTGTGGTAAAAGAAATCACTTGGCCATTGGTATTGACTTCTCTTCTAGTTGAATGAAAAAAACCTAAGACATCAGATTGAATCAGAGTCTGCTCAAGAGTAGGATTTCTGTATTATCCTTCTGGTGTTAGATGTGACACCACACAACTCTTCACATAAATCTCTTCAAGTCTTCCTTCCTGCCCTCTTGAAGGGAGAAGGAAGGAATCCTGCCTCCAGTTCAAGTCTTGACAGATCTAGTGACTGCTGCAGAAACAGTTCTTGTCAGGAGAGCTTGCATAGGATATTTCCTTATCTAGGTTAGCAGCTGATACCTGTCCGCATCAGTATATCCTCGGGCCATTTGTGGCCATAGCTGGAAAGAGTCAGCTGACTCCTGTAGTCTTCAGTAACTGTTCACCTGAAAGCCTTTGTGGCTCATGTTGGTTCCTTTCCTTTCTCTGTACAGATATTACATTGGTTTAGGATTCGAGATTCAGCGGTGGGGAGGGAGGAAAGTGTGATTTCCTCCAGCTGCCTAGCTGGAGTAATCAATGATTACTTCCATCCTGTACAAAACTGGAAAACATGAGGGCGGTTCATGAAAGTAATTAACATTGTCTACTTTTGGCTCAGAGTCTCTGTGTGTCTAATCTGAAAGAGTGATATGGACAGCAGACATAACATCTTCTACTGGTTTTTAAGGAATTTCTTCATTATTTCTTCAAAAGAAACACAAGTCAGTTAAATATGACATAATGGACCCTGGCATATTATTGCTGCAGACTTTATTTATCCATACACACGAGTCATTCCTTAAAGAAACATTTTTGTGAGCTTTCCACATTTGTGGATTGCTTTATCTTGAAGATTTAAACCCAGAAAGGTTCATATTCTTGTCTCCATTGGCCCAAGTCGATGGATGGCCATGATATCACACTTTTCCATAGCCCTCTTAAATCTTGCTTTTACAGGATGATCGTATTCCAGAAATCCTGTGTTCTTGTAACTTGTGATTATTGTGAAAAATATCCTGCAATATTCAAAGGCTTTAATCTGTTAGTCAAGGCACCCAGCAAGCCATTCTGATTTGTTAGGGTTCTTGGTTCATTGAAGAGGGTTTCCACATTAAAGAGATCAGCTCCAAAGAAGTCGATATGTCTAAAGAAGACAGCATGAAGTCAACTGGAGATGACAGGTTGGATCCCAGAGGAAAAACATCATCTTAGCAGAGCACCAGACTAAAGCAAATTTGCCCAGGCCCAGCACCATGGTAATACTGCTTACTGGGCAGTAGATAATTTATGGGAATGTAGGTGAGCTTATATTTTTGATCTTTTGGCATCCTGTTGAGCCAGTAAAATGGAAGTGCTGTTGAAGAGGTCTGTGAAGTTGTTAGTGGCTTCGTTTTCATTTGTCAAACATTATAAAATAACATTCTTCTGGTGCAAAATCACTTCTAGCCTTTCCCCTAACCTCTTCCCCCAAAAAAGTTCATTCTGTCAGTGGTTGTGTTGTACCCAGCTGTTTCCCCTTCTCCCACCTTGTCCATACAACAGTTCTTATACAGCTGTTTCTCAGAGCTGGAAAGCTACACTCTGAGAATTGATGAATTCCACCTTGCTTATTAACTAATCAGCTCAGCAAATTGGCCAGCTACCAATCCGAAGTATGTATTTATTTTTCGAGAAATTTTGGCTTTGGAAGTATTCTTTGGAGGAAGTAGGCAACAAGTTTGCTCCCAAATGATAAGATTACTGTGCATATTCCTGCCTCTTCAAGCAAACAGGCAGAAATAAGTAGCAGCATGTTTTTTACAAGATGGGGAACGAACTAGCCCGTTAATAATTGAGATGAATCTGGTGCAGTGCTCCTTCAGTATATGAGGTTTTAAAACAAACAGTGTAACACAAATTCGAAGCCACAGTCTTTCAGTGTGCTAATGACAGTAATTATCAATGTGACAACTGTAATGATGCGCCTGCCTTCAGCTAGCTAAAGTAAATATTACTGAAATAGGATGCGATGGAAAAATCCTAATACCGTAAATTTTGTTTCCCGTGAAAAGTTTGTGTATTTCCCAGAGTTATTTTCATCTCTGCTTACAGGGGTAAAGTCAGAATGGAATTAGAAAGGGAAATGCTACTTGGGAATCTGCTGTTGCCGCTCTCATTTATGTTCGTGCTGCTACTGTAATGGAGCTACTGCAGTTTAGGGAATCTGTTACTTGGAAATGGACATTATATCGTTTTCTTAAAAAGAAAGACGTCTGTTCTTCAAGAAGTGATTGTACCAAGTTATACTAACCCTTAACACTGGGAGGAGAGACTTCCTGGCAAGCATCCCGTTGCTGGCAATGGGACTCGCTGCTGCTACTAACTTCAAGAGAGGCTAAATTAAACCACACTTTATTTGTGAGGACACCTTACCTGACTGTATGAATACGTGTTGTATTTATATGTTGTGGTGTATGAGATCAGATATTGCCTATAAGGACTTTTTCATGTACCAGCTGTCTTTACTGGATTAGGTTGTTTAAAACGAAGACAGTTCAAATCTGTATACAGTGCAGTAGTTTTACTTGTTTTTTACTTCAGCATTGAATGCATCGTCTGTGTTTGATGCTGGTTTTAAACATCATCAATTTCGTGCTCTTTACGTCACAGATTTTAAGGAGTAGTTACAACAAGTAGCTATCACATTTCACTTCAGCTTTATGATTAGAAAACATTGCTTTATTTTAAGTTTTGTTTGATTGTGGTTTTTGTTTCTGTTGTTTTGGGATTTTTTTAAGCCATTTTGACCCTTACAATCTTGCACCTTTTCAGACACAAATAAATTATTTATATATAGCAGCTTGCTTTTAGTTATCATTTAATTTTTTTCCCCCTTTTTAAGCTGCAGTGAAACCCTTGTCTCCTGTAGAACCACTGAAGCTCCTAAATAATTTGGAATCACATATGAATATAGATACAGAAAAGCAGGACTGCAGCCAAAGTTGTGATAAATCTGAAGAAAAAGACTCTAATCCAAAAGTGAATGCTGCTGATAAAAGCAGGACAGAATATTTGTATGAAGATCCTGAGATGGAGAAAAACAAAGACAGTACTACTCATGACGGTATTTCTACAGGGGCTGAAGAAAGAATGTGTTATCAGCATGAAGGGGAACTTGAAGAACTCAAGCCAAGCAATATGGATGGAGTAGAGGTTTCACAGTCTCCCTCTAAAGATGCATTACATTCAAAAATCAAGCATAGGCTGGCCCAGCTCCACATATCAACAGATTTAAACTTCACATCTGGTCTGGCTGCACAAGTTGCTGCCAGGTCTTTCACTTTTACTACAATGCAAGAAGAGACTTTTGGAGATGAGGAGGAGGAGGAAGAGAAGACACAGGAGCGTGAAGACCTTGTGGAGGACTGTGAGAATGAAGATAGAGGCTCTGAAAGCGAAGGAAAAGTATAAGTCTGAGCTGAACTTTGTTAAACCAACAGCAGGCAATTTGGTGGAAAAAACTAAGGTGGGGGTTTGAAGATGAAAATACTGGATGGAAAAAAGGAGACCTAAATATAATACATCTTGTTCCCTAAGTCTGATACGTTAAATAGGACTTCTAAGTATATTGAAAACTTGCAGGTAAGAGAAGTTTAGGCTGCATCCAAGAAATAGCTGGCTGTTGCCTTTTTAAGATCCTAGTGGTGGGGTCTGGAATTTACCTTTGTGTTTTCTGTTTTATTTATTTATATTATAATGTATTGTGTTGTTTTTTTTTTTTTCTAAAAAGAAGGAAAAACGTCTTGAATTACAACAGGCTCCGTTTTTTTGCTCTCTGATTCTGTTGTCATGGTATCAATGTTTGTTCCAACAAAAAAGCAAGGACATTTCTTTTGGAAGAACCTGAACTGTTCCCTCTGATCTTCCCCCACCACTTTACTTTCACTTCTTGTGTCTGCAGTGTGTTGGCTAAGCCACTGTAGGCATTTGTGATTCTGTGGCTAGTGATGTGGCTCCCAACTAAAATGTAGAATCTTAAATAAAAACTTGAAAGAGCTAGTATTTGATGTGTCCTGGGGTATGGGGCTGAAATAGTATAAAGTTAGTCATGCTTCATATTAAGGTTTATTTAGAATTTTATGAAGGGTTAATAAATGATTTCTAGATGTTGTAATTCACGTTAGAGAAATGTGTAGTTTATGTTAGGGAGGGTTATAAGCACATCAGTAGAAAGTACTGTGGACAGCTAGAAGCTATCTATTGGATTGATAATAGATGAGAAGTAAATACCTATTTATTAAAACAGCTATTAATTATTTGTTAACCTTTTGTAAATTGAACCTTAATATAATTGTTTGATTTAATATAATGATTGATTGTACATTTTTGTTTATGTCCTGAAGTAATTTTCTTAAAGCAAAATTATATGAGTGCTTAACAACATACCGTATTTTGTTTAAACAAGCATACTTGCTTTTTCCTAATGTTCTTTCATTTTTCCTTAGATCACAACTATAACCTGTGTGATTAAGAATCCATGAGAGAACAAGAATTGTGTATTTTCTAAGGTGTATCTTGTAACTTAGTTGACACCGAAGTCTGGATGTTTGGTATGACGTTATGTGGGTTGTTTTTTTCTCTGTGGTGGTGTTACAAGGAGCAACAAACTGATGCTCACCTCATAGAGGAGCCAGTTAATGGCTTCACTGCCTTCTCTTCCTTTTGCCCTCTGACACAAAATGAAGCAAAGGTCTCATGTCTCTAATGGCGAGGGAGCCGTGTCGTTGTATGGAATGCTCTGCTTGGACCTGGATACATTTCCAGTCACAAAACACCTCATCAGTTACTTAGGGTATTTATTTTCTCTTGCTGATTCTAAAGAATAAAGGGTTTTTTAGATGCAAGTGGTTCGGAGCAATCTCTTTCCTAGGATGCTGTTGTAGGAAGTGGGGAAGCTCGTGAAAGTCAGCAGGCTAGGGTGGAACTCTTGACTATATGTCAGAAAACAAGTGCTTTCTTTCAACCTCCCTCTCTTCTATTGGTGATTTTGTATGAACGCTGTTAAATATGTGGATTTTTTCACAGACCGTAAAGAGGTAAATATCAATTGATAGAGAAGGGAGTATGTGACTTACACTGTTCTTTCACAATACAATGCCTGTCTTCTCCCTCACACACAGATTTTGGAAAGAGAATGTTTTGCCATTCTTCATTACCCAGTAACACTGTGTTCTGTGTGACTGGAAGCTGAATGGATGATGTCTTGGGGAACTTGTAAAAGAAAAAAAAGATGTTTCTCATAGTGTATTCAGAAGCTAAGCCTCCTCTTAGCAGTAGAGTATATTCTTCTGTAGGCCTGTAAAGGTTAGGCTAAGATGATGAAACACTGTTTTATTTTCTCTGTGGTAAGCAATTTTTTTATCAAGTCTAGAACAACTGCTTTGGATAAATTGTGTTTGAAGCATTGTCCATGCTTCTGAAAAAGAAGTCTTCCTCATCCTTGACTTGAGATCCTTGAGTTCACAAAGTGCCCAGATATTTTTTTTTCCTAGCTAATTGTTCTGACTGCCTAAACGTATGTTCCATTAATATATTTCCATGAACTCATCCACTAGCATCTCACGATCTGATGTTGTGTATCCCGGAACTGATACTCCTGAACTTTTCCCATGGGATCCAAATCTTAGTTTACAATGTATATAGCTGATACCAACTTGGAAGAATGATCAGCTTTAGGATATAAATTATCACTGTCCTCACAGTTTTGGATAAAGTCAGTAGTAGCATGAATGCTTTGCATTGCTACTAAAATAGGTTTCAGATCTCACATTTATAAAAGTTGCTAGCTCCTTATTCCTTTGCTGCAGTCCTTAGCAAAAGACCTGGAGAATCTACTTTGGCAGATCACTTGGGACCTAGTTTTATAATACGCTGTCTTGGTGATGAAACTGGCCTAAGAAACCCCATCCATCATTAGTTGTTCATTTTCACCCATCAGCTGGGTCAACACGGGTTTTTGTGGCCATGTTATAAACCAGCTCACTGAGTCCACTTGGGTCAAAAATCCACCCTTTTTAGGGGTTATTTTTCACTGTTCTTATTGCAGTGATGCAGTTTACAGCATTTACCTCCAAACAGCTCTATCAGCACATACTGTGTTGCTGGCGTGAGACTCAAGATTGCTCATGTTTATATTATTGGCAAAGATGGTGTAGTGTGAAATTACAGCCTTGACATTAGACATGGGTATGATCAAAGGATGACTTTTTGGAGCAAGTTCTGATCCTACTTTGAACAAATAGATTTTCTACAAGCAGTTTAACTGATTTCCATGGTCTTACTTAATGCAGTCTTAGAAGTTGCACACCTGGGCTCACTTGCTTTCTCTGCCTCTCATCACATCTATATATAACAGCCATCAGGTCATTTATTTTGATATATTTAATATTCTCCCTGCAGAAAAGTAGGGCTAACGGTGTACAGCACACAAAGCATGGCTTCCCTTGATTTGATAACCAAGTTCCATCTACATATAAATAGTCTGTTATAATCCAGATTTCCTCATAATTATGTCATTTGAAAGGACTGTGCATACATGCTGTAGATTCCTTCAAGAACCTGACAGATTTCTTGGCAATCATCATTTATTGTTGCATTTAAAATAATGTATATCAACACACTGAAGTGTGTATTAGTGCTGAAGAGTTGTGTTAATGTATTGAGCTTGTCGAGGTCTGAGTGCTGTCCTGTGTTCTTTGGCTCATTACCTTAGATAGGGATTTTTGTGAAAACAGAACATTTACTTCTTAGAGCTTTGTAACTTTTTGAAACATGTTAATCAGGAAATCCATACTAAATAATGGGTTATGCCAAAGGATATCAGCTGCCAAAATTCTTTGCGAAGAGCAGAGCTAACAATAAATGCATTTCCCCTATTCCGTTTCCAATTAGCAGCTCTGTGAAGATGTAAAGAAGCAAGGAATTATATAGGGTTAAATAATTTCTTCTCCTCCTGTCCTACCTGGAAGGCACTCCAAAGACGATATTTGCTTCTTAGGTTGGATTGCAATCTAGCACTGCATCTTTTATGTCACTTAACTTTACAGCTAAAGATCTAGGTAAAGGCTTAAATGGGGGCAAAGATCTGTGATAAGAAGATTACTTGTCCCTTTTTTTAAGTGTATGTCTTCATGACAGAAATGAAACAGTGGTGTAATGGAAGCAAATTTTGAAAATTACAGATAATCGAGCATCTTTCAAATGGAGTCAAATGTGCCTGTGTCAACTATAAGCAAGATTCGCAAATGTGAAAGCTTCTGCTATCAGTTGCAGTAATGAGACAGTTTTACTCCCAACAGAGGATTACTAGACGTGACTGAATCTTGCACTTAGTTTTCTAAATACAAGATGGAATCTGGTAGAGTAGCCAGTTTTATTGAGGTTTCTGATTTTGTCCTGAGCACACCTACCTGTGTGTGACCCGACTGTTAAGACTATTGGAAATTTTATGTGTATCTGAAGTGCAGAATTTGCAAGTGTCTTACTAATTTCTTTGGCAGTAAAAAAACACCTAAATGGTGGACTGTGTAGAGTTGTTGGCCCACACTGAACTTTGTAATCTTGTAATCTATCTCTTTTTTTCTTTTTTTTCCTTTTTCTTTTAACAGGAACAAGGGGTCAAGTCTACTAAACTGCCCTTGTTCTTTAAAGTATTTAGTGAAGAGCTGCTGTTGCTCTGCAAGTGGCTTGTTCCCAGGGCTAATTACTCTTTAGAATTAACAGATTTTCATACTGTCTCATCTGAAAAAGCGGGCAGAGTGCGAGAAAGGCACTTGGACAGAGTAAAGGGTCAGGCTACTCTGGGATCTTGTCTGTGACAGGGACTAATAGCAGATGCTGAGGGAAGAGTGTGAGCAAAGGGAGACCATGTAGGATGTTTCCCCAGGCTTCTCCCCAACAATTTGTGGCTCAGGGACTTCTTGAGCCAGTGGTGGTGACTGTCAGCTTAACAGGTCCCGATGGAATTCTCTTCCGTAAATTTGTTCAGTCTCGTGTTTGGTCAATTATTACTAGTCCCAACGCCCGTATGCGCTCATCTTTATTACAATCCTTTACAAACAAGAAGATTTGTCAATAATGCTTTTTAATTTTCTTTTTTAAACTGAGCAAGCCCACTTCTCTCAGTCCTTCCGCAGAGGTCATGTTTTCCACCTTTTGGTTGCTTTCCTTAGAAATCTGTCCAGTTTTTGAAGTATAATGGTGCAGTACTCCAGACGTAACCTCAGCAGTGCTGAGTATGGAGTAATAATCACCTCCCACAAAACACTGAACCATTCAAATATTTTTGAGTCCATATAGGAAAAAAAGCTTCTCAGATCTTTTACCCCTAGCTATTAGGATGACAAATGAAAATGTTTGATCTAATGGAGGAGATTCTGATTCACTGTCAGCAGGATTTGGCTGGACAATGTTCTTCTTTGCTAACAAAACAAAAAGTTGTTAAATCAAAATGATCTTCCAATAGCTGCCACCTGGTCTACACAAACTAACGACGCCAAACAACACTTGTTTAAATTTCAGCTTGACTTTTCAGAGCTGTTCTGGTCTCTGATGAACAAGCACGTATCACAAAATATATTATCGCACAAGAAACATGGCAGTGGATATATGGATATCAGAGATCAGACTGAAGGCTTCTGTGGCTAATTTTTAAAATGCTTGGAGGTATGCTTTATTCATATTCTCACGATATTTAATTTCCTCATGTATATGTTTTTATTTTACCACCTTGAATTTTGAATGCCAAAACATACACTTTGATTTATTTGACTTGGAAATTTGTGCAGTAATCAGATAAGTGGTGATGGTACTGTAACTGTGATAATAAGACATGGTCATAGGTAGGGGTGAAATCTACCTGCCATGAACTTTGCTGTGTAGATGGATACAGCAATATAGTTTAAGCTACAGATCAGTATGTAACTGTTCTCGATATTCTGCCTCACCTTTCACACTGCCGTCTCTTAAGTTATTGGCAGGTTTGTCAGAATAAAACTTGACTCAACAGCTTGAATGTTCTGTTAGCCCACGTTACACTTTCTGAGTTGAACATAGGATTCTGAAGCAGTAACCGTGATTTACTAGATGAGGAAAAAGTTTGTTTCTTTGTTACAAAGTGGCTTATTTTAAAAGGGTTGAATAGGACCAAAACTTGAATACTTCCACATGATCAGCGTATTTTGACCTTTATACCTTCTCAGCTTTAAATCTTAAAGGCCTCATGGACAGTCTGCTTTAGGGGATGCAGTTCTATAGCAGCTTAAACCAATCTAAGTCCAGACTGCCATGACCCTGCCATGGCCATGCAATCTCCATCCCTCCTTTAGGCTGGCTTTTGTAACCATTCAGTGATTTAGGACATGGATCTGACTGAAAATGCACCACTGCTTTAACTTGCAGCTGGCTCCCTCAATTAATTCATCGTGTGGTTGAAAGAGCACTAGTAGCATCTCAGGGGAGCAGGAGGGAATACGTGCCTGGGTGATGAGGAGGAATGCCATATTAATCAAATTTACATCAGTTTGAATTAATGTTTACATGCTGTGAGTTACATCATTAGTGTCGGTACTGAAGTGGGATAAACTCAATTCCATTTGTTGTTTCTTTCATCTCGATATTTTCTGTTGATTGAGGATGATATGCCACTCATTATTTTCTTCATTCATTTTGACTCCATTTTTTTTTGTTCTTCAGGCCTAGGCTGCCCAAGACCTGTTGTGTCTTATTCTACAGAGTCTCTAAGAACTGTTTATTATACTGCCAGTAAACCTGAAATTATCATGCATGTTTTTTTCTGCTTACAGTTTTCACCCTTCTTGTCCTCTTGTCCTTTACCACTGCTCTTAAGAGGTTCAGATTTTAAAATAATACACAAATCCTTTTTGTGTTTGAAACGCAGCTTGATTCTTCTGTATCTTCAGCATTGGAATGACTAGATCTAGAAATGTATACTGATTTTCCCACTTGACTTGAGAACTGAAACAGAAGGCAGACAGCCTAACGGGGAGTATTACAGTCAAAACAGAAATAATAATGTATAGCAGCTCAAATTTATACCATGCTTTTGGTGTATATTGGCTTTTATAAGTAATTCTGGCCTACTGAAAAACACCAGTTGTGTTTTAGAAATAGCTGCAATTCTAGTACAAAGTCCCAAAATAAGTGTCATTAGTTGGCTTGATTTGTGCTCAAATCTTAATATTTAAAGACGGCTTCTTGACCTTCTCCAGCTGCATGGATGAGAACTGAAAATAATCTCAAATTTCCAAATAGAGAGTGACCAATGCTTTCCGTTACTTTTTGCTATTAAAAAGAGGTCCATTCCTAAATAAACAAAAAGAGAAAAGTCAGTGCTTAGTAATGACTACTGAAGATATTAACAGAGAATCATGCATTTGATCTCAATAGAAGCACCATAAATGAGGGCTGTTTATAATGTTTGATACCTGTGTTTCAAAAATAGTAATAATAACAACAGGCTTTAAATGTATTATGGGATAAAAGCCAGAAATCTATGAATTGTCCTCCAGATCTTTCATCCGAAGCCACACGTGGTCAAATTTAAACGAATTCATGCTGTCTGTTCCTGTGCTGCTCAGCATGACATTGTACTCAAAATTTTTAATGTTCTAACGTGAGTGTTCACAGTCAGTCTGCATGCACCTGTGTGCTCAAGGTCTGCAGAGCTTGTAGAGATCATAGAACAGCGCTGAGTGAAACCTATACAGGAGCGGGATGCATCAAAAGCATTTGGTCTCTGTCTTGTTCTATTGCAGCATCCATGCTATATGCAATCCCATTGATAAACTTTTTCCTTCTCAGCTTTCCTCTTCATAGACCATACAAACCAATTGTGGAGGGGTTTTTTTTGTTTGTTTCTCGCCTAGGTTACTATCCTGTAATGCACCAGGTAATATATTTTCAATAGAAGCTTAAACATTAGTGGCCACATTGCAAAGCACGGGGCCTGGGCACACAAGGGCTGGAGAAGCTCTTCTGGTTTGACCGCTTCTGGGAGGGGTTGTACTGAGGTGATTGACTAGGGGGTGCTGAGCTAGGCTCAATGACTCTGCAGGTATCTTTCAAAGCTCCAGTTTTTGCTAGGTCCATCCTTTCCTATGGTGGTCTCTCTCTTCCCTCTTAGTCTTCAGCTCTTCTCCAGCATTCTGCTGCCAACTCGTTAGGAAGTTGGCCACTTTTTCCCTTCATTTCTGAACCCATTGTCTAAACTTTATGACATGCCAGGTTAGAGGGAACCCACACCGAGGTGCTTCTGCACATTCCCAGTCAAAAACTTGTAAAAAGGATTCTTAGGGCTGGTAACTCATCTGTCCTGGCTTTCCTTCCAGGGAGCTTTGACCTCCATTTCAACCTGGCCCTCCTATTCTTTCCTGGACTTCAGAACTTTCACTTCCAGAAATCTTCCTCCTTAATGATCATAAGATGGTGATGTCTCCTCAGCAAGACTGATCCTTGAACACACATTCCTCATTACATGAACTTTACTTTTTCTTTCCAACAGGAGGGTGGCACAGTTATGGCTGACTCTGTGTTCCCCAAAATAAGCTTGCTTCTTGCTGCAGTAGGGGCTGAAAACATGCTCTCCAGCTGCTATGCCAATGTGCTTTGGCTCCACAGCTGCCTAGCCTTGAGGTCTGGAAGCTCTGGGATCTAGCAGTTGTGCTTAAACCTTTCCCACTGTCAAAGAGCGTGTGTTTTCAGAACACAATTACTACTAAATCTCCCCTGAATTGAACCATTTTGAATTTTTGTTGAGCAGCATTAATGGATTGTTTCTTAACTTAATTTGAGGGGTTTGTGTGAGGTTTTTATATATATCTCTATGTGTATATATGTACACACACACTTCATATTGTACATGTGTATTGCCAGGTATCACATTGAAAGTCTTGTCTAGCGAAGAGGTGGTACTTTTCTCATATCAAACTTTCCAGTTACTCACTCAGAAGTAGCTTCTTGCTATCTAATGGCAAAAGAACTGAATTCTGTTCTACCAAGCAGGCTGTGCGGAGTTATTTAAAATGCATGCTGATTTTACACCCTTTATTAGAAAAGCTATTTAATGTTGTTTTCTCTTATCAAGGCTTTGCACTTGAGCTGCTGTGAGTGCCTCGGTGCCCATCTGCCCTGTCTCAAACATGTAAACAAATACATGTTCCTCAACATTTCCTGCCTGCTAAGTCTTAGCATTTCCCAAAACAAGGCCTAAGGGCAGCATAGATTGCCAAGGAAACCCCAGGGAAGGGAAAGAAAAGAATCTTGATAAGCTGCTGTTTAATTGGTTAATAAATGAGAGCTAAAATATAAGAGGAAATGCTTAAAAGAACGAACTGCAGCAAGAGACTTCTGGCAGGGCTACAGAGGGAAATCACATGTGATACCCTCTCAAGTTCGCAGACACTGGGAAGGATCCTCAATTTCTCTTCAGTGTGAAGTGGAGACAGAAAAAGTTCACCAGACTGGTAGTCTTCAGCAGCTCTTAAAAAAACCTGTATTTTATCTACATTTCTTTTCCACAGAAAGACTCAGTCCTGCTGTGCTGGTGTATCAAGCTGTATGTAAATCAATCTCCATATCTCTTCCTTTAAGCTCTGTATGATGTCAGCCTCTTTCCTTAGGCTGCCCTGAAAACCCATGTTGTTTGGCCCCACTGGGAGCCTCTTCTGCCTACCTACCCCACCAGTTGCTGACGCTGCTTTAAACACAGTTGATTAGATCGGCCTCAGGCAGGTCTTTAAAGCAGGTATGAAGCCTGGTGGCTGGCTGTGTTAAGGCTCCAAGAACTAAAGTTCTGGGTTGGATGTCAGCAGTAGCAGGAAGACATTCCTGGGTTCTGCCCTTTGTGATAGGGTTTCTTGCCTATGGTATTTTCCCAAACCCTTTTTTTTTCTCTTTTTCTTACTTTCCCACTTTACCTCCTTCCTTTTTCCCGTGGATATGAATCAGGACCTCTTTTTTACATATTTGATCACATGCATCACCAGGATTATTTTTAAGCCATTTTTTAAAATTTTTGGCTGGGTTTCCCTGGTTTCAGAAGTAGTTTTCTCAATTGTAACGCTAATTGCTTTCAAAGTCTTTTTGGTTGCTATTATTTCTTCAGCATCTGTAGTAAAATTCTGCCTCACTACTGCATGTATCGCTTTTTCTCCTTATCCTGTATCCCTGACAGCTGCCTAGGTGGTGTGGATGCGGCTTATCCATCCTTCAATTAGTAATGATTGAATGGAATAGGGAGTGCTTTTACAGGGACGCATAAATGTTGTATCAGCACTTCGTTTGATCTTTTATGCAGAAGTTTATTTATAATTCCTCTTTCATCCTGAAGATGAAATTAATTTTAAGCAATCCTGGCAATAGTTAGTTTCTGCACTATATTTTTCTGGCTCCTTAGTACAAGCACTTTAGTAATGAACACTGGTTACTCTTGTCTAAGTAAGTGATGACTGAAGAAAGAATGTTTTTCTGTGTGTCGTATGCTTCCAGTTGCACCTTCCCATCATCTTTCAGAGACCTATATGCTGTGCAACCATGTGGCAACTATTAGCAAAATCCCTTTTAGCATCACATAAATGGCTAGGTAGGTAGGGCTTTAGGAAGAGAATAATGTATCAGTTGAGGAGACTGGTAGCAGGTAGATCTTTAACCTAGGAACTGAGCTTAGGTGCTCTGCAGGAGAGGTCCTCTACTTGTCTAGCTGTATGACTTCTAAGAAACAGACTTTCTCTGTACACTTTGAAAGTGCCAAAATAGTGGCAACAGTACATACTGGCTCCTTTTATCTGAAGCTTTGTGGCTCCTTCATAATGCTTAGACTTTATTATCAGAACAAAGGCTGATGTTCTGCTGATGTTAGGAGCTGTGGCTAATGCGCACCTCTTCCTGTAAACTTTCCCTGGATTGGTTTTAAGGTTAACAGCTGTTGACCGCTCTTCTCACTTCGCTATGACTCACTCTCACCTAATTCATATCCCCAGGAAGGAAAGCTTAGAGATGACTGGGAAAGAAAGGAAATAATTTGATCTTGAAAGGCAAGGGGAAGCTTGGTGAGGCAGGAGTATTTATTCTTATGTATTGAATCTTGCTGCCTAATCGGTGCATAATTTGTTGTGCAGTACAAAAGGTCTTGCTTATTCTTTGCTATTTCCAGGTTTGTTTGTTTTCATATGGAATACTGAACAGATCCAATTGCTGCTGTTAGAAGAAGCCTGTCTACCAAGAGGGGTCTATAATGTTTTCCTTTACTTGGAGATTTTTTGAATGCTAAATTGCCTGTGTGTATTCTTCATAATGTACCATATGCAAATATTCTTCAGGAATTGATACTACCACTTCAGACAGTCAATATTTTCTATGTAAGAACTGTACGTTTCCTATACTGCCAAGAATGTATATATATCTATGAAGACTTAAGATTGTATCTTTTTGAGCAAGCCTCTTTCTTCAACCATCTGAAATTTTCTTCCTGTTTCTCGAGTTCTCTGCTAATTTATTAGGCACTTGTGTTATATTGTGTACTTTTTTGTATCAGCTGTATTGCTGTATTTCTCCTTTCTCTCATTAAAACCTGTTCTTCTCATCCTTTTACTGTGCTGTTTCATATTGGAAATACTCGCACTGTATCAGGTAACCTGGTCTGGGGTAGTGGGTCTGGCTGAGATGGAGCCAGACCAGTCCTAAAAAGCCAGTCATTCAAACTTCTATTATATTGTTCCACTGACCCCAACATGTAATCAGTTTTACTGTATTAAGCTTCCCTAGGGTTATTTCGCAGCATAGTCCGTACTTTTGTAAGATAGTGAAGAAAAAATCTAGAATGGGATACCCATGGTATAAACAAATGGACAAGGCACAAAAATTGTACTGAGAGATGAAGTCTGTAAGTCTCATGGATGGTTGTTTCTGCTGACATATGCTAAGAAACCTGTGGTCTTCCTGAGTGAAGCGAGTTTTGAGGAAAGATTTGGAAGATGAATCTAAGGGCACTTCTTTCCTAGAAATGTGGCCTTCAACTTAAGTCAGCCAGTTCTCTATGCTGTCTCCATGCTTAACTCATCTTCCAGGCAGATGAAGAGGAAAAAATGAATGCCAGGGTAGGACCTGTAAGGACCTGCTTACTTCCATTAGAGAAATAGCTGATTTACAAACAAGAAAATGCCATCTCCCAAGAAATCACTCCATGAACAGATAGAGAAATGATAGTACGTCTTTTATCCTCCCAGTGAAAAGCAAGGTTTTCAGTGTTTCACTGATGCTAATCCCTTTTTAGCAGTGCAGGATCTTCCTTGACCTACAGCTGTACTCTCAAAAGTATCTGTTCCACAGCACGGTATGCAGGAGGAAAGAGTTGAAAGGTTCATTACAGTGGGCCCAAGGTATTGAAATAAAGAAAGCGAACAGAACATGCATGTGCACCTATGTGTTGAGTATTTGGCAATTTTTGAGGTTGGGAGATCAGCTGGCAAGAGGGAAAATACCAGGAGCATCTGGTCTTGGAGAACGTACTGTTTCATCTGTAATTAGACACTTACTTACGGATGAAATTAATCACATCTTTAGCACTCCCTATATAATTATAGTAGTGTATATGGAAACAGCTATGTCACCTAGCCTTGGTTTTCTTGCAGACCCTTCATCACCCTCTCCTTCGTTAAGACTGTTTTTGTGCCCCCAGTTGCACCTGCTCATGTGCTCACAGCCTGTGGATGGAAGAACCCCGTGGAATGCCCCAGTGGTAGCACTTCAGGATTCCTTGTCACGGTGCTGTGGTAGCAAGGAGCAGAAACACACATGTAGAATAACCGTGCTGGCTCTGACCACATGTGGCATCTGTTATACTCAGATTTAGGTTAGGCAAATGCCCGTCTCTGTGACTGCATACATTTGCTTCTAAAGTTGCATTTAGGGATGATGCCACAGTGGGAAATACTTAGGAAAATTCTAGTGTCAAGAAGAACCAGCACACGGAATTCCACAGGCCACTGCAGCCTTTCCAGTCACTCTGAGAAGCATTTGCAAAAACACCCAACCTGAAGCTAATCTGTCCTGACTGCAATCAAGAAAGCTTGCCACTGACTTGGAGGGAAAGCACGGTAGGCCAGTAATTAATGCATTTGAAAATGCTACTGTTAATTACCTGTCATATTTAATGCCTGACTTCTCTACTATTCCAGTAATTGTTTTGTGTACCCATGTGAAGTGACAAGCTTCCTTCAGAGAAGAATGGACTACAACTATAATATGTGCTGTTTTCTGCTGTTGTTCAATGTAAACGAAACACATTGTTTTGTTAAGCTAAAAAGAAATACAAGAAAGGAACAGACTTTCCGTGACCTGTCAAAGCTAGCTAAGAGCAGCTCAGCAAAAGACTGCAAACTTCATTTTGGGCTATATGCTGTGTTCTTCTTTGCTGTCACTGCTGTCAACTGCTTCTCAGCTATTAACAGTAGTTTAATTGATAGTCATCATCATCACACCCTGCAAAATGTATTGGTTAAATCAGTAGTGGAATGCAGTGGCCTTTGCCTTCCTACCAGGCACTCTGAAGTTCCGGTTTGATTACTGGTTTGCAGCACCACTAAATTAAAAATAACTATATGCATATGCTCTAGCTCCTGGGAATGCTCCCTCTGTGAGCTGTGTGCTTAGTATGCAGCTGCGAAGTATTTGACCATCTGCTGCTATTTCTCCAGGTTATGCTTCTAAAGCTTCTCTGCAACTATTAATTAAATGAAGCAGTGAGTTGCCAGAAGATACCTGACTAAAGTAATTGGTCCTTTAATTGCAATTAAATTTTTATGGATAGTGCCAAAATGTAAACACAACAGCCCATAAAACAAGTAAGCCTTAGTCAGACATGCACAAAAGAAGTGGGGGTTGTGCCCAGGACCTTCACCTCTGTGTTCTTATTTCCTTCTTGCCAGTAACTGCCAGTAAAGATTCTGTAGCTCAGCAGTTAGGGTTAGACAGTCCTAACTGTTGAATGGGACAGGAAGGAATATAGAAGATGGAGAACTTGCAGATGCACCAAAAAGGTGCAAATGCTTTGATGTTGAGACTGCTGTACTTGCTGCTCTGAGTCACACTGCTTTATATTTAAGAAACTGAACAAAGAAGCCAAAGGTCTCAGAATGAAGTGATTAAAAACCATGGTGATGGAAAGTAAAATACCTGAACTTGAAATCACTTGGAAGACAGTAACCCATGCGATAATCGCTCCTTGTCTTAGCTATTTGTTTTTGAAGGTCTTTAGTTGATTTGCTGTACCCATTGTAAATATAGTTGGCAAAGAGTAGCTTTCCTTGAATGTACATCTGCCAAAGAAAAGAACAAAAAAAATCCAGAATTGGCAAGAGCAACCTCTTATTCTAAACGAAGATGATAGGTTGAGAAACAAACAAAGAAGGTTGTTAGGTAGCCTGACTTACAACTTTATTATGGCTTACAGCTCTCACCTTTCATGACTTTGTTGTATAAAATATTTTATTTCATTTAAGAAGTTAAAAAATAAAACTCATCTTTTTCTAGTCCCTCCAAGATTTCAAAACACAGCATACTGGCGTGTATAGAACAACATTTTGCATGCTGCTTCATGGACTACCAAAACCCACCACCATCCATCTGGGTAATATTTCAGTTTAGGTCTGGCATAACATGGCATATTTGAAGATGAACACAGACAAATACATTAGGCATAGGAAAAAACAGCTGTTTTTTTCTTTTGCATGTGTTAACTAAATATTTTTCTTTAATTTGTTTTGTTTTTTACTAAGAAGGAGTAGAAGCAGGGTATCCTACTTCTAAGCTTTTATTAAGTAGCAATGAACTTTCCTGTTTAAATACTGTATCTCATTGGAAACAGTTTTCTAGAGAAGAAAGGTGACCAAGGTCATTTGACAAGTGATTGTAAACCTACAAGAATTAACTTGAATTGATGTTCAAAGCCATAAGGATTCAAAATCTGGGCAAAATCTGAAACTTTAGCAATTTTCTCTCCCTGGAAAAGTAAACCAGGAGACCAAAGCTAATTCAGAGCTGTTCAGAAGATCCAGAAATATTTTCCAACTCTATTTCCACAGTTTTGAACTTGCTTTGATTCTGAAGTATATTTCATGATGTCTCAATCATTTGCATGTTTCCCAAAGCTGGCATTTGTAGATGCTGTCTTATCATGACATCCTCAACAAAACAGATGAGTTAAAAGCCAAATTCTGTTTTGTTCTAGAACTTAGAATTCTTAAACAAGTCAGTTTAATGATGCATTTTGTAGTAAGATCTCAAGAACTGAAAGGAGGCAGCCTTTTGGATTTTTAGAGTATTTCTATTGGTTTTGGATCAGTTTGTTGGGTTGGGCCTTTTGGTTTTAATGTCCCCAGACTCAAAACTACCACAGCAAGTTTAAGAAAAGACAAATACTTTTTCAACATGTTGCAAAGACTGTTCCACACAGATACAACATATGGATGATTTCAGAATCAGGGCTTGAAGAAAAGCCTGTTGAAATACTAGATATAAAAAGAATGAAGGTGAGAGCATTAGCCTTTTCTCGGTCAGTAAAGAAACAGTGACATAGTTGGGCCAGATTCTCACTGACGTGAAGGCCTGTGTCATTGTTCTGGCAGTGTAAAGGAGCCTTTGTTTAAGTGAAAATTGGCTTCATTGAATTTAAAACTGTAAGAATCATTTAAGCTGAGGTACTATCCAAAGCTGCTTGTGTTGTGGGATGTTCCCAGTGTTACACAATTGGAAACATCTGGCTTATTTCATGGAAGCTCTCAGCATGCAGGACTCCAAGTCAAGACTCTTCAAATACTTCAGGGTAATGCATATTCAAGTAACAATGGGTGTATTCACTAGAAGGAGATCCAAAGGACCACTGAAATTGTCTTCATCTTATGCTCACACCAACATGTATTCATCTGTAATATAATCAGTAATGAACATGACATAGAACACTGCTTTTACTTGTGGGTAATTGAGAGGGAAAAAAACATTTTACATCATGCATTTTTCAGTTTCACAGGCAAATGTTATTATGATAGCGCTGTTTACTCAACTCCGAAACATTTTTCTTTCAGTCAGGTAGCCTGTCTCATTACTGTGAAAAGCTCTATTTACCTGAGTGTGAGAGGAGCACTCACAGCAGTGCAGATTTGAAAGTGATGAACAGTTTAATACATGTTACGCAATGACACAGGTCCTCATTTCTCCGCTCCCTTGCTTAAATCCAGCATTGTGAGCAGTGTCAGCATCATAACAAAGGGAATCCTGGAAGCTCTCCTTGGGGCACAGTTTTGAATGTATGTCAGCAGTAACATTTGGCCTCAGCTACTGATTCTCTGGCGATAGGTACCCCTTTATGTCTGTGTGTTTTCCCCTTGAGGCAAACTCTTTGCATTCATTTGTTCTGACTTTCCTGATTCTCTCTTGATTTTCCTATTCTCATTTCAGTTTCTTCCTCATACTTTATTTGTACATACGTTTCTTTCCCTGCTTCTTACTTTTTTTTCCCAATCAGTGCCTCATCTTGCTTCCCATAACTGGTCTTACCTCCCCTTCCCTATCGCATTTCTTATTACACAGATCCTTCTGATCTGACGTCCAGTCTCTCATGCTTCTCCTCCGTATCTCTGTTATCGTTCTCCCTCAATTCTGCATGTTCTTTCCTGGCCTGCGGTGGGAGCACAGAGAACAACAGAAGGAATCTCCAGCCACCTACAGCCCAGCTTACTGCCTCTGCTCCATGTGCCAGGAATTTGTGCTTTGGGTTGGTCACCACTCCCTGGTCTGTTCTAGCCTTGGGGTTCCCCGTACAGATAATCTGAATTAGCTGCTTCTTGCTGCTGCAAGCCCTTACGTGTTGTGTTGTCCAATGTAAGTGCCTTTCACTGCCACCCTGATGAGGAAGCAACACACAACACTCCTCTCATGTTGGCTCTGTTTAACCACTGGCATTGTCCTACTGCCAAAAGGTGGTGGGGTGCGTACCAGGTCTGTTATTTCGTTTAGAGCTCTGACTCTGTTTCATTGTGGCTAATGATGAAAACTGTAACAAGCAGATAGGGGAGGAACCTTTTGCCGCTGCAGGATTGCCTACAGAATGCTTTGAAAATAACACTGCTATTCTCCGATACATGTGCTCTGTAATTTTACAAAATGAAGAAGCTGATGGAAGGGGTAGATAAATCTATTCCAAAGATGATCTGATGCATTAATACACAATGCATTGAAACTTTTCTAAGTGAATATAAACGAGAAGGCTGCCTCTGGCAATCACCATCGCTGTCAGACGAATGTAGCCCTTTGTATTACAATTCACCTGGTTGATTCTGTAATGTTATGACATGGAGGAATTTCATTATTTCTTCCACCACAAGCAATCAATTTGTGCCTTCAAGCATAAAATTCAAGTATGCTTGAAGCTTTGCTTTGCTTTGCTTGCATAATACATAAATGTTACCAGCCAAAGTTTTCCAGTGTTTTTCAAGTTCCTGTCACTCTCAGTATGGCCTTCTGTAGCATGTGACAGGCTGGCATTTTATGGCATGAGTAAGAATCTTATCTTCTACGGGCTATCTTTCTGGCTTGGTTCACTCCTGAAACACCAGGAATTTATAGAATAAGAAGGTTCGTTAGCAAGCAGCTCTGAAGGTCAACTTTTCTCAGTAGGTATAAACTGGCATAGCGAAGCTCTTTTTACCCTACCCGGGTAAATTAAATCCAGAGTGTTTTAAAACCCAAGTCTTTAGTGAAAGCCAAGAGATAAATTTGGATGGCAGCATTTTGGAGTGGGGGGAGAGTCTTTCTCCTCTCAGAGCTAAACATAGTTCTGGCAAATGGCCTCAGACTGAAATTCTTGAGGGAGCCATAATAAGCAAGCCAGGGCAAAGAGGAATGTTTTTTCTCCCTGACTAATTCTTCCACATAAAAAGGTGAAAGGTCAAAGATGAACTTTAATACTAATGAAATCCTGAACTTCAGAGCAGTAATATGTCAGAACATTAAAAAAAAAAGTCAAAATAAAAAATGTTTTATTATTGGCAATAGGGGGTTGGTTTTATAAGCATATATATCCCCGTCCTGATTCCTTTTAACCTTTGGGAGAAGGGCAACTTTTAGATATTAAACACAGACATTAAGCAATCCACAGTAGGGGTTTTGGGAGTTCAGCCCATACTTTTCCCCTTATGTGCCCTTCTGCATCTTTCCAGCTGACTGAAGGAGTAAAATGGGGCTGTCTTCAAGCTATCACAAGTTCTCTTTCCCTGGCTTTTTTGACTGAGACGGTCATTCTCAAGGTTAATTTCCTTCTTCCTTCTGTCTAGGAATATTTCATGCAGATTAGCAAACTTCACGTTTCATAGAAACAATTTTGTTGATTCAAACTGTCCCTTAGAGAAGCAACTTGACAAATTCATGTGTATATGTGCATGTGCATTCAGATGTTCAAGTAAAAAAGATTTGCTCACGCTAAAGTTCATTTAAATTTAATCGCCAGAGTTGAAATAGATTTAATGAAAGCTTTATTATCTTTTGGGGTTTTGTAGTACCACCCTTCTTGGGCTGGTAATGTACAAACAAGATGGTTGAGCTGTCCTTTTCATGTTATGGATTACCTGTGCTGATGATGACATACAGCTTTTAATCATTGTGTGGTGTGCAAATAGGAATCTAACCTGTGAAATACAAAGTATAACTTGTAAGCTCAGCAGTGCTGGAGTAGCCAAATGCGTATCAACCAGCAAGAATCGGGAGGAAAGCATGGGGAATGACCAGAGCTCCAGAAAATACGACCTATAAAGAAAGGTTGCATAACCTGTGCCTGTTTAGTATACAGACATGAAGACAGAGTGTGGGAGTATAGTTACAGGAGACAGAAGGGACATAAAAATACGATCTGCTATAGGAAGAAAGAGAACCGTCTGTTTTCCATGTCTATGATAAGCAGAGCAAGAAATAATGGACTTTAACTACAGGAAGAAGAATTAAATAGGAATAGCTGTCAAGCAATATGAGTATAAAGCATTCAGATATATTTTTGTGGGGATATTGTGGCTTCTCTGTCACTGCGTCTTTATGAACAGGTTAAGCAGCAAGCGTGGAATTCACCTCACCTAGGGCTGAATCCCACGGGAGAGAAACAGGCATTTCCAGCATGTGATTCATTTGACCCACTTCCATTATACATTGGAAGGAGATGAATTACACCGTAGAAGTGCCTGTTTCTCTTCAGGGGCTGTGAAAGACTCTAGAAAACCAATTCAGGTCTAAAGGTCTGTTTTGTAGATGTCTAAAGCTCTGTCAGGACTGTACCGTCTCTCGTGTCAGTCATAGCAGTGACGTAGCTGATTTTGTACTTGTGAAAACGGCGAGGCGAGGTGACCTCTTGAGGTTGTTTCTAGACTATGGAGGAAATGAAGAACTGTCATTGCAGACAGTTCTGCCTAACTAAAGGACTAACTGAAAACAAAAGTTGCCTGTTCAGTAGGATGACAGTAACAAAAATTTGTAATTGTTTGATGGCTGCTTGGCTGAATAATTTGGAATGAGATAATGAATAATTTAATTGTTAATAAGCAAACAAGTACATCATCACCACACAATGAGCAAACTGGCATTCTTAGTCAGTCAAAGAAGTCAAGAGTAGAAGCAGCATAGAGACTGATTATCCTGTAAATTCCTGACTATGGCCTTTCCAGAATAGCTTTTGTGAAAAAAAAACTGTACAAACAGTTGCTGGGTGTATTGTCAGGTTCTGTGTATAAATAGGGGATTCCACATCCTGGGCTCATTTCATAAGCATTATTTTTGCTGGAGAAAAATGACTAAAAACATTGTCATCTTGATTATCTGCAGCAGAAAATGGCAGAATAAATTTTGAATTATATTCCCAGAAGACTTCCATTCAACTCTTGAATTCAGAGAAGTCCAAACTCACTGAATGGCCTGATATAGCATGAATTCCTTCCATGCTGTTGATAAACGGCAGAATCAGCTTGAAGCGTTCAGCCTGTATCATAATAAGCGCACTTAAGAAGCTGGCAAGGCTTTAGTCTGCTGCAAGGCAAACGCAATTATAGAACCCAGCCTTCCTTTAAAAAGTTTTGGATCTTTAGATCAGCTGGAATGAAATTGGTGTGATTTTCTCTCACCTTTTTCAGGGCAGTACTCTTATTTTTCAAGGGAGAAGAATCATGAAAACCTCATCTGTGAAGTTTCTCATACCAAGTTTAGCTTGAGTTGTACAACTTGTTATAATTGTGTACTGCCCCTTATCGCTATGCTGTCTCAATATTTTCAACCTGTAGTCATCTGGGAATGGCAATAAAAAGTCACTAGTGGACTTAATGAAATCTTTGTTACGCTTCCCATCTCAAACCTGCATGTTAGAATGCTGGCGGGGGATGGGAAAGTTTGGGATAGGCTAAGGTCAGGTTGTAGTTTCACCGGACCTTTTCTGGAAATCTTTTGCATATTCACATCTTGGGGGGGGAAAAACACGGATTCTTCTGCTCTTCATCCTAGGCCTTGCAGCTATGCTTGGATAGCTGATTTCTCTACAGACGTCTGTTTATAGGTGTGTATGAATTTCACCGCTACTGGCAAATGCAGCAGGTGTTATTGAGGGCAAGCTTCGTCCCCTTCCTGCTTTGTTTCCTTCTTATTTTTCCTATTCTAGCTTCCTCACGCATTTGGGGGACTTCTGTCTGTGTTTCACACTTAGCAGAAGGTTACCAATGACACAAATGAGGCACACTGCTGCTTGCTGGAGAGGCCAGTTACCTTTGTTGTTCTTTGGGATAAACAAGAATCTGGACTAATGGATTGAAATCTAAGGCTGCTGCTTTCATCGGTGACTACATGGCCAGACTGCCAGTGAAAGCTAAGTGAACGTAAGTAACTTTCACAGCTCATGTTGCATTCTTCAAGTGCAGGAACACATTTCCAGACCCATGGATCTGGTTTTGACCTCAAGTTGCCTTCTCCTCTCTGTTGCATCACACTGTCAGTCTGACATGCTTCAGAAATTGGAAACTGCAACCTTTTAAGAGTTGTGCTGCTAGGTAACTGCATCCAGAGATAATTATAAATCTAGAAATGTAATCATTTGCTGCCAGTTTCCCTCAGCTAGCTCTCAGGATATTTAACCCTCATTCCATGTAGTCCAGCACTGATGAATGAAAGCAAGTATATTGGCTTAAGTTCATTCTTAGACTGGAACAGCAGTGTGTGTTTGCGTGTGTGTATGTATGTAAGCACACCATGCTTTGTTATTGTTAGGTTCATATATTTGTTACCCTAGTAAATTCTTAACAAATAATGTACGATTATAAATTTGTAAACTACACAGAAAAGGCATCTACTTTGGAATAAAGAGTAATGAAAATCCTATGGGAAAGAAAACAGCAGGAATGTTTGGTGTTTGCTGGTTGTTTTTTTTAGCACAAACAATGCTTTTGAAAAGCCACTTCTTGGAAAAAAACCCCAAACTTTGGTTCCCTTCTGCCTCCTGCCCCTCACACACACAACTCCCTAACATTTTGAAGGCACAGGAATTAAGCCCTGGCTGAAGATCTTTAGATGGGGGGCAGGGGGAGAGAGGGGATTGTCCATATGGCAGGAAGTACATGCCACGATCTGAAAGAAGCAACTGCCCCTGGGAGCAACTGCGTTATTGTAATGTTTCTGTAAAACCATTTCCTTGAGGCATCTAAAAGGCTATATAGAAAGCTGTCTAAAAGCAAATGTTTAATATCATACAACATTTCCTTCTTGCCTAATACATTCATTAAAACTTGAACTTAATTCTTTTTCTTTGAAGCCTTTGAATTCCTTCTCTGAAACTCACTTGTATTTATTTAGCTGAACAACAGTTATTTTAGGAGGAAATTAAGGATGGACTCTGTCCTAAGTGTACTAAGGGTAGCCTTTTGATTCATTAGACACAGAGGACAATTGTGTTTCATTTTGAAGTTTTTTTCCTGGCCCTCTGAGGAAATTCCCAAAGACCAGAGGAAATTAGTTATCTGCCTCAAGAAGAAAGCATGTAAAATTAAGTAAATTTTTAATCCTACATTTACACAGTTGGAGAGAGACCTGCCCTTCCTGGGAACATTAATTTTGCTTTATTGATGCTTTACAAATTAAAATATATACGAAATTGTTTGATATATGTAGCTGAGGATGATTTCAGAGGCAAAGAACCTTCTTCTCATGAACTCTGTGCATTTCCCTCCAAACCTTTTATTACAGTTTTACCCAAATTAAAGCAACAACCTTGCACATACTGGTGTATAATCCCCCAGTAGGATTATACCAAAAGCTCGTCTAACCCGTCCAGTATCATGTCCCTATGAGTGGCTGGTAGCTGGGGGAGGAGTGGAAGAGCATTTATAAGAAAATCCTATTCTTTGTGACCCATACCGCCATAAGCAGTTAACAATTCAGGGATTTCCTCAACCAAAAGCTTTGTCTGGGCCATAACGTTTGATAGCTGCCAATGGAGCTAACCTTCAGGAATGCATCTAATTCCATTTTGAACACACTTATGCTTTTGGCCTCCACAACATCCTGTGGCAAAGAGTTCCACAATTTAATGATGTGCTTGAGAAAAATAACTTCCTTTTGTTTTAAATCTGCTGCTTATCTCTTCATTGGTGCCTGATCATTCCTGTGTTTTACGAAACAATGAATAATTATTTCTTATTTCTTTGCCACACCATTTTTGCTTTATAAAGCTTTCTTGTATCTCATCTTAGTCTCTTTTGTAAGGTACCCTATTTAGTCCTTCCTTATATGAACAGCCACGCTACATTATACCCTTTTTTGAGATGTGGTGAAGACAGTCATGTGCTGTGTACCAGAATCTCAAGAATGTTTTATTTACCCTTTAACTAACATTCTGCTCGCATTATGACCATTGCAGAGCACTGATCAGAAGTTTTCAGGGATATGTCAATGAACAAGTCTTAGATCTCCTACTTCAGTGTTAAGAGCTATTGTGTCCATCTTTGCATCTGTATAAATAATTATGATTTTTTTCCCCCATGTAAATTACTCTGCACTTATCGACAGTGAATTTTATATACCAACTGATAACTACTGAGCATTGCATGATCCGTCTGGAGCTCTCTGTGATCTGCTTTGAACATTCCAGACAATCAGGTGTGACCTGGAATTTTGTCATTTCTGACACATGAGCAATTTTCCAGAACTAAAAAAAAATGAGAGTTGCATTCTACCCTAAATGTAGTGACTTCATTCTTAATGATTATTACTTCTAAACTGCAGTCAGGCGGTCCCAGTTCTTCAGCAGAGGTTGTGCTGTTGTCCAACAGAAAAGAACCATACATAGCCCATTTTAGGTTCCAGAACTTCTGAATATTATTTATTGGTTTGCTTTTGAGCTGCTCTGGAAATGACTACATAAAATGCTGTGACCCCTTCCAATTTGCGACTTCTGGTAGAGTTGCATTTGGCAGCTTATCTTTCTCTTGGTCTACGCAGATAACATACGGAGAGCTGGAGCTGCTACCTCTGGCAGGTTTCCTTAGTGCCCCCTGGCCATAGAGAATGCTTGTATCCTGCAGTACAGCTTTGGTCAAGTCTTGCCCTTCAAAGCCAGGCCCGTGAAACTGTTCTGAGTTGCTACTGCTCCTGTTGGTAGATTAAACTCTTCTGGCTGAGCATGTAACAGCTGAATGAGTCTGACTGGCAATTGCTTGAGGATGGGTTGAATCCCTCCCTGGCGGCTCCAACTATATAGGGTGTTCACTGTATCATTTGAAAGGTCGTAGGGGTTGCAACCAGGTGAAATAGGCTCATAGCTTTGGGACTTTTGGTTTGCTTGGACTGATTACTTGTCAGCTGAGAGACATTAGGAGTATTGATAGAAAGGACTATTAACACATTCCTTCTAGAAATAAACTCAATTCTTCCTTAAACAATGGTTAGTTTCTTGTTCAAGCAAAAGAACTAGCCACCTTGCCTTTACCATTCAATTTTTAAAAACAGTAATTAACACCATGCTGACAGGCTAATTAGGTTTCAAGTTTTACTCTTTTTGCATCTTTTGCACCTATCTGTCTGTATCTAGGTACTGACTGAAACTGAGCTTGTACTGGTGGCTAATCTTTGTAGCAGTGAATTACAGGTAAAGTAAAAAAAACAAAAACAGAACAAATCAAAATGCTGCACATACACCATGGAATGTCTTTAAATGATTTTTTAAAAAAAAGTAGTTTATGAGCTGTTCTAAGGATTAATCAGCTCATCAGCCACAAAAAATTCCTTGTTATCCTGATTTTTCTTTCAAAAATAATAAATAATTTCCATATGGGAATGCAAAAAGGTAACATGGAACAGAATCAAACTGCACCTCTGCAATTGGTTACCTGAGTTCCTCAGAGCTGTTAACAATCATTTTCATCAGCTGTGGGTCATTCATACTGAAGCATGTCATCTTCATCTTTTTCTACAACAGGCCCTCAGTTCATTGTGTATTTTACAGAGTATTTTCCCACTTTGTCTCCTTCAGCTTTGTAGACTACATGTAGTAGGTTTGGAAGAAGTTTTGTTCTTTCTGCATTTTGTTTTTCCTATTTATTTATATCACTTTGCCACCAGAGAGGAAAGAAGTGTTATTAATATTACCAGGAAAGAAGAAGCTGTGTGGTTAACAATTTAATCTTCTTCAGACATGTGTTCTGTGGTACTATACACAGCTAAGCAATGTCAGATAGGCTGCTGGTGTCACCCAGTGGACAGAGAAGTTGATCACAGACAGATGTCGTGTAGAGAAGTTTTTCTTTCTGCAGGAATAGCTCATTCTTAACTGACAGGAATAGCCTTAATTTTACAGTAGTTAAGATGAAATGATATTTGTTCTAATGCCATAGCCACTACTAAAAATGTACAGAGCAAACATAGGAAGCAGTACTTGTTCCTCACCATTATTAGGAAGTAGACAAAGGATAACCAAACAATAATTAGTGGGCGCTCCCTCCTACTGGGAGAAAGTAACTAAAATAACCAAGCAAAACAGTGTTTGTGCTGGTGTTTACAGAAAGATGTGAGGATTATTAAAATCCAATTATAATGCAATTCTGTGAGATGCAAAACAAGATTGCATTTTCTTAGCCTAATAACTGCTTGCGACAGAGGTGAACAGCTTGTCACCAGAGGTAAATAAGACCTGGAGAATTCTCTTTTCACAGTGTTACAACAATAATGTATTTCAAAACATGCAATGTATGCTTTGCATGCAAAACTTCAATAGAATAAATCATCTATGAATTAATCTCTTACAAAAAATTCTCATGTTTCCAGACCACATATGAAAACTGTACAAGTACTTTAACTTCAGTGCATGTTTCATCTTAGACCTTTTCCTGATTTGCAAAGAGTACTTCTCAGAATGTTGGAAAACAAAAGTTTTTTTTCTTTTTTTAAAGACTGAAACATGCCGTTGTGTGATGTGCTTCAAGACTTTTTGCCTTAGATGAAGCAGAAATGGGGTTAAGTGCATATAGATGGCTAGATCTAACCTACAAAGTCCAAAGGAAGAAATCATGTTCCTTTTCTAATGCTGTGGCAGCTAGCATGTGCTTCTTGCCCTTTGCAGGTGGACTGAAAATAACCTGATGCATTGTAAATCCTGAACTGCTAACAGATGAAGAAAAGTTGGGGCTGCTGGAAAAACAGTCGGTACTCCTGAAGAAGGAATATTAGCATTCTGCTCTCCCGATGGCCTAAATACTCATGACGCGGCAATCCCAGTGTCACTCACTTGTAACCAGATCACAGTAATAGCATTAAAAGTTAAATAATTGACTGTAATGGTTTTAACATACCAAAACCATGCCAGGAGCTACATTATGTCTCTTTTCCAATAAGGAACCCTTATGATCTGTAAATGCATCTGCAGAAGTGACGTCGTATTTGAGGAGGCGAAAGGAATCCAGACAACCCTGAATCAACAAGGGAAGTACAATTATATAATTAAGCAGGTGGTAAATTTTGCCTGACCAATTAAGATCGTAACATTCTTTCTAAACAAGTCCTTATGAACTCAACGGAATTATCTTTCTCTTTCAGACCAGGTAGCAATGGTTCTCTACACTCTAAGTTTGATGACAGAGGCTTCTAAACTTCTCAGTTTCTCTTTGTGGGTGTATTTCTCTCTTCTTAAAAGAAACAGCCCCTGTGATTTATAAAACTAGACTTCATAGTTGCGAGAACAGGGGTGGTAGCTAGTCACTGTGCAACCTCCTTATGGATTTGTCATAATCTTCTGGAATCCTGGCTTCCAAAAGTCTTGTGCTCCTGCCATTAGTGGACAGGTGCCAAATACAGGACCACTCTGTGTGACAAGGAGGCAATACACAAGCCTTTTTTCCACTGATTTTCCAAATAGGTTTTTGGGTCAGGCTTCCACGAGGAAAGAATAATATGAAAATTTAGGTCTGAAAACACCCTTACTTTCTTGCTCTTCTCTTTATATAAAATGTAGATATTTAATTCATATTTAGCCTCTGCTTCTTGAACTAAAAATCCTGCTCGTGCTGAAATGCATGGGAGTTTTCCCAAAGATTTCATGAGAACCAGAATTTGACCCCTTCTATGCTAACTTTTTCCAATGCAAATCAGAAATGATAGTTGCTGTGTGACAAGTTTCTCAAGGAATGGATAAATAAGACATAGTGAAAGAAGTCATTTTAATGCCTTAATTGGTACTGAAGCTGCATCTACGCAGACTCAAATCCTCTTAACATTTTAATTTCAGTGCAGCTCCACTAATGTCTAGTAAAAAGCAAAAGATTTTGAACGCAGCAGTCACTGATGTTTGCTGTTGTGCCCACTATGTCAAGATGATAAAAATGCCTATTGAGTGTCTACTGCCACTTCCACTGTTAGCTTTACTGAGAAATTTTCAGGTAATTATAAGAATAGACAATGTCTGGGGGACAGTGAAACAAAAAACATTCCTTGTTTTTTTAACGTGTTTATCATATCACCTATCTTTTGCTTTTTTGCCCTTCCAAACTTTAAGTTACTCATATTTCCAGTCCTTCTAAATACAGACTTACTCAAAGATACTTTGTGCTGTGTATTTCCTTAGTGCTTGGCTATGTGAATGTGAGGACAGAGTCTTGTATTGAATCACTACTCAGTACATTTATACTGTAAGGAAAATGAGCTGGTTTGAAATTTTCCAGCAGCATGCTTCTGCGTGGAATTTTTTTCATCTATCTTTACTAGAAAGTGCTGATTCCTGGAAGCCAAAATGTTTCAACAAAAAAAGATATTTTGTCACACTGCTACCAAATCACAGAATTCTGCTCAAAGGATGCAATAGATTGTTGTGGTTACTAATCCTTAGGGCCTGCAATGCCACGGTAGCCACACACACACACACACACACACTCTGCCTCAGGGTTTCCTGGTACTGTGCCACAGAGCTAGAAAGCCCACCAAGACTCAGTTCTATGGATTTTTAATCAAGGTTTGAGGTCCTTGCTCTACATCAAGGGATTATTCGGGGTTATTCCCTCAGCTGTTCCAGAAAAAAGAATGATGTGAGGAATTCCTCTAAGTTAGGAATAGTGATTTACTCCATCTTCAAAGATATGGATTCAAGTAATATTTAGTTTTCAGAAACAATTTGTTTTGAAATGCCCTTTTTTGTAGGAAACTCTAGCATTTCTAGACTTTTTTCCTACTTTGGAAGTATTTTTTAATATTAAATTTCCTGTAGAACACATATTTGGAGTTGGTGCCAGTTAGACATTTCTGGTGAGACAACTTTTCAGATATTTTAGCAACCAGATAAACAGAAAATTATTCCAAAAAGACTCTTCAAAGTTTTCGTCCATGTGTTGGAAAAACTATCTACTGTCTGATAAAACCCACCTGAGCACAAGGCATACTTCTGTTCGTGTTCTTTCTTTCATACAGCTGCTCTATCTTGTCTTCACTAGGATCCTTGTTTGTATCTGAAGATGAGACACAGACCACTACAATCTGCTCCTTAAAGGGCATCTGATTGTTAATGAGGCGATCATACTCCAGGTCTGACACATAGGGAATCCGATGATTACTACACCTGCATGTCTTCCCTTCCTCCCCCATGATAATTCTTCGAAGCACAACAGGACAAGCAGCCTGGGATGTGACCCACAGCTTGTCCCTGTCACGAGGAAGAGAAAATATAGGGGAAAGTGTTAGCAAGTTAGATTGTCAAATAAATCAAGTACAGATTGAAGAATCATTTAAAATCATCTCTATAAATGACAGGCGTAGGGCCAGTCATCCTCTGTTATCTGAGGCACGCAGTCATCTAAATGTTTCAGGTATTTCTTAAGGTCTGATGCAACCATGAGTGCTGTGGTGCTCCTGGCTTCTGCCAAAACATAGCCTCTGAAACCACGCCGACAGGAGAAAGAGGGATGCGCTTTAACCAGATGAGCTAGCCAGGCAGGCTTTGGTAGCAGCCAAGAGCAAACTTCAAAAGCTACTCCCTAATTATCTGAAGGACTCATAGGCACCTCTTATCTCTGACAGCCGATTGTAGTATACTCATTTTATATTCAGGTGTACGTGCTATGTGTGTTGGTATTATTTGTCTTTCACAAGTGTGGTGAAGACTAATTTGGTTGAGAAGTCCTTTGACATTTTGGGGGGGATTCTGTAGGTTGTTTGGACATGTAAAGCAGGCGGCAGAAGTGCCAAGTTCCAGAGCCTTATCTTCACCCTGTAGTGATGACATCATGTCGCCACTAAGAACCTGCCACACAGCTCTAGGTGATGGTATCTTTTGAACACAACTTCTTTATTGTGAGAGCAAATCCTATGAAAGGTTTGGACCAGAAAAAACAAAGAGACTCTGAAGCTAATGGAAAGATTGTTGCTGTATTGGGGGATGCTGGATCAATCCCTAAATGCTGTGCCAAGCGAGAGCGCTGTGAGGAGCACTGGTCTGAATTAGATGTTTGTTGGGGGTATACTGTGCTGGCGGGAGCAGAAGGAAAAAGGAAGTAAGTCTAAGATAAATAGATCAAGGAAAAGAGACCATAAGTGATCTCACAGACAGCAGGAGAATGTGCAAAATTTTGGTTTTCAGCTTCACATGTATGTAAAACAAGATTACAATTTCAGCATACTAGGAGCAATAATAAAATACTTGAGGTTTATGATATTTTTACTTTATTAGTTGAGCTACAGACTAGTCATATGAAATTAAAAGTAGTTTGTTCCTTTAATTTTGCTAATTTTTAGACATTGTTGAGTTTGTAAAAAAGCACTGTTGCTATTCACTCGTAGGAAAGGAATCAATAAAAGCAAACTTGCCTCAAAGACACAAGGGAACCTTGAGCCACCAAAAATACAGTGAGAAAACAGTCACCTTGTTTTCCTGTTATGAGAAACTGCAGGCACAGCATGAATGACAGTTGTGGATTACTTAGGTTTGAAAAGTTACTACTGCTTTTGATCCACATGCAATGCATCCTATGCAATGGTCTAACAGCTTGGAGGCATAGGTGAACCACTCAGCCATATCCAGAAATGAACTGCTAGTAAACTACTACCATCAATGTTTACACTGGAGCCATCATTGTCCAATCTTAGCTTAGATTTCCTTACCATGAATTAATGACATTCAGCACGTTCCGTCTTTTATTTAAATTGAACCGAGTCGTATGCAGCTTCTCTGATTTGGTATTGCTATTTAGTGAAACACAAGCCCTGTATAAGAAAAAAACAGCAAGTAAGTGAAAGTTTAATGGCAAAACAAAACAGACAAGCATCTTGCATTAGCAAGATGTGCCATGGATGGGTGAAATCAGGTTTCAGATAATTGCTAAGGATATTGCAAACCTCTTTGCTTTAATGGATTGAATAAAAAGACAGTTGTCTGAGACTAGCAGATAATTTGAAATCAAATACGGACTGTCTTGTACTTGAAAAGGCAAGGACTTGGGAAAGATGCTGAAAACAATATTCCCTCCATTTCTCTGACTTCCCTTACATATTGTTAAGAAGTGAAACAAAGTAGCATGACTACGACTCTAAACAAACTCTTAGAAAGCAAGTCTGAAGCTCAGATTTTCTATATGTTATAATTGGCAGATAGTGGCACTTGGAAGAGCAGAGCGTCGGTCAAGTGCATGACACACAGGGTTTGCATCTTCATAAATGCTGTCATAGGGAGACATCGCTCAAAACTCCAGAGTTTTTTGGATTCTACTATCACAAATGTGACTGATAATAATAAAAACAGTTAATGTTATTTGCTGAAATACTATTTAAAGATCTAATATAAGCATTTTTCCAAACTTTCTCAACTGCTGCTTCATCGTTGTTGCTGCTTTTACAGTATCATACAGGGATATATGAAGGTTCTGAGGTATTGATAATAACATCTCACAGAAAAAGGATGTAAATTCTTACTGTGACATAAATATGTGATCATAAAATCATCATTTAGTGACTTGTGACTGGGGGGGAAAGTAGTTCTTTCATCTCCTCCCTTTGTCTCCCTCATTTACCTGAGAGGATAAGAGTATGGTTCCTGCTGCACGCTGTAAGGAGGAGCCGACTGCATTTCATCTAGAAGGAGAGGCATTTCTGACTTGGGAGCTTGGCTGTTCTCTTTCCTCTTCCCTTGTGATCTCTGCAAACCTGAGGTAACTGGATTTGCAACTGCAGACTGAATTATGCCCTTCCTTAAGGGTCGCAGAGGAAGGTCAGACATTTTCTGAAGGCGTATGCGGTCAATTCCTGAAATACACCACCACTGCTGAAATCAGTGACAAAGTAGGCCCTGATTTGGTAACTAATGGTGGTTTTGCACTTATAAATATAACTCATGTGCTGTGTGATCCAAACTGGAAAAATAATAGTGAAAGTTAATCACAGAATTTCAGAATCACAGAATGGTTGAGGTCGGAAGGGACCTCTGGAGATATCTGGTCCAAACCCCCTGCTCAAGCAGGGCCATCTAGAGCTGGTGGCCCAGGACCATGTCCAGATGGCTTTTGAATACCTCCAAGGATGGAGACTCCACAACCTCTCTGGGCCATCTGTGCCAGTGCTCAGTCACCCTCACAGTGAAAAAGTGTTTCCTGATGTTCAAAGGGAACATCCAGTTTTTCAGTGTGAGCCCATTGCCTCTGGTCCTGTCACTGAGAAGAGCCTGTCTCTGTCCTCTTTGCATCCTCCCTTCCAGTATTTACATACATTGCGGAGATCTCCCTGAGCCTTCTCTTCTCCAGGCTGAACCATCCCATCTCTATCAGCCTTTCCTCATAGGACAGATGCTCCAGTCCCTTAATCATCTTCACGGCCCTTCAATGGACTATCTCCAGTATATCTATGTCTCATACTGGGAGCCCACAACTGGACACAGTACTCCAGGTATGGCCTCACTAGTGCTAAGTAGGGGAGAAGGATCACCTCCCTCGACCTGCTAAGGCCGAAGTCTTAACTCAGGTGGTAGATCTTAAATCTGATCCTCACCCTTTTATACCTCCCTTTTCCTGCCCAGAACCAGTTATCTACTGTTGGATTAGGTATAACTAATTGGTAGGTTGGCAGGTTTTTCTGGTGGCTAGATTACAATCCAGAAGCAAAATTTGTCAGTGTTGACAATGATGTTGACAAGGTAGAAGAGGGAAAATGAATCCTGCCAAAAGAACATGGTGATGCTCAAGCTATCTTCCCCATAAGAGGACTCCAATATATGGAATGTATATTTTGCTAACTTAATCAGCAAAGATAAAGAATTCAGGCAGTGCCAATTTTACTGAACCATATTCAGTAAACCAGAGCATGTTCTTACAGCTTTTGTTTGTATTATTAAGGAGGCTTTTATGTATGAAGCACTCACAGAATGATTCCCATGGCATGTAATGCACAAGCATGAGCTCTCTAAATCAATTTCATTCCATTCAAGGCTGAAATCAAGTTTATATTAGCCTTCTGCCCAGGCCTGGCTTTCATGCTGTCAGGAGTTACATGAACTCACATTATCAGATAGTTCATTTAAATGTTACAGCTAATGCATATAGAGCAACAGTCTTCAAAAAAGGTTAGTAGTTACTACACACTTTTTTTTCCTCCTGTTTTCCAAACCTTTCTTCTTCTATCTCCACAGTCTCATTCTAATAAAAGCTGCACTACCAGGAAAGTAGGGAATCAGAGAGGTCATTAGCTGTCCTGTTGTCCCCAGTAGTTTCCTCAGTACAGGACTGGCATCCACTGTCTGTTCAGCCCAAATATATCTCAAGGATCTACACAGGGCATGTCTGTACTGTGCAGTGTACCTCACTGCAGCGATCCCTGACCACCTCAATGTGCTTGGCTCGGTGCAGTACCACGCAGAGGTATTAGCCTGGCCCTGGGAACAGTCAGTGTGTTAACATGCTGCTACATCTGCACTAAATGCCCCAACCGCTGTAGGACTGATCGGTCTGAATGCAGTGGCACTCTGACGCAGCTCTACCGCTGTCAGTTGTGGAGTGGGCTTCTTCAGCACTTGCCTGGCAATTTTAATGCCATGCTGTATGGAAACACTCAGCATATAAGTATCTGCTGACCTCAGAGGAACCATATATCCCAAGTACCTGCTCACCAATTTGAGTAACATGTCACCCATTGGCCTCCTTTCTAATTCAGTGTTCAAGCCAGCAGCGTCTGCATTCTCTGATGGTCAGTCTGGGGCTGACTTTCAGAGGACTATTTAGTCTACTCTGGTACCTGCTGAGATAGAAACAAACTCATAAAACCATGTCCCCAGCTGTTTTCTGACCGTGCCTGACCTAGGGCTGTCCGATAATACCGCAGCCAGTCATCCACAATGTTCCCGATCTTCCTCTGCAAATTCCTCAGTTCTCTGGCTGCACTGATGTCATTTATGTGGCTTACAGTTGCCTCTGGAACTTCATTTTTCATCAACAGCTCTGTCAACTTTGGCTTTAAAAAATGACAATGGAAAAACGAATTAAAAAGAACTTAATGATTCCATCTGGTGTTTAATAGTGCTGACACTGGCACAACACTATTAAATGCCTCAGAGATACAAACACCTTCTGAGTACAAGTTATTGATAGAATGAGGTGTAATTTTAAAAGAGACTTTTTCAGCCAACTCAACCATCACTGGAGAATAGTTGCAATAGTGAATCCTGCCCTCTTCTAGCCTGGACAAAGGAGTCTATAAATACTGAAAAGCAGAGCAGATACTGTTAGTATTTGTCTGCTTGGCTGGGCTCATAAAAACTCCAGTGGCCAAAGAAGATAGCACTTTGTGCTATGCAAAAAAAAAGCATGAAGCAGACATAATTGCTAGATTTTTCACTGAATCTAGAACCATTTAAATCTTTGCATTCCAAACAAATGCTCTACCTTTAATTTGTTCCGAACATACATGGTAATGGCAGGATACCTGTAATAACATTTTACAAACAATAAGTCATACATCAGTGTATGTTTGAAAGAGCCCTTGATAACTACAGAAAATGAAAATTAACAACTAAGATAGGCTGCTCTGAAAAGTATACATGTAACCTCAAATTAATATAAAATTAATTCCACATGGAATGTCTACTTCATACCTTAAATAAAATACTCTTAAATTAAAAATAAACATTTTTAATATTGTAGCCCTTAAGATTCTTTTTTTTTCAGCTAGAGGGTAGCTATTCAAGGACTACCGTGGTTTTACTTTTGTTTCCCTAATTCTTTAAATTGGAGTAGATACCAGATAACCCACTCTTCTCCAGAGCTGTAGGATTCTCTCTAGTTAAGATTGAAGTGTATTTTTCATTCTATGCAGATTTTGGTCTTGTTAATTTCTTGCATAAATCAAAATCAGCCTAATACCTGATTCTTTACTTGCAATTTGTCAGCTTACTTGCTGAAGGTTAATGTAACTATTTTTAATTTTTTTTAACAAAATCTTAGTTTGCATGGCAACATTCTCTAAAAATGTTACAGATTCTACCATGCCACAGTGTGACGATTAATTTAAATCTACCTGAAAATACTCCTCTCTCTCTTTCAGATTTGCCCCTGCGAATTAGATCTTACCTAGCCATTTCGGAAGAAACAAATACAAAGTCTTTATGGCTAAACATATTTGAGGGCTAGAGAGAATCAGAAGAATTTCCTCAGAATGAACTCTAATCTCCTCTGAACTTCCAATAGTTTGTTCAAATTATCTCAGCTTTGAAGAAAAGAACTTTCTGCTGGTGGAAAATATAGATGCAAGGGAACTACTAAGTGACAGGTAGTGGCAATATATCTGGGTTTAATGATCTCTGATTATGCTATGCTTACTTAGGGCAGAAAGAGTTGAAAGGATTAACTGGTTTCTAAATGTGCAGCCAGCAGTGGGATATGTATTATGTTGTCTACTGTCCAGCTCCTCGTAATGATGACCATGCCTGGTGCAGGAGAGTTCTTGGGGTGAAGAACCTTCAGACTGATGTGAAAGTGGACACTAACAGGACTCCAGAAAGAATGGTATTAGTCTTAGAATCGACCACTTGAAGAAAGACAAATACCCAGTATGCTTAACTGGCTTTAAAGAGAGTATTCATCACTTCTACTATGATGATCCACAGTTTTCATTGTGTGGCATTTAAATATTTGTTGTTTTATGAGGTTTTACTGTGCAGTGTCTTTAATTATTTGGATTGCTGACAACTGAAAAAAAATTAGAGCAATTTTAATTGCTATAAAAGGAGATTATTTGGTTTTTGGAAGAGAAAAAGATTAATTGAGAGAGAGATATATTCTTGCTGACTTTAAGTAAGAAGCACTGTTTAAAATTCAGAGGAAAGATCAGTTTCATTAATAAGAAACAAAGAACAAAGTACAAAGAAAAATGCTGATTTACCTCAAAGTTTAGACCATTTTTGGTGTTGTCAAGTTAGTTAATGTATAATGAAATAACAGGTACAAGAATTTAAAATGCCACTAACTACAGCTGATATTCTGATGTAAGCAAATGCCACCTTCTCATATCCATTTTCAAAAAAGTCTGACCTAATTGGTTCTTTTGGACCAGTAGTGTTTAAAACGACATAAATCTGCTTGGAAGAGGGAGGACAATAAGATTGCAGAGTACCATATACATCTGGTGTGTGCTGCTGGGCTACCTCTTAATGAGTCAATGTGGAGTCTTAGAGAGTAGAGACTCGTAATCAAACTAAAATGAGTCAGTAAAAGCTTCTGTTTTTTACTGACACGCCCTTGTGCCACTAAAGTGAAGGCACAGGTTCTCTCTGACTCAGACCCTAGCTACAATTTTTTCCAGGTGGAATTTGCTATATCAGCTATTTAAAGTCAAATTCTCTTAAAGTCAAACTCTCTACCTCAGTGTTCACCTCACCCTACTCAAGGGTGTGAATGAGCCAAAAGACTTATTCCTGCTATACCAATTCTCCCTGTTTCCTTGTAGTACCTCAGAGCAGTGACCCCTCCAATTCCACCAGGGAAAGATATTCAGTGAATTCCTCATGGTGCTTCACCTTCCCTAGTTCTACTTTGAGAGAGGCTCAAATTCTCCATTCTTCCATAAGCCTTGTTCTGGTGGCGTTTCAGATGGCAGTCTTACAGGGACTCAGGAGTAGCTCTATTATTGTTATAGCCCAGCCATTTCCAGAATTAGAAGGAATAAGGTATTGTTTCTCATCCCAGTGTAACAGAGGGATTACAGCTTATTAAGAAGGTATTAAGAGCTTCTCAATCTTCTTTAATCAAAGAACTGCCAAACTGTTTAAAAAACTAAGGTCCAGCTTATGAAACATAGATTGAATTTTTGTTTCCAAACAAATAAAAAATAGGTTAGATTTTGAATATGTTAATTTACTACTTTTATCTTCCCTCATTAAGAATGTTTCCTTGCCCACATAAGCAGAAAGGTATGTGAGTGAGAAGTTGGGGTTTTTTTTGCTAATGATGGTGATGTTAGTTGTAGTAGTTTCACTAGGATCGCATTCTAACATCTAAGCCTATGAGCTACACATTGTGAAACTCTCTTACAAAATGCCATTTAGTAACTCCAACAAATTTAATTTCTCAGAAGTTCAGGAGTTAATCTAAATTTCTCTTAAAATCAATAAGACATATATACGTGCCTCTTATAGACCTGCAATGTGTGCTTTTACATTTTCTAGGCTAAATACTTTCATATATAACAGGAAGAAGGAAATAACAACAAACAGAATTTTGTTTTTGTTTTACTCAGATCATAGATTTCTTCTGCTTTTCCAACTTTTTCCTGACTCTCAAATCTCATAAACAATCTGTTTTACAAACAGTATATTTCAACCCAACTATAAGACAGCATTTGCCATTAAGATGTAGGGGTTTGGCTGGATGATTAATTCAGCTGGACAGCCAGCTCACTGCACGGAAGTGAAGACCAGAAAAATTTGGATCAGGATTTCTTGGGGCTTCATTCAGTACCCCCCACCTGCAGCACAATACATTATACCTCCCTCAGAACGGGCTGTCAATGCACTTAGTATTCTATCTGGTAGACCAGAGAATTCTATATAAATTACAGGTAATATGTAACTGTCCTTTCTGAGCAAAAATGAAGATTCATCTGTGTTCTAGCTGCACGTACAGAGTAAACACTGGATGTAGGGTGGTAGAGATTTAATAACCAAAAGTTGTGAACAGGTAATACATTAAATAATTAAGGAAATCAGCCAGAAAAAAAGGCAGAAATAGGAACCTATGTACATAGAAATAACTGTCCCTTTGGGCCAGACCTATAGTAGGTGAACATTGGCATAAATCCACTGGAGTTCATATTTAATCTCTAGAAGCTCTTACTTGATCACTCTGTGGCATTGCACTTAGCACACTTAAAAGGAAGTGTAAACTTGGGAAAGTGTATTTTATGGGAAAGCTCATCAATTCCAGAGTTTGCAGAGCAAATAATATTTTTAAAGGGCCTTCATAAAATGCAATACTGTAACAGTTACGACATACCAATTCTTCTAACTGTGGAACAGCCACACCCTGCAGCGGTGACAAAGACAAGCACACGCTTTCATGTTGCCACTTGTAGACCAAGCTAATTGCAAAGCGCCCTGCAATCCTCACTGTGATGTATTCATTAACCTGAAAGAGCAAAAAAGGAGGTTTACCAACTCCACCAAGTCTTCATATTTATGTTTGGATGGAAGAGGCAGACTGAAGTCTCAAAGGGTTATCCAAGACAGTTCATAGGTCACAGGTGAGGGACTGATCAGTTACTCTAGGCTTAAGTCTACGCACAAGTTTTAGTGCTGCCACTCTCATTTGAATCCTGCAGGTAGCTTGTAGCATAAGAACTGTGGACAGAGACAGCTCCCAGCCCTTTGTCTGGATGACTCCTGCCCAGAGCAAACGTACTGAGGCTGTGCATGTTTTGGAAGGTGATGCTGTATAGCAGGTAGACCTGAGAAACTCTCCTCTCAAACTGCTCAGGAAAGCATGTATACTTCCACGGCAGAGGCTGTGGAGTCAGACATGGACAGACTCGGGAAGCTCTAGTCCTGGCTTGCCCTTTCACTACTGTTGTTGGTGAGAGTGGGCAGGATTTGGACAATGTTTAGTCCCCAGTAAAGACTTAGCATTTTGACACATACAAAGTACTTACTTAAAATCATGGTCACTAAAGCCTTTAGCATTGTCTGTGCATACAGACCATGAAGAATGCCCTGGTGACACCAAGCACGGGACTTGGAACCACTTCCATTTAATACAAAAGCCAGCTGGCACCAGCCTTTTCCAGCTTCTGACACTCCTACCCATTCAAATATTATGTTGCAAAAATGAACAGCTTTACTAAACTCATTTCCATTTTCATATGGCTCTTGAAGAACGTCAAATTAATTTGATATAGCACATAATTTACATTCTATAATCTGTAACATTCTATAATCTGTATGTGATAACCCAAACTGTTTCAATAATTATCTGCTTTAATTTTTACAGACACTGTGAAAACCAAAACTGCAGATACAGCATGATATTTTGGAAGTCTCAAACTCTTCCACATTTTACAGAATAAATAAAAGTCAGTTTACAGAAAAAAAATCCAACTCCAAATAAGAATATCTGCCTACATGAAACAGTCATGGCAGCTGTAAGAATTTTATTGCCATTTGATTGAAGTTATTCCTTCATGTCAACTGCCAGCCTGCTAGTGTAAGCCAAGTAAAGAAAACCTGGTATGAGTTTGGCTACTTGTCATTCTGTCAGGACCTTATGTATGCCTTGTATAAAATACTAAGCATGATGCCGGTAGCTCTATATTAGGTAGCAAAAAATCACCTGATCCAACCCCTGTAAATAATGGGTGTGTTTACAAACTCCGTGCCTGAAGGCATGCTTACTGACTCGGGTCACAAAAGTTTTACCTTTGTTTCTGGTATTTTTGCAGCATGCTAGGCCCAGCTCTGCTAACTGCAAAGCAGTGGGAGACTCTTCATGGACTTCAGTGGAAATTGGATCAGGCCTGAAGTAAGGCAAACAACTGCCTGCTACTGAACATGCCCAAAAGAAAAATGAGGAATGCCTTGTTCATATTCCCAAGCTCAGAAAAGACGCTTCCAAGATGCTTTCAGCAGGGAGGATGAGCCTCTGTTTTATTGAAATCCTGAGTTATAACAGTTCCAGGCAATTTGCTTTTCCTTCTTCTCGCTAAAATGCCTCATGAGTAAAACAGATGCAGAGATACCCGCTCATGCAGAGGCTGTTGGGAGAGCCATTTTTTGTAAAGAATGTGTTCAAGAAAAAAAAACGTAAGCATCACGTTCCTTGCAATTAGGACACCTCACAGAGACCAAAAGATGACCAAAAGAAACTAAAAAAAAGAGGTAAGAACAACAGTCAGAAAAGTAAAGCAATAAATATCACCTGTGCTATAACTGGCTGGGCAAGCTTGCCATCCCAAGGCCATTTCCATTCTCTGACCATTTCTTCATCTTTATTAGTCACCAGACCTCCTTCCTGATTAAACATCACTGTTACGGTGTTGCTGTAAACAAGCAGAAATATGAAACCTGTTTTTCCTGGTGTATCTCAGTAAAGCCTAAGCAATTCAAGAAGCTCTCTTTGATCTATGAGTCTTTAATTAAAAAGCCACTTTGCATATCCGCTCCTTCATCGAGCTTTTCTCATGCTACAGGCCTGCGAGGCAGGTATAAATTATTATCCCTGTGATACAGACAAAAGAGTTGGGTTACATTCTTGTCTTAATAATACAAATTAAAAAGAAACTGGTATCAAATAGGGTGATTTTAATGCCATTTTCACTTAATAGTACATTCCTAGGAGTTGTAAAACACTTCAAAATCTATTGTAAATTTAAAGGAAGAAACAAATAAGGTAAAATGGCATGTAGATGCCATTCAGTTGACAGTTTCATTTTCATGTCTCTATCCTTAATATTTATTAAGAATAATATGAATTCTGATGCTTCTTTCATCTACCCATAAGTAAGTAACACTTGGTGACCTGCAGAAAGGCATACATTTTGAAACACATAGAAAAGATCCTCAGATCATCAAAAAAGTTTTTTTAAGTGGATTCTGTGTGTTGATGGACAATCCCCCCTGGACACAGGGCATTGGAGAATTTTGGGGTTTATTGTTTAAAGTACCAGGGATAGTCCTAGGTTTGCTGTTTTTTCTCACAATTTAACTGAATACAGCAACTGATTTTTTAATAAATATGTTTTTCTTGAGTTTCCACTGGGTTTTGAAAAATAAATACATACATATTAACAAGGACAAAGCAAGAAGCACCAGGAATCCTGAGATTTAATGCTTGCACTTGATATTTTCTATGTATTTTTGCTTGCTTTTCCATAATACAAGGTTGGCCAGTGTAGGTAAATTTGCTTGGTTTGATTTTATATCCTAATTGAGAACTGTTTAAAATGTTGGGGTTTTTTTTATATTTTGGACTTTTAGACTTTTTTTTTTTTATAAACAAGGGCCAGCTCCTTCCATTAGCTATGAGGGCATTGAACTCCTTTTAAAGTCCTTTTACACAAGAGCTGAACGATCCTTCTCTGCACAGCTCCAGTAAAACATATTCCTCCAATCTCAAGAGCTCATTCAGGATGGTAAGCCAATGAACTTGGCTTCTTTAAAAATGAAGGCAGCTGCAAGTTAATGTGTCGCTCATTTTTAGCTACTGTTCCTCTCTGCAGAGCATGAAATTTTAATCCCAGATGTCTTGAGTACTCCAAAGTTGCTAAAGGAGCATAAAAGAGGAAAACCAAGGAAAAGGTCATGCTGTAAGTAGGAATCAATAATAACCTTTGTTCACATCATGTAAAGATGCAGAGAACTACAGAGAGAGATACAAACAGATAGTAACATTATCCAGAAGAAAACTGTTGATGTTCAATTTATATGGTCGGGTGGGCCTGAAACTTCAGAGGAAATCGGCTGTGTGCTTGCTTTGCACAAATGGGGATCTGCTCTTTACAACTGCATTTGAAATTGACACAGAGGATATTGAGAGTATCAGTGTTCATCCTGCAGCTTTTGTTAGACAGGTGTTTAATGACAGACCTATCTATGGCCCTTTAGATAGGGGACCCACCCAAAAAAGGAAGAAAGTTGTATAGAAGGATAAGTATCCAAACAAATCCTTGCAATTGTTTTACAAGATGGTGTAACACAAACCTGGGAGAATAAATGAAATCCAGCGAAAGAAATAGAATCAAGATGAAAATGTAAAACCATGAGCAATACTTTTTAAAGGACTTCTCTTAAAACACGCATCTAACTAAGATCTAGTGAAGACAATTATAGTCTTAATTTCCATTGTTATTAAAAACAGACCGTAGAAAAAGGAGCTGGAAGGGACTTACAGAAATCACTCAGACACATTTAAATAGAGGGAAGGGCCAAACAACTGCAAATATTTGGTGGTGGCCAGGCACAAAGATGTCAGTTCTTTGTTGTGTGTAAATTATTCCAGATTAGGTCAGTAGCTCCACTTTCTCCATAAAGTTATGCCAATTATTTTTAATTCAGAAAATCATAATGATAGAACAAATAGCATTTGATCAACTCTTTTTACGACCTGTATAATGCACTGCATCGTGAGGCACTAAGAAGTGGCAGGGGTGGAGGGGGGAAGAGAGTGTCTGCATTTTGTCTGTGTGGAATATCCATCTGCAGCTCATATCATGCATTCAAGGCAGCCAGAAGGCTGGCTCCCAATTGCCTGATGTCTCCTTTGTATGTGTAAATTTTCTAGTAAGCCAAAGCGCATCCTGTCCTCACAGCATGGGTTTCACAAATGGGAAATTCAATTTTCAAGGCGATTTCTGTCTAGCTTAGCAAATTAGATAACATAGTGCTTTTGGGTTGCTTGAAAAAATGGTGGCATTTGACTCCTAGGGGGGACTTGTAGAGGGGACAAGTTTCTTCACCTCCAGGTTCCTTCACCTCCAGCTGACCTGCAAACAAGACGGAAGTGGTGTTTTCCATCTTCCCACACATGTAGATGTCAATCTCCTCCAATACCAAACTCTCCATGGACTACCAGTCTGTCTGAGCAGAAGTTTGGTCACCAAAGTCTGTGCCTGGCTTTACTTTTTTGGGTGAAGAGGGTAGATGAAAAAAACCAGCCAAATTAAATCCAAGCCATTGTTAGACACCCAACTAAGAGATGACTTTAAGCTGCAGAAAAAAAATCGTGTTGCACAACACATCACCTTTCTCATGTCCATTATGGTTTGAACATTGTTCACATCCTTGTATAGCTTCATGCTCTCCGCTCTAATTTGCAGCATCAAGCAAGTGCTCATAGTGCATCTACCTACCTGCTAGGAAGCCAGATGCTGCCATGTCCAAAAGGGGTGAAAGTTCCAACTATAGAGTGATCTGGAGAAGGGCTAAATATGTTGGTATAGAAACCCCCACATGGGAGATTGCAGCAGCTTTGGCAAACAGCAAGATACTCAGAAGGATAGCTAAAATGAGAGTCAAGGAGTTAACTTGTTATGATTCTCCAGTTTTATGGCTTCTATTACATGCCCCTGCAGAGAACACAGGGACTAACACTCTCTATCAGCTCTATATCCTGGGTACTGGGTCCAGGTGCATACGGATAAGTGAAGCTACTAACCCAGTCATCTTCCTTGAACAAGTGGGTTGGGAGGGAAGGAGGACGGGCTCTCAGTACAAAATCCACCCACCTGACTAAGCTAACATGGCTGGTACAGGCCAAAAGTGACCTTTGCAGGAGCAACATATGAATCAGAAATATGTTTATGAAGCACGATATCTTTGGTGGTTTTCCCTGTGACAGAGCAGACTGTTCCTAATCCAGTTTGATGACTGTGACTGATCAAATGATCTTTGTTCAAAACAAGGCTATACTCTAAATGGATTGCATTCTGACACCATTAACTTCTAACTGCATTTTTCATTCTGGAATATTTCTTTCTGAGGCATGTCCACCCACCTGACACATACTGCGCTTTGTTGTTATAATCTGACTACCTGGCTATAGCTCTGGTGCTATATAAATATAGTCTGATAAGAAATTAATATTTTCATGTAGCTGAGTCTTGGAAGCTGTTCAGCTACACATTAAGTCTGAGTCTTTCCCCTGTAGAAGTCCTCCTGCTACCTCTCACACTGTTGCTAGAAATCACACGTGCTGTGTAAACAGGAAGGATATTAAATGAAAGATGAGCCATCGTTCAGCCCATAGTGCAGTTTTCTCTGTGCTGTGCCTGCTTTCTTGACCACTGGGATCTGAGGTTTGCCATATGTCAGCTCTGGTGTGACAGTCATGCCAGTCTCAACCTTCCATGTCTTGGAGAAAGTTTCTTCTCTGTGATCACCATAATGCCGGAGAATAATTGGTTTGTCAAACCCCACTTCTTTCAGCTTGGATGTCTTCTCTTCTCTGTTTATATGAGGGAGGAAAAAAATTACACCTCTAATTAGTTCTTGCTAAGCAGAATCCTCAGGCAAGACTTCCATTAATGTAGAATGAAGTTTGACCTAAGCAGAAAACATACCTGGATACCTGGATTTGTGAGTTTCTCAGCTGAGATAGAAATGATCAAGGTTACTAATTTAGCTAGGAATTCAGGCAGCCTCACAAACATCAGCGAACAGCCCCATCGCATGTTGAATTTGTTACAGATATTTCAGTGCTTTGTCACTGGACTCAGCCCATGAGTTGCAGTAGAGTGTGGAGGTTCAGACTTCTCACTGATCAGCATGGCCAGCATGAGTGACAGTGAAAATTTCTGCTTTAAAGTTTCAGCTATTGTACACTTAAAATTATCTTAGCAAGTCACTAGGTTTGTATCTTCAGCTACACTATGAGTAAAATGTGCCCAAATGTTTGTTCTTCTCGAATCTCCTCCTTTCTACTTAATGCAGAAGAACCTGCTGATCTCCCAATTCCCTCCCCAAGCAGTATCAGCCTGAAGTGGCAGATTTCTGTTTTGTTTCATCAATAACCTTTCATTAGGACCTCTCTACAACTAATGATATGATTTTGCACTCTTCTAAATTGTTTTTCACGTGAGAATTCTGAGGAGCTTTGTAAACATTGATGATAAATATTATTAAACACATTATTCTCAGATAGAAAGGGGTCAAGTAAGTTGCCCAAGATCACATAAGACCCCTGTGGTTAAGCTGGCACTAGAACTGACTGCACCAACCCTCTACACATGTACATAGCAGAGATCCTCTGACTGTGAGGGGCAGTCAACTTTACCCCTGTTGAAAGTCTGTCTACTTGATTTTTTTTCTTCACTGTCACCATCCTGTATTCCATACACCTATTGTGCTAGTCTTCATTGCTATTGCTTACTTCATCCTTCTGAGAAAGAACAATACTTAAATATTTTAAAATTTCTTTATCTAACAGCCAAATTTATATCTATTTCAGTCCCATGACTGATCTTGAGAAAGAAGCAGAGAGAGTTTGAGGCTGGCTAAATTAACCCAAACCTAGGAGACAGCTATTTAGTCCTGCCAGCCTTTGGCTGACATCCTTTTCAATTAGACGTTCTATATATACTGTTCTACATGTATATATGAATGAACGCATCCATACTTTTATCTGTTAGTCTTTAAGCCGTTATAAAGATGTGCAGGTCATCACAGTAATATTAGATAAACAAAACCATTAAAGAAAAAAAATGAGCACAAAAGCTGGTCAATCTCGAGGAAAGCTAATTATGTAAAACACCTGCTGATAGAAATCAAAAGAATATGTTTGTCTTCAAGCCAATTTCTTGCTGTTTCAATTTTGCCATAAAATATTGCTAAGTATAAAATTTTGCTGACCAGGCTAAGCAAAAATATTCAAGAACACTAAGCCAACTCTCATGGCACTGACACAGGCATCTGGTGACAGTATTAGGGTATTGCAATATGAGAAGCAGCATTTTACGTCCAACCTGATGGGCCACCAGGGTCTGCAAGTCCTGCAAACATGCTCAGGTCCTGTGAAAGGGTACACTTTGCTTGTAGGGAGACCCTATGACCCTACTTGTGGCATAAATGTTGTCTTCAATTAGATGATTAAATCAGCTGACTGCAGGGTTTTTGGGAACAGTAATATGGTAGACCCCAGAATAGTTGCACCACAGACAACCACAGGTATTCTCAGAGTTTGGATGAGCTCTATCCAGTTCTTAACAATTGCAGGCTAGGGTGTATCAAAACCCAGAATCCAGGAGGATAAATGACAGATACATTTCAAGTGCTCTCTAAAACAGGTAATTCTAAGACATGATATGTCTCATGGGTGGGAAGACAGCAGCGCTCATTTAAATAATCAGAAAATATTATGTTTCCAGTATAGGCCTCAAATATTAAGCTTTTTTGTGGCTTTTCTTTTTCCTGGCTTTGCAGACACATTATATAGCTATCGGAGGGTGACATACAGAGGTTGGTCAAACAATGCAAACTCCAGTTTTTGCTGCAGCATCAATTCTTTTGGACTTCGGGCTACTCAGTCCCCCAAGGAATAAAGCAGTGATAATAACCCATTCCACAATGAATAATATGCTAGTGTACTATATTGTACAATGTACAATACTTTGTAGCATATACGCACTCTTACACACTGAAAACTTGATTTTATACAGCCACTAGCTGCTAAATCTATTATTATGAATGATGATTTTTCAACTAAGATACAATGCTGATTTTATTAAATCTGAATATGTTTATAATTTTGCCAGTGTACAGGAACTGTCAGTTAAATAGCAAGATATGCAACAACTGAAATTCAGAAACTGTGCTGTAGATACAAAATTATACAGGTTAACTTTAATAACTGTCCTTGTAAGTAATTAATGCTTATAATTAGTTATCAGCAAAATTTTTTTTCATTTAAACCTAGCCTGCTTTATAAATTCCAGTACTTATTCCTCAGAGAATTGATCAGGGAGGGTAAATCTTAACCATTTCTGACATCTCCTCCATCCCTTGATACTATTTTAGCACCATAGTTGGTACTCAGAGAATGGCTGATGTATTTGGAAGCTAGCATATATTTTAAATACATGGCCAGTTCTCTAATGGGGAGCCTCCAGGGTGTTAAGTCTATCTTGTGCTCTGTAAAAATAGAAGGCTTAAGTATAAGCAGCACAAAGAAGTCTAAAGGCCTGATTCTGGCCACAATATCTTACGGCAATCTTCTTTCAGACCCTGGCAAGGCAACAGGCTACAGATCACAGCAAATTATCAAAATGCAAAATGGTTTTCACAGACCATGGCTTATTTTGCAAAAGGTATTCAAACAATTTTTAACAACTATTGGAAAGTTTATCTGCAGATTAATCATAATCAGAAAATATTGTCTCACCACTAATCCCTGAAAATGTCTCTGTTGAGATAATTCTTATCTTCCATTACAGTAGCTAAAATAAAAGTATATTTTTCTCTTTCATGAATAGTGAAATGTTAAACAGAACTCTAGGAGTTTTCAAAGCAATAACGCTCTCCAGACTAGCGCGTGGTTTGGTTAAGTGATCTCCCATAATCTGTATTCTACATTATGAAAACATTGCCATTTAGTCTAATTTTGCTTATGGAAGTAAAAACATCAGTTTGTTACATTTGTTTTTGAATTTGTTCTAGCCTCTCCACTGTCCACACGAAAGGCAGCTTCTGGTGAATATCTTCAGCATTTGAGTCAGAAAGTTGGAAAATACAACCTACAGAAACAGAATGAGAGATTAGAATTAGATGCATAAGGCTGATGTTAATCTCAGTCCTGTTCTATGGCATGTGTCAAAAGAAAGTAAGGTTCATTCATATGAATACAAAGTGCTGAAACTTTGGGAATTGGCATCTTAAACAGATTAAACAGATTCTTTGCCTTGAAGGAGGCAACAGGAGACAGAGGGAATGTGCATTTTCACGCACCTTCAATTGAAAAACAGAAAATTATGTCTAGGAAGAAGATGGGCATCCAGAAAAATTGATTATTCAGATGAATTCCAGGCTAGACCTCCATATGAACTACCTTAACTCCCCACATCAGTCACAGTCACTGTTTGATTTGTGTACAGCCCAGGATCGCTGCTGAAAAAGGATGCAGGTAATGCAGACTCTAATTATTCTCAGCAGCAATCTGGAGAAGTAGTTGGAAAATTAAGCCATGCATCACTTTGAGCATCAGGGTCACAGAGTTCTTTTAATGTGCCTTTCTGTAAGACATTTGTGGTTGCAGCTGCACTACAGCAGGTATATTTTACTTAGTTTGCATTTGCAGCATTTGTGGGTAATTTCAGAAGGCCTGGGGGAGTGTGGAAGAAGTAGTTCCTTAACTTCTGGAGATTCTCAGTTATTCTCACTCAATTTTCTAAAAAGTTGAGAATGCCCAGGATGAATGGTCAGGGTGTGATCTCTCTTCAGACTGAACATCTTCTGTTGCAATGGTTATTATCAAGAAATCAGATTACTTGATGTGAAAGTTCAAATGAGATGATAAAAAATGGCTACAGACAGAGACTGCTAGCAAATGGGCCAAGCAATTGTTAAAATTAATGCAGGGAAGCTCAGTTTCCCTAGATTTACTGTTTCACTATGAACAAATTGAAAAGCAAGTTAGTCAGAAACAAGAACTCGGTGGGTTAGAATTGCAGTCACAGAAATGCATGACCTGCTGCTGGACATTCCCTTCACCAAATAAAAAATAAACCTGTGACGGCAGACCAAGCAAATGGGAGCTCCCAACAGATAGGAAAGGGTAGGGACAGTTTAGTGGAAGTTGATTGTCTCGACCCTTTAGATTTTCATCTGTGATTAAGAAAACTCCAAGAGCTGCCTGACTATGCAGTGCACTGGCAGATCTGCTGGTGGAGTGCTGAAGGGAAGTGTGCATGATCTTGAGATCACTGAGACAGAAGAATAGAGAGGCTGCTTGTGAGCACAAGAGCTAAAGGTGGAATCAATACTCTTGCAAACTTAATAGCTCAGAGATACCAAGAGCATGCAACTCTACAGCAAAGCATTTCAGAAGTGCTGTTGCTTTGTTACAACCAGAAGAAACTGGATGCCACACCTTCAGAAAACAAACAGAAGAAGGTATAATTCCCTTAAGTGCCTAAATATTTGTTATGGAGCTATTCCTCCATGCTAGGATGCTGGGTGTCTCTGCAGCACTTTTAACCTTCACCAGCCAAGGAATTTCAGTTCTGCAGTCCTGGTGGCACCTGACCAACTTCATGGTCAGGATCAGGAAGAAAATGTACAAATGCTTTTTTTTTCACATGGCAATGTTCTTAAAGAAATCCAAACAGAGGTGCCGAGTAAGCAGTTCTTCCCTTCAGGTTATCAAATGCGTCCACGTTTTAGGCAGAACTGGTATAACACCTTGTGAAGAATTTTTCAGTTAGTGCATTAGTGCTCCCATTCAAAGCAAAAGTTATTAAGTCGAATATATGTGGCCAGATGGTTTCCAGTAGGGAAAGGCTTAAAATAATATCCCAAAGCAGTTATTCACCCTGTATTCTGCTAGCAAAGAGCAGTGGATCTGCAGTGGCTATGTAGAAAACCTTGTTGGCAGATGATCAGAGATAATCAGAGAAGGACTGGGTATTTAAAAACAGATTGTATCCAAAAAAGCAGGGGGGGTTATTGCTTGACAATTACTCCCTTCTCATGCTAATCCATACTTTAGTTAATTCAGGCATTCAGAACAGCTGTCCAGGTACTGCATAATTCTAACCACCTCTGCTAAGCACCAGCCATCGAGCCGAGCTGCCTGCTACTCTTACCTTTTTCCTCACAAATGTTGGATGAGAGCGAGAAGCTGATCGTGATGGGTGACTGGCCAGCATAATTTTGCACAACAGGAGCTATACAGAAAGCAAGCAGAGTGCAAGGTTTATGATCATACATGCAAGAGTCAGCTTTCAAAAACATAAACCCAGAGATTATTCTTTTTTTTTAAAAGAGGAAGACTGCAGTAGCATTTGGAGAGCTGGAACAGGCTTGACCCCAACCTATGGTTCTGCACTGAGGATTACTGACACTTGCTGAATGAAATGCTCTGGATGCAAATGATTTTTACTGGCGCAATATGTTATGACTCTATCACTCACCTTGAAAGAGGAGACTAAGTCGGCTTTGATAAATGGTTTGAAACACTGCCCAGTTTCACCAGCTTTGTTCTTCTAAGTGTTCATACCTCTTGCTTCAGCTGCAAAGCTATTTCATCATGTCCTAAAACAATGCTTTGCAGAGAACTGCAGTATAACAAGCTATAAAGTGGAGCATGTTGGCCTACCCAGCCAACAGAGAGTGTAGTCTTAACAGAAAGTGCTTTTTTCCCTTTTGCGGCCAAACGTTACAACACAGCGCATTTACATAGCATGACCTTACCTTTACTTCCTACAGGCGTCTTTGATGCTGTCTCAAGTTTTCTTTTTTCCTTTGTAGCGCAGGCTGGTAGAGCAAGGCTTTTCTTATATTGTTCTTTTCTGATGGCAGTGATTTCACACTCTGTACATTTGGACCCCAGAGCACCACTCTTAACCTCCTCTGAGGCTTGGCTTCTCCTGGATCGCACACTTTTGTACAGTAGTGACTTCTGGTGCCATTTACAGTAATCAACCCCCTCAGTGAGTTCTCTCCAGCTACATGTTAGCACATTCACAAGTCCCTGAGGGAACCCAGTCTCATACCTAGCAAGGAGCTGCAACTTCTCTCCAAGTTCCTGTAACATGTTGGCAGCCACAGACTGATTCAACATGTTCAGTGGTGAGTCCTCATCCGCCTGTGGGATCAAAGATGTTTGGGAGATCTTTGGGTTTGAGTCCTCTGTAGTGGTTTTACAGAGGGAATGACAAGACACCTGTCGCAAAACTGGGTATTTTTCTTTTCTTGTTGTATCATCGTTTAAGAAACCATCTTCATGCCTTTCTGTATGCTTAGCTGTATAGATGGCACTCCTGCCTTCAATCGAGCTGAGGAGAAAAAAAAGCTGTATCATTAAGGGAGAGCAGTAACAGTTAAAGAACACAGAAAAGAGACCTGTTAGCTTTGCTGCCTGAAACATATGTGGACAGGCTGGCAGTGCTCCCTTTCACAGCTGAGACTGAGCCACATTTCCTCCCAAGGAAGACACTCCTAGATCAAGCTCAGAAATACCTGTGCAGGGCAGCATGAGGAGATTTAGTGCAGCCCTTGCCAAACCAGGGAGTCTCTGCACTGACAGTGTATGCTTTGGACTGTGCCCGCTGAAGTGCAATGTAATGTAATGTAACATACTTCTCTCCTATGTAAAATTATTTTCTCTTGCCTCAGTAAAATGGTAATCAAATAAATCCAAAACTTTGCTTTCATAGATGTGACATGCAAAGGACTTTTAGATGTAATGAAACTTTGAGTGCCTAAAGAAGTCTTCTCCAGTAGCTGCTGATTCTATATACCCTATTTTGTGTTGGGCTTTTCGATTTTTTTTCAGTTTGGGAACTCTGATCTTCCATGGTTATGAGAGGACCATCTTTATTTTAAACTATAACAGCTTAATTAGAGGACTGCCCATGTGGAAAATTTATTAACAAGTTTTAGGAGTTTTAAAATCTAAAATACAAAGAAAGTTTACCAAAAGAGTCTTAGTCCTCAAACCTCTAAACACACACAAGCTTAGCTGTAACCACATGGTTACCCCCTCCAGTTTCAATGGTAGCTTCTTACACTCGAATGCAAACAAACGTGTTCATAGACGGAAACAATCCTCTGGAGTAAATTTCTGAAATTCAAAAGCAAGTTAGGCAAAACAAAGTTTGTCCTTGGAACAAAAATATCAGTGTAAAGCAAATGTGATGAAACCTGAATTTAAAACCCAGTTATCCGGAGGAGTCACACCCCAGAGGAATGCTGTGAACACCGGCTCCCAGTACATTAGTCAGCAGACACGAACTTTATGAAATCCACAGAGCTCTGCAATGTGCTGTTGTTCAGTGCCAAAACAGTAGAACAAGGCTATTATGTGGCATTCTTTAACTAACTGCTCAGGATTTGTATGTTAAATATATCAAACTCATGAAACGCTGACAGCAGAAATGAACATTAGGTACTACACCTCAAGGAGTTAGGGTTAGGTATAGGACACTGTCACCTTCCCACTTGCCTCTCTCTGCTCACACTGCATGGCAGGATGCCAGTTCTGGTCATGTGCCTCCTCCGTCTCTCCCGTTCTACCTTGGCCACATCTACCTTAGGAATCCTTTTTGTGTCTTCCCTGGAAAACTAGTTGACAGAAACTCCCCTGCTCCCACCACTACTGGTGTCACAATATTACCTGGAAGTAAAGCCAGGGGGAAGATCTCTAGTGAAATATGAGGACAGTTCTGGTATCTTCTTGCCCCTCTCTTTCATTCTAGTTTTTATCTACAACAAAATGAATGTTTCCAATTTAAAACTGGAGGAAGTGTGAAGGGGAAGAGGGAAGTAGAAGAATGTCCTGGATATAAAAGAAAATACCTGGTCAAAGAAATATACAGGTCCTGCCTCCAGCGCTGCAGCTGTAAACATTGGTTCCATTACTCCCTAGAATGAAGAAGGGGTGGAGTACCCCAGAGGAAAACAGTTATGTCAGCAAGCTGAGAAAGAAACTGTTTATGGTTTTTATACTAACAGTGAAGCTGAGGAATTACCTTCTGTGTGAGGCCTTGAAAATCTGCTTCAAATAATACAGGCCCCACCACTGTATGAATGGGAATACATTAATGCATCAGTGGATTAAATTATATGAAATTGATTACAAAACAGAAAATCAAAATATCACTTTTTGATAATTTAGGTTCATACTACTCTAAACTAGTGTTTTCATGAGACGTGACCTACAATTATTTCTTATTATAGGTAACATCTCAGTTTGTTATCTGAAAAAGAACTTGCATCTGCAGTTATGACTCAGTGAGTATGTCAATAAATATGCTTTTATTAAAAAAAGGGGTTTTATGACTCTATCATAAATATAAAAAAATTATTTGAATGATACTAGTGTGGGGACCCCTCACTTCGTGAAGCCTTCCATCCCCTACCAAGACTGCACACAGGCACAGAGATCTGCTGTCAGGGAGTCGCTTACTGTAGCACATCCTAACGCACATATCTGCATACATGCCTAATGCAATAGCTCCTTATCACAGAAATATAAGGAGTCTTTTTGAAGCACTGGTCCAGACAATGGCTTGTTTTGTTCATGTGAATCTTGTTGCTTAAAAGCAATTTTAAAAATGAGCTCCAGAAGAGGCAGTAAACTGACTTATTCTTATATTTCACAGCATGCATCTATTCATGCAAACTGAAAAGCGTTTGCTTTGTCCCAGTCTGAGTGCACAAACAGCGGTCTGTGCTTCTCAAGGTGACTTTCAGCAGTAAGAGAGATGAAATTTGCTTCTTTTCAGAAGCACTCATTGCATCCTCTGAAAATCTGTCCTCCAAAGGACACAGATGTTGTGACACTAGCTGATGCAAGCCAGTATGTTTGGATTACGGTCGACAGACTGTAATCAAACTAGTGTTGGTGAAAAAGAAGAGGAAATCGCTAAGGAATGTGGAAAGAAGTCCACAATGAACAGTGTTAAATGTGAATTCTTTGGCTGCTTTTGTCACTTTTAAGTTTGATTTAGCTACTTCATCTAGGTTTTAAGTAAAATCTTAGAGAAGGAGTGGTTTCAGAATTAAGGAAGCCCTTTATCCTGCTCATGCTAAGGAAGACACTTTTTGGTGACAGCTGTCATTCCCATAGTAAATGCTACGGGTGATGATGGCTGAGGAAGTACAAGTGTCCTCTGTCCTCAGCAATTGGTGAGGGGGAATATCTTTCCTTCTAGAGTTCATTAGACACATTTGTTCTCATGCAAGAAACATTTTCTTTGTTTCCATCCAGCCTTTAGGCCTGATGTTAAACCTCCAGTCATAAAAATTGTCCCATTGACTTCAGTGGATTTTTAGAGCTGAGTAAGGACTATGAGTTTTGGCCCTAAGCTAGGAAAAAGAGTATTAAAGTGTCGTAAACACATAAATAATGGCATCAGTCCCAGAAATACAAACAGAAACAAATAAAACATCCCTCTGTTCAACTCTTCTTGGGACTGTTATAGGCCACTTACTCCCTAATTGTCCTTCCTCCCCCTTTCCTGGATTAAACTGCAGCTGTCAGACCCTGCTTCCCCACTCCATTCCATGCCATTTCTTGACACTTACATACAGCTTGAAAAGAAAACACAAAAGAAAACATAACATACCCTGAAAGAAGTCTTTTCCTGAAGAGAAATATAACTTCTTTTGCTAGGAAAATAGTGCAATGGGAGCTGCCTCCTTGGAAGAAAAAGAAGATGAGGTGTTGTCTTTCAGGAGGTTTCAGGACCTGCTGCTTAGTTACCACATGTTTTGGACTGCATTCAGCCCTCCCCTTAACTCCCCAGCCACTGCCTGCCTTTGTCCGGGAGGCTGGTTAGGAAAAAGGAATAGCCACTATAAGAAAACAAAAAAACCCAGTATCTTTCTCCAGCTAAAAATGGTATTCACGTGTCTCTTCTGGCCTATGGCCTGCCTGATACCGTCTTCTTATTGTTCTGCCTAGTATAGCATGAAATTGGAAAATGTAGCATTCATTAATACAATGTGTATTAAATGCTAGGAACAGCTAACTAGCAATAACAGAAGAAGGACAAAAAAATCTGAGTTGGTAAGATCATGCTGCAAGATGTGGCTTGCTCTCTCTGCTTCTAAGAGGCCAAATCCTCTTAAAAGCAGCCAGGTGGGGAACGTGGTGTCCAGTTGTAAGTCTGTTCATGTTAACGTTCGTTTTTGTTAATGCAGTCAGTCCAGCTTCTTACTCCCACATTGCAATTTTTATCATACAGCATTCCTATTTTTGCAGGTTGGTTATCATGCTATTATCCTGTTGGCTATCTGCACTCTATATAGAGTGCAGCGCTAATTCTGGGGCTGGAAGTAGTGTAACCTGGAAGGTGCTTAACTTTGCCCCGTCCAATGTCCCCTCTTCTCTGCAAGCCTAATGAACACAGCTTATGGAGTGCTCCTGGGTCCAGTAACAACACCTCAAACTGTAGAGACACATTGTTAACCCTCCCTCTTCTAGCTCACTACCGGTTTTCTCTCATTCTGCTAGGTTTTATTCATATTCTTTGTTAAGTAAGGTGTGACTCCCCTCTACCATTTATTTTCAGCCTACTTTTTTAAGGAAAGGAGGTTTATGCAAATGTCCAGTTTCAGACAGATTTGGCAGAATAACACATCCAAAGATAATGACGCCTGGACACACGTTGTGAAAATCAGCAGCTGGGTAGATGATAGAGGCTCAAGGAAGTGACCCCACCTGAAAAGAGACAGGCCAAACTCTGCTGAACTGTGCGGCAGCGGTCAGCTGGCCAACTACACGTGTGTTATTACAGCGCAAGCCATCTCTCTCTCTCCCTTGGGGTATCACAGTGATTATAAATGGTGCTGGAGTCATTCTGGGGAGGAAAGAAACAACCCTCTGAGAAAACTGGCTTCATTAATTCAGCTGATCACAGACATATTTGTTCTACTTGTTGCCCTCTCTCCTCTGATGCCCTTACTTCTGGATCTCATGTCTGCAGCCTCTGCACGAGATGTACTCTTACCTGCCTTATTCTTCCTTTGTCTAACTCTGGTCAATATCTCTCCTTCTGTATTCCCTGGGCTTCTGTAGACTTTATGGCCTCCTTTATCTGTGACTTCTAGAGTCAACAAAATCCCTGGTCTGGCAGCTTCTCTGTTTCGGCACCAGAGAGAAGGGACCAGGAGCACAAGCTAGTAACTCTCTTTTTCAAGCTGTCAAAGGCACCAAAGGGGATATAGTGAGGGGTAAGAACAGTCTGGTATATGAGAGGCTAATGGATTAAAATCAAACACAAAAGTAGAAACACTGCTGTAGGATCTCTCGAGACCACTACAGTGCCCAGTTACAGTAAATGTACAACAGGAAGATCTAAGATGACTCAAAATGGAGAATTCAGGGAATTTGACCCCTGATGTTCCCCCTCTCCCTGCTGCCAACCACAAAAAAATCCACCTCTGTAGATTCCTCTTCTACCTAATTAGAAAACTAGAATTGAAAGCAATAAACAAAAAGTGTTCTAGGCAACATTAGTGCACATGCTTGTGTGTCATCCACTCTCAGTAGGAGAAAGCACTATTCCTCCACGGCTTTCTTCATCAGCTTCGGACAACATTAATTCTGAGTGGAGTAGGGGCAACAAAACAGCAGGAAAATAGCAGCAGAGCATTAAATGGCTCACTTGCTCTATTGTGCAATGTTTATTCTGCTTTAAACATAGTAATAGGACCCTCCTGGAGGTGGTCAAGTGATATTAATCGACATGGACATATAACAACATGTTTTAAATGGGGAACAAGTGGTGCCACAGCAGTTCCCAACCGGTGCGGCATGTCTCACTGCTCTGAACATGCCTTAAGCCCAGGGAAATCAGCTTCCCAGCACCCAGCCCAGTCCCGTGAAAGGCCCAGCTGGATGTTTCCATGTTCAAGTGCTCTTACAAGCAAAAGCACTGGCGACCATGCTGCTGCGACACCTGCACAGACCAGGATGGAGTTTGTTTGGTCAGTACTAGGCATTAGTTTAGTCTTTTGAAGCCTTGTGCTTGCTGAGAATTGTAGCAGGCCAGGAGTGAGGGAGTGCCCCTGGGTCTGAGCCACAGGGGGGAAATGGAAGCGGGCAGCCAGGCTCAGCAGGGCCAAGGGGGCAGAATTTGTGCCTCAGTGAGGTACAAGGCATTACCAGTTTTCCCAAGCAAAGACCTGGTTGCAGCAGCATTTTAGAACACGGTTATGCAGGGTAAGACCCACTTATAACCTTTGTAAGTTATAAACTGTATTATACTATATACTATAAATACCTCTGAGGCAAGAGTTGTTAAAATGTACCAGTAAGGAAGAAAAAAAATATTATTTTTAGCCAGCATGGTTATACTAGTAGAAAACCTGTGAAAAGTGTAAGCTCTGTACAGGAATTTTAAGAATTAGGCTGATTTAATGAACCATTGGTGAATGCTGATAATACGGGTAATGGTCCTTGGTTCTATAGGTAGTGGTGGAAAGGGGACAGGGCAGCACATACCTTTACCACATATTTGAATCTTCCCTTTTTTGCTCCACAGGACTTGGTACAAGTTATTTTTTCTTACATAATTTTCCTTCTGTAAAAGTTATCTCTCATGTGACTTAGTGAATTCGTTCAGTGTTCTCAAGCTGTAAAATCTTAACAATCCCAAATGCTATAAAACCTTTCACGGCAGCTGTTCCTACTGGGAAAGCACTGCTTTGTTTTAGCAAGATTTTCCATTTTTTATTTTATTTCCCCAAGAAGATACTTTCTGATGAAGACAGAGTGAGTCTCTGCTGTTGGCCCTCAGCCTGCATTTTTGAAATCTTCCTTTGCAATGGCTACCGGCTTGTCATCTTACTCCACTGACACTCTCCAAACTGAAACACAGTTATGTGAAAGTGGTTTGGGTCACCCCAGCAGTTTGAATTGGTCTCCCCCAATTCCAGCCCACTGGAAAATGCAGGAGACCAAAAACGGCCTTTCAAACTCAAGGGCACACGCTCCTCCTAAAAAACACTTATACACGTACAATGTCATCTGGTCGCAGCTCTGTGTGCCAGTGGGGACTACAAATAGGAAGCACGGGGTGACCGCGCATAGGGCAGAGGTTGACGACAAGGACGGCGTCGGCACCCAGCGGTGCCCCACGCCGCGGGCCGGTGACCCGGGGGCAGGCTGCGGGGGACAGCGGGGCTGCCGGGCCGCGGCGCTCCGAGAGCACAGCCACGCTAGCAGCCGGCGGCCAGGCAGGCGCCTGGGCCCACGGAGAGACGGCGGGACGGCGGCAGGCAGCCGGGGGCAGCCGCTAGACCCCCTCGCCCCCTCGCAGGCCGCGCGTGCGCGCCTAAGCGGCGGCGCGCGGGGAGGGAAGGAGGCGGTAGGAAGGCCTTCCCGCGCCCTTCCGCCTCCCCTCCCTGGCGGAGTCCTCCAGCCTTCCCGGCGTGCCCCGCGCTCACCATAGAGCAGAGGGCCGGCCCTGCCGCTCGCTCTCTCTCGCTCGCCCCGTGTGTGGGAGGCGGCGCGGCCGCGGCGACATGGCGGGCGTGGGGCAGGCGGGCAGCGCTGCCGCCGAGGCGGAGAAGCACCTCAACGGCGAGCTGCCGCCGGAGCCTGAGGACAAGGACGGTGCGGCGGGGCTCGGCGCGGAGGATGGTGCCAAGAAGAAGCGCAAGAAGAAGAAGAAGGGCAAAGCGGGCCCCGCGGGTAGGGGCCGGGCCGCACCGCGCCGGGAATCTCGGCTGACAGGCCGGCGGGGCGGCCTGCCGGGGCCGCGACCCGGCAGATCGGGTCTCGTACGCGGCAGCGGGCGGCTGCGGAGGGCTGAAGGGTCCAGCCGTGCGGGGCGCGGGTAGGGTGATGGGCGCCGCCGAGGCCGCTGTCCCGGCCCGTGGCGGCCGTGTGGGCTGCGGGGGATCCCCTCGGCGAGGAGGGGGCTCACAGTTCCGGGAGGATGCCGATGCCGTTCAGCACCAGGGAAGCTGGGGCGAGGGCAGTCCTCCCTGCTCCGGTGCGCGCAGGAGAAGCCATCCCTTCCCTCATCCCCTCCTATGCCCTGAGGGGGGAAAGGCGTAAGACTGCTGCTGTAAAAGTCGTCCCGCATGATGGAGTCTCTGTACCCCTCCCAACTTCTCTCAGAGAGCCGGAGCAAGTCTGGGCAAATAGTAAAGGAACTACGGTTTGGGTTGGTTTTAGCAGACTAGCAGTTAGTGATGATCATGCTGTGCGTTTGTAATTATCTACTTCACGCCCATATTATCTCACAAGAGCAGGCTGCTATGGCAAGAGTTAGTTACCCTGGCAGAAAAAAAGTAATCAGAAGTGTCTGGATAATGATACCTTTATAGGCAAGTTTCAATAACAGTACCTGTCACTGTAGTGCCCTACAATCTTACACATTGGGTCTGCTTTAAAAAAAAAAAGCAGCATGTGCTATGGTATCTGTAGGATGAGTACCGCATAATATTTCTATAAAGTTTTGGGGGCTGTTGTTTACTAATGTGGAGCTATCCTTTTACTGTAAGTCATACTTTAATTTTACAAACAGGACAAGAAACAGATAAAGAAATGGAAGGTGCTCTTGATGATGTAGCAAAACAGTTGGATAAACAAGCACTAGAGGAGAAAGAAAAAGATGATGATGATGAAGGCAAGTGTAACTTATTTTTTCTCTTGACATTTCCAGTTTCAACTTCTTCCTAGACTCGTATTTTAACAAACCTTTACAGATGCCTTTTGGGTTTGTTTTTTTTTTTTAAGGGAGAGCTGACATGCAACTATATATACTTTTTATTTTTTTGGCAACAATTTAGCTGTCACACATGTGTATGTGTAAAAATAACAGGGATAACAGCTTTGTTAAAGCTTCTTGTTTTCAAGGATCTTATCACTGCAGGGAAATGTTTAGTTTAAGATAAGGTAAGCTATTAATCATTCTCACTTGCATTTCTGTGGTCAGTATAAATTTATGTTCCAAATTATGTCTCTTGGCTTAAAACAAAAAATACAGAGAAAATTTTAAGGGAGCATTTTAATTAATAGAAGGTCTTAGAGTCTTTACCAGTGACTAGAAACCTGTTCATCTGTAATCCTAATTTTTCATTAAAACTGAACCGGGGAGAGATTAACACAGAAGCAAGGCATACACCTTATGTGTTGCGTGTGCTATGCAGCTGATGATGTTCTAAGCATGTGCCTTGGAAGTGTCCGGTATTGAAATCCAGGCTGGATGCATCTTTTCTGTAGGAGTATCAGATGAAAATGCTGTATTTCCTTTGTTTTGATGAGTGATTCTCAATAGAAATGGACATTTGAGAAAATACATTTCTTAAGTTAGTAATTTAGTTTCCTTCTTGTGCATTAAAGTTGGCTCAGCAACCTAGAATGGTTCTTATTGTTCTGCTAAGAAATCTTCTTAGTTGACTATTGCTGGAATTCATCATTCCAGAATTTAATTTAATGAATTAGATGCAGAAGCTTAAAAAAATAAGTGTGCTGGAATATATAAAATTACAAATAAATTGATCTTTGAAGATTATTAATCTATATACAGCATCCAGTTTTATGCAATTACTTTCTGTAGAAGTATATTCTGATGGATTATTTGGTTTATGGTATATTTCAGGTTATGGAGTTGAAAGATAATTAATACAATATGTGCTCTGCCATTGTTGCAACTAAAGTAAGAAGTATTGAGGAGGATAGTGAAAACTTCTATACAATGAAAAAAAAATCTTTGAAAATTATTAGAATAGTTATAGATCCATCTCAGGAGAAATAATGTTGTTAGTCACAGATCAAGTGGTGTTCTTTTATGCTTTTTACAGTATTAGCAGTTAGTTTTACAGTATTAAAAAGTATTAAAAAAAAATGAAGTGGTGCTATCACTGAAATAATAATCTTCCTTTTTTCCACACATTAGACTTGGATGTGTTTTTAGAAAAACAATAATACTTTTGCAGAAAAATAAAAATTGCTGTAAGTTTTTTGAAAACAACTGTGTGTTCTTGCTTGTACTGGTTCTCACCACTTGCCATTTTAATTGTGTAGTTTCAGAGGTGTTGCTTAAGACATGATGCTGCATTAGATTAAAACCAATAAAATACCTATAGCCCCCCGCCTTTTTTTCCCCTTGATAAGCCCATAACTGAGTGGCCTCAGAAATGAGACCGTATACGTTTTGAAATCTGAGAGGGATTAGGAAGTGCTCTTCAGATTTCCATTGCAGTGCTAAAACATGCTGATAGATAACATTTTTGCATGATATTAGGCTAAGTTATTAAACAGCTATACCAAAATGGCTGGGGTTGGGCTTCAGTTTTGCAAAGATCTTAAATTGCTTTTTGGGTGAAAATTTTTTTCATTACCAGCTAAATAACCTGAAGACAAACAGGATATTGGTCAGGTGCAGTAGTTACGTTTCTGGCAGCACAGTTAGTCTGCAGCAGTCTTCAAGGACATGAAAGCTTAGGCCCGGTTAGTTTGGCTTGCAGTTGGCACATTCACGTGCAGTGATGTATGAAAAAGCCACAATAAGCAGATAGCAACAGCGACAACATTAAAGAAATGCTGTACTCTTTTTGCTGTTTAGGCCTAGTGTTTAAAAAAAAAAAAAATATCCCAAAATCACTTGGTGAATGAACTGGAGTCTCATCTAATTCATTTCTTGATGAATGGTTTGAGCATAGATCAAGGTCAAGAGAAATGTGGCAAAGTGACCACATTTTAAAGAAATTTATATGCGCTGTTAAGGATTTTTGGCTGCCTATGAAATATGGATTGATGGAGAATCTGGTAGGCTGGACTACATTGTAGTTACACCAGTAGTACAAGTTAAACTTGCAATTTTTTACAAAAGTTTAGAATAAGATACTTAATGCCAAAATGAGCTGGGGAGGGGCAGAGGTGACACATTACTGAAATTTGCCCCAGCTGCAGGATTACAGCAGTCACTATGGCGTAAAAATGCAGATGATGCTGACCATCATGAGAGGCTTGAAATCTAGTGACTCGAACAACTGGTCAGTGTTTTGGTTTTGTTTTTAAATAAATAAACAAATACAAGTTTCTGTATAAACGCATTCAAAATGGCAGTGCTTTGACTTGATTCTAAAAGTTCTTGCAATTTTTCTTCTTGCTTTAGATAAAAATAAATGTTCTAAATGTAGATAACTAGTACTTACCCATTTTGAAATGAACTTGTGGTTAGGTCCAGAAGGTAGTTAGATGATATCGCATCAGATAAATACTTAATTGTGTGTGGAAGTAACTAAGCGTTAAATATAGCCAAACATGAAGTCCGCAGAATTATTGTTAACTCCCAAATGTGACTGTAACATGGTGTGGCCGATTCTTGGTGCTTACATGCTGTGCTCTCTGAAAACCTCCCACTGGCACATCCCACACGCAATAGTTTTGCTCAGTGCTGGTTGTGACTTTCCCTGTTATCTCCAGATTAAACTCATCTTGACCTAAGTGCTGTCATCTTTACTTGTTTGGGTTTTTTATTTTTCCAGACGTATTAAGTTCCTTTAGCTGAAGCATCAGAAGATGGGTTTGAACCAGTAGTTCCTAGCTTTTTGTTAGCTGTTTTGTCTAATCCAGTTCTCTCTCATGCCCTCCCCCAACCCCAGGCATCTTTTTGGGTGAATTGAGAATAGAGGAATTTGAAGTAGGACTTTCTGAAAACTCTTTCCCTGAGCTGCTTTTTTTCTCTGTTCGGTGATATGTTTAAGTCATCAACTTTAGAAACTATTTTCTTAGGTCTGTGTTTTGTGTAGGGACTGCAAATGCTAATGGTTTGGTGGCAGCTTCTAGCCGTCTTTTTTTAATTCATTAAATTGTACTGTGAAAGAAGTGTTTCCAGATAGTCCAGATGGTTTTGTGTCTCATTCAAAATTCTTTGGTTCTTTAAAGTTATTTTGTGTTCACCTGAGCACTTTCTTTCCTGTAGATGGCGAGGGTGAAGGAGATGGAGCAACAGGGAAAAAGAAGAAGAAGAAGAAAAAGAAGAAAGGACGTAGGTATCAAACACAAAAATAAAGATAGACTGCATGAATATTTGGTATAAGCATGTGTAAGTGCTGTTCTTGGCAGTTGTAACAAATTTTGGGGTACCGTTTGGGTTTGTAGGCTAAGTCTGGCTGAGTCTTCTTCTTTCTGGTATCCCTGAATGCCACCTTGAGCGTCGGCTAAGTAGAGTCACATGAGGGCATTGTGACATGATGTTGTCCTGGTAGAAGCCCAAATTCTAGTAGGGGGATCTTAAATAACTTGTGCTGTTTAACTTTTATAGTTGAAATAAGATACTTAGTATTTCCAGTGTACCATATGTAAAACTTTCTTAAATTATATTCAACAGCTAAGGTCCAGACAGATCCACCTTCTATTCCAATATGTGATCTATTTCCCAGCAACATATTCCCGAAGGGAGAAGAATGTGAATACCCACCAACACAAGATGGGTGAGTGTTTTAAGCTTAAAAAATAAATGCTGTCATGTGGATGTGCTGAATTGCAAAACTGTTAATGTACAACTAAATGGACAAAGTGAGTTGTAATATGCCTTTTTCCCTTTTTTTCCCCTCTTCCCCCCGCCCCCCTCCAACTGGATCATCTAAGAACTTGATGAATAGAAGTCTTCAGGCCAGAAATGTTCCTTCCTCCCTACCCTTTTAATTAAGATATAACCTGTATGAGCAGAATTACCATGAGGCAGGGGACCTTGAGACCCTGGGGACCAACAGGATTTCAATAGGCAGCTTGTAAGAAAAATATAGTCTGTATTAGAACTGAGTGAAGGTTTAAAATTTAGGGAGATGAGACACTGTTATGCAGCACTTTTGGGGCGCATCTAGATGTCAACTTCTTGGTTTTTTTTTTTTATTATTTTTTCATAGAGACATGTCAGTCTCAGAGTATGAGACAGTTTAGTTTAAAAGCCGAAATGGTACATTCTGCACTTTGCTTCTCTTTGTCTGTATGAATATATAGTTATTATAACCTAAACTGTTTTTATAATTCATAGTGAAGTGGGAATAATGTACAATTTTTACTAAACAAGCAACAGCTTCTAGTGGTTTACTGGAACAGAGATCTGCATCCTTATGTTTTCATAGGGTACTATTATTTCCTTATGCTTTGTTAGGAACTAGGATATACCACCTTGAGTGAGTTTTCTGATTTTTTCATACATGAAGTCTTGTGGAAGGTCATGTTTTACTTGGGGGCAGGGTGGGGGGAGGCAGGGAATGGAATTAGCTTGAATTGCATGAAAATCTGAAAGAAAAGACCAAATATTACTGAAAACTTCCCAGGAAACTTTGAATCAAAACTCTGAAAAAATAGTTTAAACTGAAGGGAGGTTGGGGAGTAGATAAATACTTATGTTTCTGAAAGCATTGTTTAGTTTTCAGTGACTTTTTTTCAGAATCAAATTACTTGGAAACATTTATTGGTTGTTTAAAGTCAATGCCTCTTTCTCCTAGAGTGTAAGCATCATAGTTAAGAGTCTAGTACATCCTATAAATTGTGTTCAGATAGTCACAGATAATATGGTTTCATTTTTATGAGATTAAAATTTGGTTTTGAGGAAGCCTTTTTTTTTTTAATGACTTCAATTGGATCACAAGGTGTGCTCATATTTATTTATAAATCACTGCCTTGTTTGTATGCACAATATTAGCATGCTAATGAAGGACTTTCACAGAGTGGTCCTGATGGGCTGATCCAGAAGTGATGCTTTCATGCTTGAGTTAAGTGTTTGTCGGTATGTGCATATGCCACGTTCAGAAGGACGTGATTTAAGCAATCCAGGAAATTAGATTATAAATATCTTAAGCATGTTCATAGTTAATTAACAAATGACACACTATTTTTACACCTCTGTTACGTATCCAGCTATTGAAGATTAAACGTTTTACTCTGGGTTCGCTACTATTCATTTGAAAGGAAAAAAAAACACAAACCAACAAAACCAAACTACCTTTTCTAACAGAATGTAAGTGGGGCATCTTTTCTGCACCAAGAATGTTCTGCTATGGAAGAAGAATATACTCTTCTAAGGAAGCTGAAATAGTTTCTTTATATAATTTGCTTACGCAAATACATGCTTAGTTTTGTTCCTAATTTAAATATTTAACTCTTATGATGCTACTTTAGCATTTCGTAACATAAGCAGCTACTTAAATTAGTAGCTGACATGAATGCTTGGGTATTTCCTATTCTGAATAATAGTTTCATTTTATATATTGGTGAAACATTTTTGTGCCGCTTCTCTAATTCATGCTGAGGTCAGTAGGGTTTTGTCTTTGATTTTTTAAAGAGTTGCACTTCTAATCTTAACTCTTGATGTCACATGCTTTCTAAACGTACCTCTCATCAACCTAGAATAGTGTATTTTGCGCAGGAAGTTGAACTAGAAGTGGGTATCATTCAATTTTCAGGGGAAAAAATTGCAGAGAATCAGTTGTTCTTCTATAGACAACAGACTAACAGCTTTAATATTGTTATATCTTGAGTATTTAGTTCTGTTTGAAGGCTTGTTTTTTTTATTGAAGACACCTGAAATTGAAATGATGTGACAGGGAGGGTGGAAAAGCTATAAGCAATATTTCATGATACACTGATTTTGTTAAAGTGGGATTAAGGAATTCTTGTCCCTGCCTGCTAGCTTCTGCCGCTGTGCTGTTATCTGGGTTAAAATAATCCGGGGAGTTATCTTCTGGAATTCTTATCTCTGATCACTAAAATCTAGTTTACAGCACAATCCTATAAAGATTTGTACTAGTGAAAACTGAGGCTATGAACTGGAGTGAAAAGATGTGAACAAGTGGCTGGGAGCAAGAGGTGAAGTTCTTAAGCTGATTCATGTGGTAGCCAGCACATTAGGAAACTGTCCTTGGAAAAGCTTGCTAGCTCATGTACCTGTCGGAGGATTTGATGTTTGGTGTGAGACCTTTATCTGATCAATTGATTTGATCCTGAAGTGCTTAGGCTCGAGCAGGATTTCTTGTCACATCTTTTCCTGAGCTCCCAGGTGGCAGTGATGCAGATTTGGCAGCAAAATGCTTTGGGTCTGATACAGTATTTTTAAATGGGGAGGCTATTTTGTCCCCCAGTTGTCTTGCATGGAGGTATGCAAATGCCGAAATACAGCAGGATAGAGTGAGGACGGCTTTCTTCCAGTTTGCTGGAGTTTGCACTTAAGCCTGTGACTGATGGCAGAGCAGCTGCCCAGACTCTGTCAGCAGCTCTTGCTACCAGAGGGTGTTCCCTGCTGGAATCCAGAGCAGTCTGAAAGGATCCTCGAGTCCCTCTCCCCACTGCTTTTCTGCAGTACACCTTCTCCATCTTCTTGTGCCATGACTACTGTGCTGGCAGTAGTCTGATTTCCAAGTACAGTAAGGAGGCTTGGGTGTTGCAGCCTGTTGTTTTTTGTTTTTTAGGGTTTTTTTTGGTGGAATTTACCAGTGTTAAGGCAAATTCTAAGAGTAGCATGCGTGATGCTTGCTATTGGAGCAAGAAAACTGCTCAGAAAAGTAAGCACGGGATTTTTCCTTTCTACTGTTGTTACTTTATCTGAAAAAGAGGAGGAAGTTCAAGGGAAACAAGCAAAAGAGTCTCAAAATATTTGGATCCTCTGGTCATCCTGAGAAAAATTTTATGGAATAGCCTGTTATTCTTCTTTATCTTTTCAACTCCGCTTTAGGATTGCAGGCCTCTTAACACTGTATAAATACTCTGTTCAAAATGCAGCAAAATTGCAGGGCATAGTCTCTTGGCTCACTCATACCTGTTTTTTGGCTGTGAAGGAAACTCTTAGGGTGGAGCCAAGTTACATGTCTATGAAACGGGTAAGTAGCTACACTTTTGGATTTCAAAAAATAATCCTTTAACTCTGCATATTCAGTTGTTTGCTTAGAATCGGCTCACATACATAAAGGTAAAAGTTAATTTCTAAATTTGGAAACTTTGGCATAGTTCAGCATCTTTGGTCCATCTTGTCCATGATCCCTTTTCTTTCATGACCCACCTACCAGGATGTGCAGCTGTGTATTGGTTTTAGTAGTATTTGTCCTGCATAGTATATACAGAGTTCTTCGAGTTATCACTAGGTTTTTTTGCCCTAGTGATAACTTAGTCATTACAGGGCTCCAGCTTCATCATTGGAAGGGTATCTCTACTTTGTAGTCAGAAGAGTTGTCTTGTGGTTAAGTTCTGCAGTTGCTGGAGTGCTTCGATTACTTTTTTTTTTTTTTTTTTTTTGCTTTCTTGGAACCTTAGTTGTATGGTTTCTTGCATAATAAAAAATATTCAAAACTAATCTTATATTTAGTCTTATATTGAAAATTATTCTTGTATTTGTTCTATGAACCTACCAAAGAGCCAAAATGATTGTTGTTCTCCTGGAACAAATGTTAATTCACCATCCAGCAAATTTAGAAGGTAACTTCCTGGCATGTGTCATAGTTACTATGCACTGTGTTAGGTGTTATTACCTAAATATTCTGGGGATGAGTGAAAGTAATACTGGAACTGCAAGCTCTTAAATTTTGAAGGAGCTTATTGTCTCTGTGTCAGTAACAGTTTCTGGGCCAAGTAGCTACATTACAGTGCTGAGATTCTTCTCCATACAGGAAAAGCACTGCCTGAATGAGTAAGATTGTGCAAAAAATAAACTTTTTGCATGAGCAGAGCACGTTGCCCTGTTAAACTCAAGGTAGAATTGCAGGCATTCATGTGAATTTCATATACCTGTTATGTCTTTTTGAAAAGTATTATGCATCCTGCAAGCGCACGGCTTCTCTGGGCTTTTGGGAGGGTTGGGAGGTAAGGCTTTTGAAAATGTAAGGGGATAATATGATTCATGGTCTAACCGAGTTAAATTTCTATGTATACACAATTATTTTTTTGTTGCAATGTTACTGCATTTTACAGGTGCCTGTCTGTGGTGCTGATAGATTTTTATAAGCTTCCTTTATTCTGAAGGTTTTATAAATCGGGATCTTTTCTGTTGCACAGGGGAATGTAGGCCTGACTGGTTAATAAATGCTTTGCAGGCTTTAGATAGAAGTTGTAATGAGTACTGTGATTATAGTAACTTTTCATGATGCACTTTATGTATTTTGAAGGCGAACTGCTGCTTGGAGAACAACTAGTGAAGAAAAGAAAGCACTAGACCAAGCCAGTGAGGAAATCTGGAATGATTTTCGGGAGGCTGCAGAGGCACACAGACAAGTGAGGAAATATGTTATGAGCTGGATAAAACCTGGAATGACAATGATAGAAATCTGGTGAGGACACAGATCTTCTCAAAGACCTCTGCTGTAGATTTTTCTTCTTTCTCTAGAGGGGGAGGGATTTAGTCTCAATTTTGTGTGCTTAATTGACTGTGTCACGGGTGTTGGGGTGATTTCCGTTTGAAGTATGCAACCAGTATCCCCAATTATTTCCTATAAGTTTCCTCTTACAACATATTCTTAGCTTATGCAGCTTTCCAGGGCCTGGGATTATACTGAATTTCAAACTAAGCTTTCAGTTATGTTAACTTATTTTGAGCACGTGCTTGATTTGAATGTTCTGTGCCCTGGCTGCTGTTGCACATAAGTTCTGCAAGCAGTGCTGAGAGAAGCAGCAATAGCGGTAGTAAACATCCTGGCTTTTGCCAGAATTGTCAGTGAAATGCTATGCGGCGAGCAGTGCAGGTGCAGTCTGAGGCTGGGAGTGGGCAGAGAGGCATAAAACAGCATGGCTGTGTACTCAGTCCAGGGCAGGAAGATTTTTGTCTATATTTAGTCTTCACTGACTGATGTTTCTGGAGAAACACAATGGTTTTTTGTGGTGTTCTCAGTTGATAATCCATTTGCTCAGTTATTTCTTAAGATAAACATGAGTTTGATTGGGGTAAAGTTTAAAGAAATAATCACCCTGGACTGATGCTCTTGACTCTTCCAACTATTCCTTTTTCTATTCTTCAGTGCATCTAGAGTGAATGTCTACTGTCCAAGTACTGCACTGATCCAGGACAGTTTAGCTTCCAAAATCAGGTGTTTTCAGCCTGGTATGACTGAGGACTGTGCTGACAAGAGTAGGATAGTTAGAAAGCTAATCAGATCCCCAAGGTAACTGTGTAAGGATAACGGAAAAAAATAATACACCATCAGGGAAAGTGGAAGGAAGACAGCTGCCTTAATAATCACTAGTCTGGCTGAAACAAATCTGTCATACTGAATTATACAGTTTGACTGTTACAAGCAATAATTTCTTCAAAACATGACTTTTCTTCTTAAAGTACCTCAGGCTATGGGGACTCTCTCCTTTTCCCAGATTGCTCTGAGTGAATAGCTTGCTTAAATAAAATGAGAGTATGGCGCCCTGATGTGAGCTGCAGTTTACATCATTCACTGCCACTATAGGAGTATGCACTGGAGGACATGTATCTCTAGTTTTCCAGTAACTAACAGCTTGAGAGTAGACAAAAACCAAGAACAAATGCTAGTCTTGTAAGGTTTTATTTTATCACAGTTATCGCTTAAATTAAAAAAATATTGTTATCCTTCTTTAATTAGAAATTTTTTTATAAGTGAGAGGACTATACCATTGCTTTTTTTTTTCCTCTCCTTTTAAATCCCAGTAATTGAGAAAATGGATTTAGTTTGCCTAAACTTTAGTTGTATAACCTCTGCTGCTCAGGAAGAATGGGTTAAATGTAGCTTGTGAAGGATGGATATTTTAAATTTGAAGTAAAAACACTAGTGAAGTATTCAATTTTGCTCAAGAAAGGGTAGAAGAAACACCACCAAGAACTGAAGATCGTTATGTTGTACTTATGTTTTCCAGTCTAGGGTCTCCTTCTAGTTAGCATACAAGTAGTTTAAGATTTCAAATTAAAACATTTGCTTGAATATTTTCTGAGGTTTTGTTCTTGCATTGATTTATTTGAAGTCGTCATAAGAAATATTAATGACAGCTGTCACATTCTTTTTTTCTTCTCCCTCCCCTCTGCCTTTTAGTGAAAAACTAGAAGACTGCTCACGTAAGCTGATAAAGGAAAATGGTTTAAATGCAGGTCTTGCATTTCCTACTGGGTGCTCTCTGAATAATTGTGCCGCCCACTACACTCCCAATGCTGGAGATCCAACAGTCCTGCAGTACGATGATATTTGCAAAATAGATTTTGGGACACATATTAGTGGTTAGTTTTCATTTATGAATTAAAACTTTGAGAACATTCTTCAGTGCAAAGACTATGAAGCTAATTAACTTCTGCTGATTTCAGGTCGTATTATTGACTGTGCTTTTACAGTCACATTCAATCCAAAATATGACAGACTATTACAAGCTGTAAAGGATGCCACAAATACTGGAATAAAGGTATGATCATTATGTAAGTCATTTACCAAGGCTTTTATAGTAAACTTTGCAATTATTTTCCATTTATATTTGCACTTTTTCAGTGTGCTGGAATAGATGTACGTCTCTGTGATGTGGGGGAGGCCATACAAGAAGTTATGGAGTCTTATGAGGTTGAAATTGATGGCAAAACATACCAAGGCAAGTTCTTTTCTTTATATAAGGATAGTTGCTCTTAGAGTACATATATTTGTACAAATATTGATTTATTTGTATCATATTGAAAAGACCTCTGTACTAGAAGTATGGTATGAGTGACTTGCATAAATACGTGTTTCTGGCTGGCTTGCCATTCCTCTAGAGGAATGTTCTTGGCTTATCCTTTCCAGTATTGTATCTTTAACAGATAAGGTGAAGGCTAAGCAACCGTTTCAAAATGTACAAATTATTTGATACCTGCTGTTTGGCTTTATTAATAAATTGTTGGAGTTGCTAGTCTTTAATAATGAAGTCTTGATATAGCATACAAAACTAACTCGTGTCTTGGCTGGAATTTGTACAAGATGTGTGGGTAGTTTTGTGTTTAGTTCCTCTGCACTATGATGAGTCACTGTTATACTTCCAGTATGAGCTAACAAACCAAATTGCTTTAAAGGGTTTAACATGTTAGAAAATTGCCTGTAATGTTAATGTTTTCTTCAAAAGTGAAACCAATTCGCAATTTGAATGGACACTCGATTGGGCCATATAGGATACATGCTGGAAAAACGGTGCCCATTGTGAAAGGAGGAGAAGCCACAAGAATGGAGGTAAATTGAGTTCTTAAATCTTTCTGTTAAGTTTCCCCAACTGTCACTGCAAGAATAATATTTCCTGTGCAGTCATAATGTGTGGTATTTGTGATCCTGGTGGATAATAGCAGCAGAGGAAAAACTTTGCTGTACTTTGTAGTGTTCCTGTAAAGGAGTGATCACTCTTGTTTCATCTCAGCAGCTTCTCCATTTAGCCCTGGAGTGTTCCAGTATCTAACACTTTCTGAAATTGAAGCCTTGGAACCCTGCTATTTAAAAAAAAAACAACCCACCAGCAAACAACAACAAAAAAACCCCTTTGAAATCTGAATGGCCTTAGTGATGCTTACAGAAGCTCTTGCATATTTATTTCTCAATGTGTATGTGTTACTTAAATGCAGTGTTGGAATGTTGCACTTAGGAGCAGGGAAAAGGACAGGAATTCAGATTTTGGGGTGAACTTGAGGGACCACAGTTTTCCTGAAAGATGTCTGGACTTGCCAGTCATTCACACTTCCTTTGTTTGTTCACTCTGTAATTAAAAAGACAAAATAATAATCTTCTCTTGCTCAGGTAATTCTTGAGAAATATTGCTGTGGTGGTGTAGCTTTGGATGACTTTTTGCAAGTACAGTTAGATATGATATCTGTCTTGAAAAGCTTCCAGTTCAGTTTTTCTTTGCAGATTCAAAATAATTAAGCATATTTCTAGTTAATGTGAGAGGCTAGATGAAAGATGTTGTTTGAATAGCATTTTGGAGCAGGGGAAGAGAAATTGCTGCTGTACATGATGTGGCAAACTATGCCAATTGGAAAGGCAGTATTAAAATATGTAACCTGAGATTTAGCCACTATTTTGATGTAAGCTTGTGTTCTAACAAGATAAGAAGGCTTATTTAAAAGATTGTTAATGAGATAAGAAGCTTTTAATTTCATTCTAAGCCTGATCACTGATCAGCAATGATCACTAGTAAGCCTATCAGAGTAAGTAAGACTTCTAAGAGCTGAATAGGGACAGGTGTGGTCTGGACAGGATTGTTTTTTGAGGTAGGCTCACTCTCATCACCCAAAACTTAATTGTTGATCACCTTGTTAATGATGTGAGCAAAAGACAAAGTTTTAACTGTCATCTATAGGAGCGTGCAAAGGGATTAAAGAGTATTGGAAAAGGAAGGTAGAAGAAGCTTGTGTGCCCTTCTTGTTTTAGCTTAGTGAATGGTTAGGTCTTGTATATCATCCATCATCAGTATATTACTAGTATAAAACTTAAATGTTCTTTAAGCAAATCTTACTTAAAGATTTCAGAGCTTTGAGATTGTTTTAACTGAACATCCAGACACTGGGGAGAAGACATTTTTTAATTTCTTAAGCTTCTGTAGGTTACTTAGGACACAATCCTACATCGTTAAAGACACTGAGTTTTGCCAATGAAGAATGTGGAGCATAGCCAAGCTCTTGCTGTACTGTGCTAATTATAGTATCAAACTGCAATCCAATGAGTTTTTTGTGACAGAGAGAAATACAGCCTGTGACGATCCTTACTCTGAAAAAGTGGGTGTAAAGTGAATTTTTTTGTGGCATTGTGTGGGGTGTTTCGTGGTTTTGTGGTTTGGGTTTTTTTGTTTTTTGTTTTTTTAAATGAAATCAGTTGAATATTCAGGGCCGTCTTTAAGAGTTTGTCTTGAATTTGAAGCCTGTGTTACTGCTTTTCATATGGCTTCTTATTTTTGGGTTGTGACTTTCAAAGTAGTTTAATAAACTGAAAAACCCAGCTCCCGCTGTCCATTAATGTTTGATGCCCTATCTTGTTAAGTCCCTTTCACAGTCCTACTGTTAAGGATATGTGAATGCACTTGGCAGAAATGAGTTTATATAATGGCATTTCAGTATGTTCTTGGCTAGAATTTTGATAATGCCCTTGCAGATATATATCACCTTCATTTCTTGAAGAAATTCATCTTGTGGAGTGGAAATGAGCAGGTTAAGGGTTTATACTAGCAGCTGTTACCAGAAATTGGGCAGAAAGTTCTTCAGTGCAGTAAGTCTCTGTAATCAACATCTATTTGCTATGTCTAAACTATACGTTTGCTAGGACTTCTGTCTGAATAGCAAGGGAGAATTACTTCCAGTTAGCAAATGTTTTGCAGCAGAACGTAGTTTCTTAGCTATGTTAGATGTATGCTTTGACAATGTTTTAACTGCAATGACTTTGAGAAATTTTGACTAGAAACATGCTGATATTTATGGCTTGAAACAAATAAAATGGTACTAACAAAAATAGCTGATGATTTGGAGATGTCTGTAACTTTACTGTGTGAAATCTCCGTATTGAATTTTTTTCTACATTGATTTTGGTGATTGAATTTATTCACATTTAATTACTTGTATTCAGAAGTTGTAATACTGAGATCATTATATCAGGATGGCCCAATGTCACTTATTTTCATATTGCAACATGTTCCCTTTCTTTTTTGTCTCCTTAGGAAGGTGAAATATATGCTATAGAAACCTTCGGTAGCACAGGAAAAGGTGTTGTTCATGATGATATGGAGTGTTCTCATTATATGAAGAACTTTGATGTTGGACATGTGCCAATAAGGTTGGATTTTGTTGTTGTTTTTTGTTGGTATATTGTGCTAGAGCTACCACCCTCTTAGGGTTCAAATTTGATACAACGTAGGTTCTTCACTAATTAATAAGGCTCTCAGAGGACTTGAAGGGTGGTGTTAGCAATGCTCTTGTTGTGAAATATGCTCTGGTTGTAAATCTGGAGCAATATGGAATTATTCCAAAGAATCTGGAAATGGAGAAAATACATTATGTCTTCAGAAATCTAGGTTGTTTTTTAACAATCTTCCTATCATTAGTAATTTTTTATAATTAATTATATATAGATTATGTTTGTATATTAGTCTATATGGTAAACGTATAGGTTTTTTTTTTAAGTCAACATCTGTATTATGGTTGTGTGCCACAATCTTTGTCTTAGTGCTGTTCCCAGAATATATCAAACTATTCATGTCATCTGTTTTGTTTGTATGGATATTTTGTGGGTTTTAAGTTATTGTTTCAACATATTCCTGTAAATGAAATAGATTATTAATTTTCAGTTTTCACTGGGATTGCATTTTGGCATTTCTAGGAGTGCAGCATATTTTCTGAAGTGAAGGTTATTATGATTAGAAACATAGCAGGCAGACATGCTTTTCCAGATAGTTCTATTTTGTCTCCATAGAACAATCTAGTAATATGAAAAAGGCGAGGGGGTGGAGAATTAGCCTACGGGTTGGAAAGGAACTGCTTATGTTTGGAAATAAGTTTATTTCTTAGCAGATCTATAAATCTCCAATTTTTATGCTTATATATGTAAGAAGGATGAATAAAAAGCTTACCAAGTATTTGACTTTGGAAGTAAAACTTCGGAGTTTTAAGCCAACAAGCTTACGCTTAAATCAGCTCAGATTATTAACCCCTTTGGATCAGGAAGTATTCTGTTTTTCTTTATAAAATGAATCGTCCTTTATCATCCAAGAGAATGATTCCTGTCACTGCGTTTAGTTTTGCTTGCATAGTTAGATGCAGGTATGTTCACAATCTAACTTCTGCTATTTGAAATGGATGTTTGGCAGCATTCAGATTTGTTTAGAAGGGTATCTTTTTGCAGGAGGAAAATGCATTTTCTTTTGTGAACAGAATACCTGATTGATGTAGAAGGACTTCCCAAGATGTCTTAAAATACCTTGAAATCTAACCTTTTTCTTAATTGGTGTGGTTTATTTCTGTAGTGAATGCTTGCTGGTGATACCTCTTTCTTCTCCAACATGTTTTTCTTTTTTCTGCAGGCTTCCAAGAGCAAAACACTTGCTAAATGTTATCAATGAAAACTTTGGTACTCTTGCCTTCTGCCGGAGATGGCTCGATCGCCTGGGAGAGAGTAAATACCTAATGGCATTGAAGAACCTGTGTGACTTGGGTATTGTGGATCCATATCCTCCCTTATGCGACATTAAAGGCTCATACACAGCACAGTTTGAGCACACTATACTGTTGCGCCCAACGTGCAAGGAGGTTGTCAGCAGAGGAGATGACTACTAAACTCAAATCCACCTCAGCACCTTTATACTCTAGGCTTTGTTGGAACATACTATACCAGAATTAATTTGCAACATATTGTCTGTTTTAACAGTGGACTGATGTAATACTTTCCATATTTGGAAAGGAAGGAATTTAATCAAAGGCAAGTCTTCTAATGTAACTAACCAAGGAAAAAGCTTTCAGGCCTTTAGAAATATTTCAAAAGTTACTTATTTTTTCTGTTCAGGGAAATACGTGCTATAAAGCTCAATTTTTAGTTTGGAATGAGTTATACATTTTGTTTTGAACATTTATGATAAAAGATGCTTTTCAAATATTTATATTACCATATTCCTACTTGAATGCTTTGAATGACTACACCTGATTTCTGCGCCCAAGTCCTCTATGATATTGCCTTTTAAACTTCCTGGAATCCATTTTGTAAAAAATAAAGACAAATTTTCAGATCTAAAAATATATATACTTTTTCGAAGTCTGGTTATGATTCTGGTCAGGAGTCTGCTGGGAAACCGCTCTATTAAATATTTTACAAACTTGCTTTGCCATGTCTTGTCTTGAAACTGGACCTGTCTTACTCTTAATATGAAACTTTGCCTTTTATTGCTTATTCAAATAGTCTTGTCAGTGCTGGGATACAGGACAAGAAGTCATCAACTGTTTGCAGGACAGAATGTGACTTCAGTAGAGATGCGTGGTGTGATTTGTTTTTGAGAGTGCCAGTCTTCCGCTTAGACTTCAGCTGTATTTGGAACATGTCAAACGCTTAAGTACATGTTAGGTTGGACAAGTTGTGGGGACAATGAAAACATGAATTTATTTTGGAGTGTTGGAAGTTCTTCCATACAGGCAAACTAGTCTGGAGTATTTGATGTTTTCTTGACATAAGAGGTCATTATCTGTCTTCCCACTGCAGTGAATCTGATTGGTGAATCTCATTTGTAAAGGTGAATTAAATCCCGTGGCTCTTCAGGCCTAGATGCCAGATGTCTTCCAGTGCTATATATTTACCTCATGACTCCCATATTAAAATCTTACGTAGTTACTGGTAACAAAAACAACAGCTTCTTTAATAGGTCACTAACAGTGCCTTAAACTGCCTAGGAGACAGAGGCACTTCACTTCCTCCTTTATAGTGACAGCATGTGTTTATTTATAGAGGAGTTCATATTAATTTAGAAATATCAGTTCTTTCCCCCTCTGTCTTCAGATAAAAGCTGCAGTTTGTCCTTTAAAATTCCGGTATGTGAGCTGCAGTTTAGAGGGGAGCAGTGTTATGTACTGCCCACAGTTTAAAAATAGATGTTGGTGGGGTTTTTTTTCCTGTTTGTAAGTATTATTTAAACTTAGTACTGCTTGTAGAAATGGATTTAATAGGATACTGAAATGTGTATTTCTACTGTTGCTGTTTGGGAGTCTTGGCATCCCAGCAATGAATTTTAAGTAATTTATGCAGCTGTGTGGGCATGTGTGTCTCAGCTTCCAAACAAGCAGTAGCTAGTGTATGTGCTTGTGCATTGCAAAGGAAGAACTGGCACTTGAAAGCATCTGTAATGAACAGGGTAGAATTAATGGTTTCCAGCTCACTTACCCTATTTTGGTAACGAGCCTGGTTACTACAAATTCTGCTAGAAACAAGTAAGACAAATATGCTTTGGTTCTCAGCCTCTTACCCACTAATTCCAGACTTTTCTGTCTATAAAGATAGCCGGTTAGTAGCTTAGTGGCACTTGATACTGTTCCTACAGCTTAAGGCGTTTTTATCTTCACTGATGGTTACTTCAAGAACACTTAGTATTACAGATCAATGATTTGTTTTCCTCCCTTTGTCTTTTCTTTTACCTGAACATAATAGGAAGATCCAGACTAGCAGAGCTACCTTGGACTATGGGCTATTCTTTTAACTTCTTAACTTACTGGCTGCTTGCTAATTCACATATGGAAGCTGATAATCATGCATAACAAATTGTGGAGGAAATGCCTCAGAAAAATACTTGCAGAACATGACGATTATTTGTTGCCACTAAATTTAATCAGGTTTGTCTGGACACACGCTTCCTGTGCTGCTGACCATCCTGCATTTACACCTGTCAGTATAGAAGGCAAGCCCTATTTCCACCTCCTTCTTGCACCTTGCATTTAAAAAAAATAATATAAATTCCTCTACTGCTTTCATGCTCTTTAGGCTGCCTTTTCCTGTTGCTGTAAGTGTAGTTATTAAAGTCCTGGCCATGCTGTCTGATAACTGGACCATACTGTCTTGTCACTTGACAAAGCCAAAAGTTTATCAAAGACTTTTGAGACAGATATTGAAGTCTGTCTTCCTCAAATACCCAGGAGATGGGGATCATCTTGTTTCTCAAGTATGTGCAGCACCAGAAATGGTAATAGTTTTTGCAGAGAGTATGTTTATTAGAGGTGCCATAGAGTTTGGAACCTACTTTGCAGGGTTTTTCCTTCATGCAGACATGTCATTACAGAATGTACAGCTTTACTTCGTATGATCTGTCCTTTTGATGAAGGTATGGCCTAAGATTTTCCTAACCAGGAGACTAATTTTAGACTCAAACAACATGTTCTCCTCTTAGATGTGGGTTTTTTTGTGTTTTGTTGTGGTTTTTTTTTCCGCTCCCTGCTTTTTGATCACCTGCTCGAGTAAGTCTCCAACCTAATTAAGTCTTCTGTTAATTTCATGGAGCCTTGTACTAGTTTTCTGAATGTAAAATGGCAAAGTTCCTTTGTCTTGTGTTCAAGTGCATTAGCAGCCCCCTAACGCAGTGCATGTGCTCGCTGGGGGCAGCAGGCGCCGTCAGCTTGCGGGAGCCTTTCCCAGGCTGTTGAAATGTTTGAAGCCTGCCCCCTCTACCTGTGGGAAAGCAGCAGGATGAGGCAGAGACGTGACTGCAGCTTGCAAAAGCAAAGCGAACTTGACTTTGTCCCAAGCCGAAAAGCTCTATTGCATTAAGAGTTTAGGTGAAAGCTTCTAGCAGTTGCCAAGAAAGCAACTGCCTGCAGCAAACGGCGCGCGCTGGAGCTGCCCTGGTGCTTCCCCTTGGGCAGCATGCCCCTCGGCTGGAGCAGGGCGCCGGACCGCACAGGGCGGGAGGCCCGAGTCGAATGCCTTCTGCAGCCTGGGACGGGGAAAACGGGGCTGGTGGAGACAAACGCAGCCAGCCATAACGTGGAAGTCTTGCGTGGAGGGATGGGCTTGGTCATCTTTGTTTCTCAAAGCTGCTGCAGCATGGGTACTCTGTGGAAAAGCAAAAATTTTCTTAAAACTAGAAGGGCTTTCCTTCTAAAGGATAGATTTTACTGCTTTTACTTGAATCGGAGGTAGTAGTATTCAACGTCACAGGTCTCCTGTTTAAAAACGTCAGCTTGTGTGTTGATGGTAGATTTCCTTGGAGTTTTGCACTTCACATTTTGGCTTAAAAATACCACCTTACTAGAAGGATCAGGGTTTTCCCTTTTTAGTGGCAGATTTTATTAAAAATGGAAATAAACTTGGTGCTAAGAAGCAAGTGTAAGGTATATCCCTAGGGACGTACTCTTCCACTTCAGACTCTAGCCTGTGGAATAATGAAGCAGTTCTAGCACTAGCTTCGCAGAAGCTGCTGTGTAGCAACCTGGCTTGCACGGGAGCAAGTGTGAGTATTAACTGTAACTTTCCAAAGAGGAGGCCGAAATAGGGCATCTGGGGAGGGAGATAAAGTTGCTGTTCTAGTGAGAAAACAGCTGTTGCGTCTTCCAACTTCTTTGTGTCATGTTACCTTCAGTAAATTAAAATAGTATTACCTAAAAGTACAAAACCAGAGTAAGATGGTGTCATGGAAAGTTAATGATGCGATGTGTAAACATGACTGGAATTTGTTCATTTGATTTTTACTGGTGGTGTTTGGAGATAGAGGAACTTTGCCAAATCCTACTTACTTCAAATATTTTTCTTACAGGACGTAAGAAGAGAGTTAGGCTTTTTATAGTTAATCATTTGCCAGGATTTTGCACTTCCAGCTTGTTGGTACTCGGCATTCTGTGGAACATCAATCAGCTGTCTGTAAACAAAGGCAGGCAGTATATTTTCTTAAGTCCATTCACAAAATAATGTTTCTGCCAAATGGTTTTATGAAGGTGTGTTTAGAGATAAAGACCATGTAATTTGAGAACAGCATAGCATGCTTTGAAACAAGATGTTATTTTTAGATGAATTTTTTCAATAGTATGTTTTTTCTACATGGATTCAGAAGGCAGTTCTGTTTTTACAAATTGAAATGTTTGAGTACCTTTAAAGTAAATGAAAAAATAATTAGACAACTGCGCTGTGACTCTTTCAGGATATTTGATTTGTGTTTTTGTCATAACAGCCACCCAACTCTTGTAACTAAGGTTAAAAGTCATAGATTTTAGCTTTGCTTTTATACTGATGCTGACTTCTCTCTTGTTTTGCAAAGCTACAGTGCTTTTAAAAAAAAAAAGCTGTGTAGACTAGTCAGCAGTTAAGATGAAGAGTAAGCCTTTTGCCTAGTTGTTTTTGAGCTTTAGATGTCTGCTTTCCCAGTTTTTTAAGTTAAATTTTTTTCTCAGTAAGGCCAAATCTCTGAATCCCTGAAATTGGAGAGAGCTGTATAGACACCTTATTTACCACTAGATAAAAGTGAAGACATATAATCCCCCTTTTTCAGTTTAAGAATGGGCTAATTTGACCTGCATGATGTGTCAAGAGTGCACTCTCGACAAGTTTGCGGATGATACAAAGCAGGGAGGAGTGGCTGGTAGACCAGCTGGGGGCACTGCCACCCAGAGGGAGCGGGACAGGCTGGGGAAATGGGCCAACAGGAACCTCATGGAGCTCCACACAGGGAAATGCCACGGCCTGCGCCTGGGCAGGAATAACCCCAGGCACCAGTACAGGCTGGGAAGCAGCTCCCCGGACAAGGACCTGGGGGACAAGCTGACCAGGAGCCAGCAACATGCCCTTGCGGCAAAGCAGGCCAACAGCCTCCTGGGCTGCATTAGGCAGAGCATTGCCAACAGGTCGAGGGAGGTGATCCCTCCCCTCTCCTCAGCCCTGGTGAGACACAGCTGGAGGGCTGGCCCAGTGCTGCATTTCCCAGTACAAGGTACAGGCTTACTGGAGTGAGTCCACCAAAGGGCCAGGAAGATGATGGAGAGCTTAGAGTGTCTGACATATGAGGAGAGGCTGAGAGCTGGGAGTGTTCAGCCTGGAGAAGGGAAGCTCAGGGTGGATTTTATCCTTGTGTATGAGCACCCGATGCGGGGGAGTAAACTGAGCCAGGCTTTTCTCAGTGGTGCCCAGTGACAGGACAAGAGGAAACAGGCACAAACTGAAACACGGGAGTTTCCATTTAGACAGAAGAAGAAACTGTTTTTACTGTGAGGATGGTCTAGCACTGACACAGGCTGCCATGAGAGGTTGTGGCGTCTCCATCCTCGGTGCTACTGAAAACCTGACTGCACACACCCTTAGCAACCTGTTCTAGTTGACCCTGCTTTGAGCAGCTGGACCCTACAATCTCCAGAGGCCCCTTCCACTATCAACGATTTTGTGCGCTCTTCTCGAATGTACTTGGTAGGCGACTACTTAAGGTACAGTACTGCTTCCCTTGTGTATCTGGGGAAAAAATCCAGCCTCTCTCCTGGAGTCAGCAAGTGATCTCACAAATGCCTGTAAAACTGTAATTACTGGTAACATTTCTATCTTGAGCGATAGTTTGTGTGCATGTTCACACTGTGGTTGGCTGCCAAATTACTACTCATGGAGCGTTATCATGGTGGTCCTGAACCCTTCATTAAAGATAATTACTACACAAGTGCTTTAGCAAGTTCCTACGAGCACTGATGGCTTGTGCAATGAGAGGAAATTCAGCAAGGGCAGCATATGGAGGTCTAGGTAACCAGGTAGCAGCTATCTGGGCTGGAGACAGCTCAGCAAGGGAGCAGAACCTTCAACCTGAACCTGTTTTTTTGAATGTAGATTAAAATGAAGGTGGAGAGGAGACAAGGGTTATGGGCTTCTTGAGATGCTTTCACATGATTAGTCTTTCATGCAAGGAACTTGGCTACCAGACCAGCTCCCTACTGATAAAGGGAGGAGCTATGGAACCATCAGGTGGGTTTGCCTGGGTCTCTTCTGTTGTAACAGAACACTCCACCTAACTATTCCCCTGTTGCTGATATAGGTGCTGGACCCTTAGCTTTACAGCTCTGCAGAACTCCTGTGAGTGAGTTGTGGAACCCCGACCCGAGGAACAGCTGCTGCTAAAATGGGTGGGTGGCCTTTTGTCAAATAGCTCTCTGGTTTCCTAAGACCTACAGCGTGATATAAGCTTCTGCACCGGCTATGGTATTTCTGCTGATTTTGTCACTGGTCCTGAACCTTGCCACCCCCTTGGCTCCAGTTAGAGCTCTATTTTAAATACTTACTAGTGTGAAGCAAGGCAGAATATAGGCACATCATAGACTCACACTGTGCTTAAGCCTTACTCTAGATAAAGGGTGCAGAGCTAGATACTTACGAACCAGCAAGTATTAAGAACCAAAGCAGAAGCTGTTGGGAAGCACACCTGAATTAGCTTATCCTTACGCTGGACTGCAGTAATCATCTCTATCCTTCCCACTGCTTGGATTAAGACTGTAACTCTGTGTTTGAGTGTGTCCTTTCTCCTTCCCTTCTCTTGCTCTACCCAAGAAAGCACCAATGGGAAGAAAGCAGAATTTTCTTTTGCTAAGCTAATGATGCCTTTTAGAAAAAGGCCTTGAGACTTAGCAATGTTTGCTGCAGCGAGAGCAAATGCAGCCATAAGCGCAGTCTAGGCACTCCTTCTAGAAAAGATGGCAGGGTAAGATTCTTTCTAAGGGACTTGATACCGGCTTAAACTGATGATTGAGGCTGAAAACATCCTGTGTGTCCCCTGCCTGCCCCCATCACTCTCTACAAGTCCCAAGATAGACTCTAATGCTCGAGTCTCTGAGGACCCCTGCCTATCTGGCTGAGACACTCAGAAGTCTGAAAGGAAATTAGCACAACTCTTTCTCCTTCCTTTCGACTCCTCTGAACTACCTATAAGTAGTAATGTTTAAACTACATTCGTTTCCTCACCAGAAAGGACAGCAGAGAAGGAAAGTATTTGAAAGACTGCACAGGCATAACAAGTAGATTTGTCAGATCATCTCACTTCAGCAGGTACCCCTTGGCTTAAAAAACAAAAGGACCAGACTGCTTTTGCACACTTAATTAGGATGAGCACAAGGCGAACAAAGTTTACGATCTGTAGGCCACTATGTGCTTGCCATAATATGGCATCTTTCAGAAACATAGATAGAAATGGCAGGAAAAGTCATGAATAAAACCAGCTGTTAAATCAGTGACAGATGGCCAAAGCAGTCTTACAGTTAATACCTTAACCCATGTTAGACAAAGTTTAAAAATAATTAAAAAAAAAAAAAGATTGTAATGATAATGTAGGAACTAATTCCAGTACACGCATGGTTTTCTGTCCACATCAAGGCATTTTATTGAGGTATAAACTTTGCAGAAGATGAGGTAACAATTTGCATAGGACTTATGCAAAATAACTTCACAATTAAAATTTACTTGGCATTAACTACTGTGTGTGGAGAAAGACTGATAATTCCTGCTTGTTAGATTCTCCTCAATGCACAGTTCTGTTAAGGCTAGTGGTAGGACCGTGGAGAAGGTTCAGCAGTTCTAGCTAATGAAACCAGTCAGATTGAAAATGCTTTCATACAAGTTTTACAGCTTCTTTTCAGTGGTTTGTGCTAGGGATTACTGAAAGACAACACTTGCTACAAATTAAAGTAAAGTAAGCTTGTCCGATGCAAGAAAGAGGGTGCTAACATTCTTGTAGCAATCACAGTGGGATGGGTGAGCGTGGGTTTGTTGGTTTTTTTTAAGAAAGCTTTTTAAGTTATTGGAATAAAAAGCCCCTGGTCGTCAAAGTTAGTATTCTGAATTTGGCACTTGAGTTGTCAGGCTTGTTAAGGCTAAAACATGAAAGTATTGGAAAAGATACGTTCTTGTGCTATTAAACGCTCCTCTTGCATACTTACATGAAAATAAGTACAAGCTCCATTTCCTTAATTTCAGATTTTAAGAAATTCTACCAATGTATCTTTAGTCTAGCTCCCCTGAAGGCTCCTTTGAAGCTTGTAAAATAATTTCACTTTAGTCATAAAGAAAAGTTTCCTACAAAAAGTTCAGTTACTATTTGACATGTAAAACATTCCTTGCTGGTGAATGTTAATATTCTAAGACCTAGTAGCAATTCCTGCGGACAGTAAGAATCATGGTATCATTAGAACTACACTATAAAATGTACACAAGCATATATAGAAAATTAACCAGAGAAACATCAGTTGCCCATTGAAAGTCATTTTTCTAAACCAATTCAAAAAGATTATCAAAATACAAAACCAGCTTAAAAAAACAGCCTGAGGTAAGAGTTAAATGCAAATAGCAATCTTTTTCTTAAAAAAATAGCTGTGTTGAAATTCTAGGTACTTACAAAGCTACTTACTGTCAATAAAAACTTTTACTAACAATTGTAAGGAGTACTTTAACTAATACAAAAGTATATAAACATTGTACACAGATTCAAAGTAAAAAAGTACAATACTGTACTTTCATTTCATTTAAAAATATATAGTTATGACAATTTAAACTTTTACCATACGCACAGTTAACTGGCTTTGGATTAGCTGCTACTGTTGTCTATGGAACAGTCAGCTAATTCTGTGTGCTGCTGACTTTCAGCTGTGCTAGGACATGGTATTTTACCACGTCCATTTGCCTGAGTAAGCCGTTGGCTGTAAAACAAAATGTAAGCTTGAGCCTTGCATACTTCTTCCATAGTGCACATGTTGAGTTTCGAATCATTGCAGTGTACCCAAAATCCTGCAGTGAAGAAATACACCAAAAAAGTCATCAGGACACTGATTTGAGGTAATTGCATTGTATTTAATAATTAATTAGCGAGTCCCATTTAACAAGTTGTGTAGAAACAGTATACTGTTTCAGTTGATCTAGTGTATTTGCCTCTACATTTTAAAAGCCCAGCTTAGCTTCCTCAGATTTATGAGATTATAGCCAGAACACGTTTAACAAGCCAATACAAAAATAGAACTGTTTTGGTCTACAGAACTGCAATTCTCATCCCAGGCAGTTCAGCTACAAGTGACTCCCTTTTGCGTTTGGGAAAAGACAGTAAGCTTATCAGTTTAGAATTATGAACACCCCTTATGAACACCCCTTTCTCCCACACTCCTTATTTCACAGCTGGTTCCTACCTCCTTCTGAATTGTAGCAGTAGGCAGTGTAGTGCCCTGAGCCAAATCCTTTCCCGTGATGCATTACCACAGCAGACAAGTCGTAGATAAAGCAGTCAGGCAGGAGGGACTTGAGGGATTCTCTGCAGCAATAAGGCTCCATGTTCAGCATTTGATCAAAATTAACATGTACGCCAATCTTCTCACGATGATTGCGTCCTGACCACCTGGAAAGTTAAGTCAAATGAAAACTTACATTTTTTCAAAGAAAGAACACAGCATTCTGAATTATGTTTTAACATAACAAGTGTTATCTTCACTATTGTCTTTGTCTGCACAAAATAAATGCTAATTTGCATACTTTTTTCCTAGGCTTCCTCTTTCACTTCTCCTTTATTTCAAGGCCTTTTAAAATGTGTCTGTGGTACCTACTATTCTCATCTTCTGAAATATCCATCTTAAGATCTGTGTAATGGTGAGTGGGAAGTACTTCCCAGGTATTATCTCTCATTGGTATTTCTCATTTATTCTATCTCATTTTCAGTTTCCTTTGTATTCGGGACAGACTCTGTACTAATGCATGGACTAAGAGTTCACAGAGATGCAGTCTCCACTTCCTTACTCTCAGGCTAATGTATTAATGTATTTGCTTATATGAAGGTTATGTGAGACTTCCACTGAATACAATCTGGATTTGTACATTAGTGAATATGAGCATTTACTCTACCTGAAGATAACACAAGGTTAACTTTTACCAACAGAGTTCACAGCAAGGTTAGTAGATTTTCACTGAAGAGAAGGATGAAATAATTTTGGTATTAAAGTAGCAAGTAGTTGGAATCCAAAAGGTCAATTCTCTACTTATAGAGTATCGTATTGATGTTTAATTTAAACAGGAAAAAGAAGTTTCTAATAACTATTTCTCATCATACTAGTAAAGGGAAATGAAACTGATGCTGAAAAACATTGATCCCAAACAATGGAAGAGCAGGACTGAATTGGTCAGTTTGCAACACTGTTTGTTGTGGTACTACTTACCTAAACCGTTTAAGGTGTAATCTGAGAACCTGAGGTAGTCGACACACCATAAGCTGCTTCTGAGCTTCTGTGAGTATAACTGGTTTAGAAGAAAACTTCCTTCGTTTTGCTGAGGCCAAACACACAGTTACACAATACAAATCTCGATAACAGCCTTGTATTTCTAAGATTTATCCACCAAATTTGTGTGGACCTAAATAGCTACTCTATGTGCCTCCTTAAAAAGGATACACTCTGAGAGCTGTTTTGCAAGGATTATTTTATGATGCAAGTATAAAATACTTGTGGTCACTTATGTTAGTCACCTTAATTTAAAAAGCTGATGGGTTCTTCAGCTGGGAGTATCAGAATCCCCATTAGTGTGTGATCAGACTTTATCTAAAAGAAGTGTCACAATTTAAAATATCCTTTGAACAATTCCATCTTCTAGATGGTGAGTAATAGCTGTCAAGTGACCACACCAGGACTTTCTTTGCAACACACTTTTAAGACTTTTAGTATTTTCCTTCCACATTTTCACAGTCAGTTTACTTCATATTTTACACAGAGAACATATGCATGAGTACATACTGCCTTTACTCACTGTTGCACTGATCACATGCATATATCTTTCCTTCCAAAGCTTCAGTTTCTGTAAACTTGGCCAGCATTTCTGTCAGCAGACATGGATACTGAGACGACATCTCCTTGCCGTTGCAGTGATACCTCTCAGGAAACTCCAGGGACAGGTCCCAGAAAGGTTCTATGGTATTTGATTTATTGTCACAAGCAAGACATGTAACCTGTAAAACAATATTTCACCAGTTGCTTACACTCAAAAACTTACTTTGCTAAAAGTGTACCATAACATAGCTCTAAAAAAAAAAAAAAAATTTTTTCCTAGAGATAACTGATGCAACCAAAGACAAGATATAGTCATTTAACAAAAGAAATGATACACCTAATTTCTTTTCTCTGAAGCAGCATGTCCAATACTGTTATCACAAATAGGTAAGTGTTCTTATGTTTTACTGAGAAATAAAAGCAGTGTCAAAATGGTCTGTCTGGGACTGTCCAAAAGAAAGCAGCTGGTGGAGTCTTGGAAGTCTTTTCTCCAAATAGAAACACTCCAAAAGGAAAGTTTACATGAAAGAGAGAAACTATAGTTTAGGTTAATTTAAAAAAAAAAAAAAAAAAAAAGCTGGGGATTTTAAAGTCATATCCTTCTTACTTTGTAAGTCTTCCAGGGAAGCCTGGATTAGGAAGCACACTTCTCCAAAGAAAAATTAACAGGTAAAAATAATTTATTTCTTCTTTCAGTAAGTGGATCCATCGTCACACTAGGGAAAGGACAAGCAGTAAGAAAACATAAATAAAATGTCAAGAAGTGAAATGAGTCAACCCGGAAAATGCAGATAATACAGCAGGGGACAATTAATTTATAATAACATTTAATATTTAGGAAAGTAAGTTAAAAGCAGTAGCTCTTCTACGCTGGAATGGCAACACGTTAGTTGTTGATTTGCAATGCAGTCTTCTAAAAGCCAGCTCAAGCTGTTTATAGAAGAGTGTCACATCATCTGAGTCTTCCTCTAAAGGACCTCCACCCTTCCGTGATTCATGTGGATGAATAACTTCTATTAGCAGCTGAACCTCTGCAGTAGTGAAACTCCATTTAGATTGTAGCAAGCATAGTTCATAAAGGCTATAAAGAAATACCAGTAAATATCAAGTGTGTGTGTGAGACTAAAGGTATGTTCACCTTGGTATGTTGAATGCAACAAAGTACAATAGGATCCTGAAGAGTAGTTACCTGAATTTTCTAATGTTAATGTATTTATTGGCTTGTAAGTTGCAGCTGACCATTAAGTTGAGCAGCTCTAACCTCACTGCTCTAGAAAAGACGCATTCTGAAAATAAGCTGACCTTTAATTGGACTCCGATCGATAGCTTTGACAGAACTTCTATAAGCACCCCACATGTTCCCACAACCTTCCCCAACAATTAAATTTTCCCACCAAAAAGATTAAAGGAACTAAAAATTTTCATATAGGACCGACTGTCAAGATACTGTTATTTATCAGCTCAGAATAACAGCCAGGTGTGATGAGACACCACCATGCATGATTTACAGTAAATGGAATATCAAGTATCTCCTTAATTTTGCACCACAAAGGTAAATAATTGCCAAATTAAATCTCTATAAGCATGCTTCCTATTTAGGAAAATACCACAAGTTGTTTGGACCAACTAATACAAAGATGTAGTAATAAAGGAATGAAAATCCATGAGGGATCCAAATATTGTTATTTCACAGGCACGCCTTTGTGTTGCTGTTCTACATAAATCCAGTGTAGTTCTCTTCAGTTAGGTTAGTAAGCCTACACAAGTGTAAAAATACACTCAATTTTGTTCAAGAGCTCCTTTATTTTCCTCTGAAGGTTTGCTGTTACGTAATTATTCACCCTGCTTTGTCTGTTATTTCATGATCATTTATATAAGGACAGATCTGTCACCTTACGGTACCTTCCTCCTAGGTGTTCTTGTGAGTAATTAGTTAATGCATTCATTAGCTACAACAGCTTATACACAATCTATGCATTAGCTACCTAATGCGCATGTGTATTTCTGTACTAGCATACATGTTTAGCAGTAGAGTTTGGAAAGCTGTTAGCTGCTTTAAGTTCTAAGAAGAAGAAAACGCCACTGCCTTGTTCTTAGAAAACAAAACTTTGAACTTACATGGCAGAAAAGAGGAGAATCTTCTGTTTTAATTTACACTGACAGGAGCTTCTTTTGTAAGTGCTAACATCTGGCAATGTTTCAAAGCCACAAACTATTAGTAATTCAGAGCTGGAATCTAGACTTGGAGACAAAATGATATGTTTGGCCACAGTTCAAGCTAACTCCAGCATAAACACAGAATGACTAATAGATTTCTGCTGTACAAATGGGTGATTTTGTTGGGCCAAAAGTTTATTTAATTGACGAGTTACTTAAGAATTTGTTGCACATGAATGCACACTGAAGATTAACGGGCTCAGGATGAAGTACATACATGAACTCAGTACAGATAATTTTAACAAGTTCTGAGGTTTTAAATTTAGTGTGTAATGTTAACAATCTAGGTTATTTTAAGATCCTCTTTCCCAACTAGTTAATAAGTACTATCCCAAAGAAAAAGAAAAAAAAAATCCAGCTTCCAATTTTTGCCTCTCAAAAAAACAACAAAAATAAACTGATGCAATAGTGCTGCTTCTCATCTCGTCATGCAACTGTGAGCAAAGCTGATTTGCGTTGACAAAATCCTGTACTGATATAGAGCTGCACTTATTTCCTCAAATGCAAGACACTCCTCCTCACCATGATGCTGCAGCAGAGTTAAACTCTTCAGAGTTATCTGAGATTTGCGTACTTGCCAAGTAACCTGAGGTATTCCAATATGCATACACCCAACCATATCAGCCGCAGTGCGCTAACTGCTCCAGTACACGCTCTCACTCAATGGTAAATGAGAGATAAGTCAGGGCTGGAACAAAGGTTGGAAGTATTTTTCTTAGCCAGGCCTGAGCTAACAAATTGGATTACTCAACAAGTAGGAGGAGCCCTACACTTCTGTGGAATCTATCTGCACTGGCCTGTCCATCAGGATGGGCTTCACAACACTCCCATCACTTCTCTTTCTGTCCTAAATGGGACTCCTTTATCTCACACTCCACTACCATTCACACAGTACAACCCAGATTTTCTTTCCTCGTGAAAAGCACTGAAATTGTGTAAAAGTTAGTTGAACAAAATGTGAGGTTTTTATAAAAAACAAAACAAAACAAACCCAAACATGAACTCTAAGGGCTGGCAAAAACTTTATGTATCTGTCCAATGTAACTTTTTATGGTATGAGTACGCACGACAGTAATAGGGAAGTGAGTCTGCTCCAGCAATCTGGTTAGTGATGTTTATCTTTTTATGACTATATTTTACAAATTCAGGGTTTGATTTCACCTCCTCATTATATTCCATAATTCCTATTTTAAGAAGCCTTAATGCTGTCATTTATAACATGAGAAAGTTAGAGCAGAGAAAGTAAATTACTGTTTTTAGCTAGTCTGAAAACTCTTACCTTATGTTCTGCCCTGACCACCCTCTCATGCCTTGAAACCCTGGTACTATATACAATTGTTTCGTTAAAGCTCAGTATTCAATCATGGGCCAAAGGCCACACTGAAAAGAGCTGGATCAAATTGCTTGATTCAAGCTAAGCATGGTGGCCACTCGGACAAGCATCATTGTGCCCACAATAATTTGATGGACAGCCACTGCCCCAGATGGCATTCAGCCTAAATGCAGCCAAAGAGAATAGTTAACATATGGCTACAGAAGAAGCCAACTCCATCATCAACTGTTTTGCCTATGTTCCCTGCACTTGCATGGAAGAAAGACAACTGTTACCATCTTTGCTCTAATTCTTTTTTGGTTTTTAAGAACAGTAAGATTGCCAATCCCGTTTTTGTGCTTTCACTACTACTTAAGTTTTCACTATATGAGACATAAATACAAAGAGTAGTAATTGAATTTTTCCACATGAAAGTAATCAAAGTAGAAGGGGATTTCTAGGATACTGCTATAATATGGAATTCCACATGACAGTCCATACTGTATTTCTTCAGTTATAAAAAAAACTAAAAACTTTGTAGTGATGAGCATACAGTATCATCAAAATGATCTGCATCTATTTAACAGAGTAACATAAGCATAACCGCAGTGAACTGTGGTCTGTGAGTCAATGGCCTCCTATAGATTAACTTAAAACGTCACCTTCATTTAGTTGGAAATCAACTTGACACCCATTTTGTGATTCAGGCTACACATAAAAGCACAGCAGCTAATAAAGTGCAAATCTTCCTATTACCTACCTGAAGTTCTCATAGTTTTTAATAGTCTATTCAGTGGGAGAGGTAACACCTAGCACTGCACGAGTTACCCTCAGCATTCTCCCCCAAACTTTAACTCACAGCATACCACCCAAAGCTGAAGGGCTTCAAACAACTCAAAGATTGCACATTTCCCCATCTCTCAGCCAGTCTGTCCAGAAATACACCAGTTGAGCAAGTAAATGGAGCAAGACTTGCAAGGAGATGCACTGCCTTTTAAAACTTTAAACACACTTTACATACTACATAGGTTAGCACCTACTTCACTTGCTGGGTCTTGGCATATTCATTTCTCTGAGCGCTGCACACTGTTATTCTGCCATGCTGAGTGGGCCCGGGAGGAGGCATTTTGCTCAGATTCCATATTCAACATGATCAGTATGTAATCAAACTGTTTGTTTTTTTTTTAAGTATGCCTAGAGATATCAAAAACTAGTTCTTACTAGGCATTGCTATAATAAATTATGAATTATTGGGAAAAAATCTCACAGCCCAAGATAGGTAACTAAGAAGAAACAGTAACTAATCACAACTTTGCTGTAGAGGAAATGCGTTACTAAATCTGCATAGCCACTGCTCTTTACTTTCACTGCTATGTTTGGTGTTGCTGTAACAGAAATCTAGGCAAAAAGCTTTACCTAAGGCACCAGATTCAAAAGCAGTGCAACTGTCACAAGAGACTCTCAAAACCCACCCCAAATAGTTTCTAAAGGGTTCCTCACCACTCCAAAAAGATGTTAAAATGACATTGGCTAGGTATTTCTTTGATTGCTTACATTAAACTTGAATTTACTCAACAGCACTCTATAAAGAAATCATCAATAACTACTTACTGCTTTGCAACATGCACCAGTTCAGTAAAACACTACATTCGTAATTCAACATTAATTTTCTTCCTTGAGTTAGATACCCAAGCAGCTTTCACATAAATCAGCACAAACCTTATTTTTAGCCCTCCCTTACTGGGTCTTTTTTAGCCACAGAAAATACTAATTGCCTTTCTCTTTCCACTTGCGTTGAATTAGAAGCTATCTCTGATTAAACTGTAAGAATAGACGGAGCTGGCCAATGATGTTGCAAGGTCATTCTTCATCTTTGAAAGGTCCTGGCAAGGTCATAGCAACCAGGGGAGGACAGGAAGAAAGCAAGTGACACTTCTGTCTTCAAGGAGGAGGGAAGATCTGGGGAACTACAAGCCAGTCAGCGTCACCTTGATCTGTAGGAAGGCTGATGGAGCAAAACCTGGAAACCATTTCCAAAGGTATTAAGAATAAGATGATGATTGGGAGTAGCCACCATGGATTTATGATGGGAAAACCATGCTTGACCAACCTGATAGCCTTCTTCCTACAATGAGATGACTGGTACAGACAACCAGTGGATGTGTGGAAAACAGTGGATGTTGTTTATCTTGACTTCGGTGAGGCTTTCAACACTGTATCTCATAACATCCTCACAGAAAAAATGAAGTGCAGGCTAGATAAATGAACAGCGAGGTGGACTGAAAACTGAATAAGCTGCCAGGTTCAATGGGTTGTGGTCGGCACATGAAATGCTGCTGGAAACCAGCCACTAGCGCTGTATCCCAGGGGTCGATAATGGAGCCAATTCTTTTAAACTGTCAGCAAGTTTGCAGATGACACAAACCTAGACAGAGTGGCTGATATACCAGAGGGTCTTGCTGCCACCCAGAGGGAGCGGGACAGGCTGGGGAAATGGGCCAACAGGAACCTCATGGAGCTCCACACAGGGAAATGCCACGGCCTGCGCCTGGGCAGGAATAACCCCAGGCACCAGTACAGGCTGGGAAGCAGCTCCCCGGACAAGGACCTGGGGGACAAGCTGACCAGGAGCCAGCAACATGCCCTTGCGGCAAAGCAGGCCAACAGCCTCCTGGGCTGCATTAGGCAGAGCACTGCCAACAGGTCGAGGGAGGTGATCCCTCCCCTCTCCTCAGCCCTGGTGAGACACAGCTGGAGGGCTGGCCCAGTGCTGCATTTCCCAGTACAAGGTACAGGCTTACTGGAGTGAGTCCACCAAAGGGCCAGGAAGATGATGGAGAGCTTAGAGTGTCTGACATATGAGGAGAGGCTGAGAGCTGGGAGTGTTCAGCCTGGAGAAGGGAAGCTCAGGGTGGATTTTATCCTTGTGTATGAGCACCCGATGCGGGGGAGTAAACTGAGCCAGGCTTTTCTCAGTGGTGCCCAGTGACAGGACAAGAGGAAACAGGCACAAACTGAAACACGGGAGTTTCCATTTAGACAGAAGAAGAAACTGTTTTTACTGTGAGGATGATCTAGCACTGACACAGGCTGCCATGAGAGGTTGTGGCGTCTCCATCCTCGGTGCTACTGAAAACCTGACTGCACACACCCTGAGCAACCTGTTCTAGTCGACCCTGTTTTAAGCAGAGTTGGACAAGATGATTTCCAGAGGTCCTTTCCAACCTCAGTAATTCTGTGTGTGCATGCGTGTGTGTATGTGCATGTGCACAAGTGCACATGAACTTAACTGTCACAAAGTTGTTATAAAAATGAAGAATGAAAGCCGAGCAACTGAGGGAAGACACACAATGTTTGGTAACCAAAAAGTTCTCTAAAATAATCATTTGATCTTTAGTGACTATTCTGACAAGTTATTTTGTTATTATTAGACTCAAATATACCTTTACATCTCTTCACACACAACATTAAGAATACTAAGAAATTCAATAATCTGAATGATTACTTTGGCATTATTTAAGAGTAGGTAAAAATATTTAGAATCATCCTGTCTGGCTTACAGAAAAGTCTTTTTTTTCTGGTTATTCTCATGACAAGAGGCTTATTTTGAACTTTAAGAAGTTTTTAAGGTTTTACCAACACAGTGGTAGAAGTTTTACCAACATAGTGGCCAAAAAGCACAAGATACATGAAACATCCAGTATCTCTTTTCCTTAGTAACTATCACTTCTTAGTTCCCGAGAACTTTGTACTACATGGGTTGAACTGGGGGACAGTTGTATTGGGCAATTCATTTGGGATGTATATGTGCTATACTCCAATGTCAAGAGTGTGCCTCCAAATCAGCCGTATCTCTTGATAGCCTTGACTAAGACTTTTTGAGAATATTAAAATCTTCAAAAATACGATCTAAAATGGCCCTCTAACTTTCAAGCAAGAAAACCCTGTGTACTCAACGTTATCCTAAGGGTAAACCAATTTAGTTAAAAAGCTCAAGTTCAAGAGGTAAAAGCTGTGTCTACACATAAGATTTTGCCAGCATAAAGATCTGCTAATTTCTTAGATCTGCTAGGCTATCTTCCTAGATGAGCTAGATTGTCTACATCAGCTTTCACAGATACTTCGTACTAGTTTCCCTGTCTCCCTCTCCCCTGCCATAAATCATCCTGACAAAAATTTTAATACTGGTATAACTACACACACCAGAGTTCCTGCTAGTATGATTTCTGTGGACATGTGGGACACAATTTTCCCAAAGCAGTGCTGAAAATATACTTTTACTTTGGAAGCTAAAATCTGCTGTTTCAATTTCTGGATTTTTAAAAATATACCTGCCTACTTCCTTGCTTAATATGGAAAAAGTTTGAAATAAAGATACTTTAAAAATTGTTGCATACTGTGCTATTTAGGTGGGACCATTTAAAAAAAACACAAGCCAAAAAACTCTTGAGAGAGACGGTGGCTAACCTACTTGAGCTCTTGAAGTGTACTTCAAAGATCTGTGGATCAGTATGGATCAGTTTACCCCTGGCACATAACTTCATAGTGCAGTATTTTCTCCTTTCCCATTGAAGGATCGAGGACAGGAGACAGTGGGTACCTTCCACAAGAGTACAAGCACTGACGGACTGAAAACAACTGGGATTTTAATAGACATACTAGCATCTGCTTACAGTCCCAACTGGGTTGAGAGGGATGAGCCACTGTTCCAGCAGATCTGCCTCTGAAAGCATAGGTTTACAAGATACAGACTCCTTTGCCCAGTAAGTGCTATAGCACAACTTTCTCCAGGCAATCACTGGAGGAAGACTAGCATGTGAAAAAGGAAAGAATAGAGGGGAAGAGTTTTGTAGCTATATATCCTATCTTTACTTCCCTTAGATGTATGGGGTATTGAAGTTTCATAGTCTGTACTGCAGACCAAGAAGCTGTAATCCTAAAAAGGATATTGGAATAAAAAAAAAAAAAAACAAAAGACGTCAAGAGGTAATTCACTTATTCTATTCCTGGAATTACTCATTATCTAGCTTAGTATTTCATACAATACTAAAAGATTTCAAGTAGTAGATGAGGAAGACTTACTTTAAATCAGCTGAGAACGTAACAAAACAAAAACAACTCATATAAAAGGTGCAATTGTTTTGACATCACCTAAAGCTTTTTCTAGTTATCAAAAAGTAATCTGCATAAAATCTCACACACTCAATTTTCTCCTTTCTTAATCTTATATTCTAAATTCAGTTGCAGTGCTGAACCAGGCAGCCATTTCAATAGCAACAGACTGATGGCAAACTCAGGTTTATGACTTCCCTTCAAGTTAAAATAGAACAGGTAGAAGAGGGAAAATGTTTTATTGCACATGTGAAAGTAATGTGAAACCTATTTTTTATTTATGTATTATAAGCATCACACAGCTTATCTGCATTGTAAGTGATCCTCTGTGTACTGTATCAAGAATAGTTCATAGCATTCCTAAGGTTTGAAGATCAAGAAGATTGACTTCACTGCACTTGAATATCTCAAAGAATCAAGTATCTTTAACCAATATTTTCAATACAAAGGGATAGTAAATATAATAACTTTTTTAGTGATCCTAAAACAGAAGGCAACTGCTGCACAGAAACAAGCTTCTCAGTTTGCCTTATTCACTGAATTAAGATGTAGTTTATAAAATACTCTAGACTAAAATCCCATCCTGTGTTTAATAAATGCAGCAGGCTATGGCTCCAACTATCTTCTACAGAGAAATTGTAATACTGTCACAGCTTGTAGGTAAAGTTAAGCATACAAGGACAAAGCGTACACTCCTTGTTTTTAAGAGCTAACATTGTCAAAGATGTGGTGACTTATTCCAAAGAAGTCTTTTAATATTTTTCTTCAGCCCTGCATGGATGTTTTCATGCCTTTGTTGTTAACTTCATTATAGCAGTTTGTGCCAGTTCTGACAAACGCCTACACCTAGCGAAATCATGATGCAGGAATCTTATTGAGGAAAGTAGTTGTCTAATAGAGTTTTTAAAGCTCATCCTTCCATGTGCAAACACCAGGGTCTGAATCATTAAGATGACCTGAATAAATTTTATCGAGGAGGAAATTTAAATCTTCAGGGGTTACCTTTTGCTTTTAATATTTACCATGTTCAAAAGTGCTAGTGAAGACTAAACTGGAACAAACAAGTGGCAGAAGACAAAGGGAACATTAGGAGGAAAAGCTCTGGACACTGTTTGTGGAAGCCAGGGAGAAATTACTACAGGTAACACCCTCAATACTCTTTTCCTTGTTCCTCTCACTTGAGGCATTCTGAAGTTCATCAAGACTGTATTTTGCACACAGACATTGACCAGCTGCAGTAAAAGAGCTGTGTGTTGTAGTCACAGAAGTCACAGGATAGCTCAAAACTATTTAATTCTCTTTCAGTCTTACTCAATGACACTTGAGTGAATTTTCACTATTCCCCTCCCTGGTTTCAGGAAGGTGGGAGGGTTTCTAGTCACAAGCCTGTTCACATAACAAAGCTAGAAACATGGAAAAGAAGTGATACTGCTGAAATAATGCTTAGTGTCTTCAGAGCCTTGAAAATTCTTCCAAAAAATGAGTCCTGTTAAAAGGCTTGGAATGCAACCAAGCCTTGTCAGTATACTTAAGCAATTATACTGACAAAGCAAATTACTAACAAAGTTACTATTTTGGAAAGGAATGTGATTTTCAAATAGAAAGCTTTAATGACATAGTATACTAGACACTTATATTAGCACAACCCTGATAGAAGATATGTTAGCTACCCCGACGAAAGGAAGTATGCCAACAGAAATGTTCCTACACTGGGCCAAATGGAAGGTAGAGGATGATCTGGTTTTATTAGTAGATATAACAGCTTCTACTAGTTACACAAAACTTAAGATGACCTAAAAGCTAACGTGCTGCTAACAGGATTAATTTTAGAAGTCCTGTTATCTTATTATAAAGTTTATAGATATCATAGCAGTAAACAATCCTACCTTAGTCAAAAACCACTTGGATTTCCAGCTTCACATACTAAAACATTAAACCATCAATCAAATAGTCAGAATAATCGGAACATCCACATTTTTGTTAATTTGTGTTAAACCTCTACTCCTTTACATAACGTGTCCATGAAACGCTTCTGCACTCCCTCAGGAACATGTGCATGCATACTAAAGACAATTCCACGGGGGCAAGACTTTCTCAACCTCTGTTCCTGCTGCAATGTGGTTAGTTTTCAGCCTGATTCAACAGAACCCAGCATTTGTTTGTTCAGTCAGTTCTCAGACGTTTGTACACACACACAGTTGGGATATGCATAATAAAAAGTGGACACATTGAAGTACTTAACTGGAAGCCAAGAAGCAGAAGAAAAAAGGAGAGTAGTCAGGCATAAAAAAGGAAAACAACCGTTGCTTCTACCCCACAAATTCAATTCCTGTGTTGACAGAACCTCCTGTATCTTTGTGTTGTAGCAGAAAAGTAGTATACCTGTACATAGCATCATGACAGGCAATTACTTTGTAGTAACGAATCTCAAATTCAAGCTATTTACTGAAATAATTCCCTGCTTGGTATCCATTGCCTAATCAGCTTCCATTTAGACAAGATTAACACCTTCCTTAACACCTTTTATCTACTATCACTATAATGATAAGCTAGATGTTTAAAATTGTAAATTCTTTATTCCTGCAAATTAGTTGGTGGTTAATAGCAAAGTCAGATATTTCTCAGTAGTTGCAAAATAGTAGTAGTTTAAAATACCAAATTTAACACTTTTACGTTTATCAGATGACTCTTCTATTGAAAGTTTTAGGAGTACCCGAATGACCTTTCTTCTGAAATTGTGTGTATTATATCCTCCCCATCCCTCCACAGTAGTTATAAATGTATTAACCTTTGAATTATGTCCATCACTGACCAGTATAAATATATAACCACAAATCATTACACACCTTAAAAAAATTATAAAACATACCTGACTCAATAGCTGTCCATGAAAAATGTTGTTAACCACATTCAAAACCTGTTTTATAAGTTTTCTTTGAGAAGCAGGGATGAGAGCTGGGTATCTGGTCCCTGTAGTCTCCAGTTCCTGCTGCACTTTATCCAAAAGTTCACAGAGAAATTCCTGAGCATCTTGTTGGGCATATCCTCTGAAGGCTGGAATTAGTCTCCACACAGAATGAAGCATGGCAAAAGGAGACACCAGCGCCCATTTGCCAGACCACATAACTTGGAAGAGAGTATGCAGCTCATGACAGAGAGAAATATGTTTTGAACTGGGCTCCCTGGGCTGGATAAGTTCCATATTTCTACTTTTTGATGCTCCTCCACTTAATCCAGAGGATAAACTAGGCCGCCTCACAGAAAATGATCCCTTTACTTTCTCTTGGTTCTCATTCACATGTAATGTTGAGGCAGCTCTTGACAGGTGTTTAGATGAGGATCTGGTTTTACCATTGGTTGCTGTTGCCAGCAGTTCCTGAGTTTGGTTGAGATCAAGCTTTAAAAAGCACTCTCGAAAAATAAGTAAGTGACTTAATACCTGCAGGATAGAATTCATATAGCATGTATTTCCCAGGTTTCTCAGTCCTGTTACCCCAGGAGTCACCGTGGGCCTTCGTTTAATTGGAGAGTCACTTACTTTTTTCAATCTTACTTCATCTGAGGTATATGTTTTTTTCAACTCTGCCACAGATTCCACATTCTGTGATGTTTTTTGCAGGCAGGGTGCTGTTTCTGAGGACATTCTAATCTGATTTTGTAAACGACTGCTCTTTCTTGGAGGCATCTTTTCCATCTCTGCTTTCAACTCACGCTTTCGTTCTTGTCTTCTCTTCCTAGCTTTGTCCCTTCTTTCCTCTGCTTCTTCCCGACGCCTTTCTTCTTCCAAAATCTTTTTTCCAGTAGGTGTCAACTCAAGCCATGATCTGAATATTTTGCCCAGGAACGCACGCCGTCGGTGCCAGAGAGCTGTGAACATGCGATCTTCATTCCGAAGCAAGGCTTGGGCACCACCATGTGAAAGGTAAGAATCATCACTTGTACCCATAGAACGCAAAGTCCTCCCACTTCGAGTAGTGCACTCATAGTTCTGACTCTTGATTGCACTTAATGTACTTCGCAACAGTTTTAAATCACCAGTTGCATTATCATTAAGAACATAATCATCACAGAGATAACAGAAAACATACAGCTCATTTACTTCCAATGCTACTGGGTGACTGCTCTCCTGAAAGTGCTTTAGTGCATGTTCTTCAATATATCTTCCACACGCCACATGTGAGCAGCTGAGGCACGCCCACACAGATTCGGTAGTATTGCAGTCCATGCAATGCCATTTCTGAGGATTCAGAATGGAGTGATCTTGGGCCAGTCGCAGACGTCCTATGTGCTTACACTTATCCATTGTTAAAACTGAAATTGCAGAGATATGCTCGCAAAACACATCATCCAAACTATTTTCTGTCCATGATATTTCAATCTGCAATTAAAAAAAAAAGTTCTAAGTTACAGTCCATAAATACCCAACTGTATCACTTTTACAGGTGTCAGTATACCAAACTCATACTTGAGGTTACGATCATGATCTCTATCCAACTAAGTCCCACCAAACATACAAAGGCAGTCAGTCATGCGGAGCCACAATCAACATCAACAGCAGTTCGAGTTCATACTAAATGGCCTGAATACCACTGCTTATATTCCCAGTACCTTCTGGCTCAGGACTGAAGCATACTAGCTACACTTTAGATTGGGCCTTTTTTTTTTTTCCCCCCAAAGGAATACTGATTTAGTTAAAAGACACTGTTACAGAGTTTGGATACAAGCACAACTTAAAATGGGACAGGTTGCCCAGAGAAGCTGTGGATGCCACATAATTGGAAATGCTCAAGGTCAGGTTGGACAGGGCTTTAAGCAACCTGATCTAGTGGAAGATGTCCCTGCCCACGGCAGGGAGTTGGACTAGATGATTTTTGAAGGTCCCTTCCAACCCAACCTGTGATTCTCTGATTCTAAAATGCTCCTATTAATTCTATCCCTAAGCATACAGGTGCAGAAGTGCAAAGTTCACATAAATTTATTATGTTTACACAGCGTCAACAGTTGAGGCAAATGAGGCTTTATACAACTCAAACCCTTAATTAAACCACACCTTTAATTAAATCACTGCACCTTTGTGCTCAGGCAAGCCCATTATACCACTGCTTTCTACAATAATGTATCTTCAGTAAGTACATTTTAACATGTCATCCTAACACCTCTGAAAGAAAGAGTGACCTGGAAAAGCAGAACTCGATTTCTTCCTAAGACAGAAATACCATCAGATACCTACATCAGTTGCTGCAAACTTTATAAAAAACTGCATTTTGAACAGATCTTGCTAATCCACGTCTTCAAAAAATCATTTAAAAATTTGGCTAGCACCGGCTTACATCCTTTAATAAGTTTATGTGGAAGCATATTTGTTCAAAGCTGTTGTATTTGCTTTCTCCTATAAGGTGCATTTACCTAAAACAAACAGGCAGGCTCTGACTAACAAAAATTAAAGAGACAGTGATTCATTCTTTCTTTATGCTTTTAGCATCTTTCTTTCCACTGTCTCTAGTTGAGAGATACCATCTGAACACAAACGATGCGTCAGGAAGTGATTGTATTTGATCTGGGGTGTTTGTGCCCACAATGTCACCGACTAGAAGGGCTAAATAGCACACAGCACCAGTATCGTTATGCAGGGCACTTGCCAGATGAAACGATTAATTCACCCGAGGAGCACCGAGGGTTTGTCAAATATCCAGGCTATACCAAGCGGGTACAAGTTATGCCATTACAAATGCATGCACACTGCGGACCTGGCCTAGGCTGTACAATATCAACGTCCAGGATTCTATGTTTTACAGATAAGTAAACCATGCTACAAAAATACTGAGTGATTTAGACAACTCTGGATAGAATCCAAAATATTATATTCCAGCTATTATCCTGGAATATGCTAATATTTCTCCATTTTTACAGTTCTGAAATACACAAGAATAGGTTACCCAATTTAGAACCGATGTCTAGGTTAGAATAAGCATTAGATTGAGGGAACCCTAACATACAATGACACGACACTACTAAGGAAGAGAATCAGGTAAAAAGCTGCAGCTGGATAGGAAAGAAGTTTTAATTTTCATCTGGTTCTTAGATCAAAACTGTAGTTAAAAGATTTAACAAAAAAAGGCTTTCTTTGGTTAATTGGCCCACGGCTAGTGCCTTTTAAAATGTTACAATACAGATACCAGCATAAGAGCTATAATAACTCTCTATAATAAGAGTTACTTATATAGTTACTTATAGCTGGCATTGCATGTGTTGTGCAGGTCTTATTCTGTAATACAAAAAAGGCTGAGCCAGCTGCAGTGAAACTAATAAAGTGTACAGTAAAGTAATGTTTTACACGACCATATTAATATTTTTCATGCAATTTATTTAAGAGTTGTCTCCAGTCCATACTACCTGCACTGAAGAATTTCAGGCGCCATGACCTCTGGGTACCCATTCAGTAATTCCCAGATTAAGTACCAGCCATAGTGTATTACAGGAGGTCGAGATCCCTTGTGTGCTGTGGTCAACAGATCACAAAAATAATGGCTTGCTAAACTTTTTGAGCTTGCTAGCATCCATAACATTCATTCCTTCTAAAAGGCAGTCTATTCATAGGCTGCTAATGAGATTCTTCTACAAATAGTTGCGCACACTAAGTTTGCTTTTTATACTGTCTTTATAAATAAAACCACTAACGCTATCCCATGTCTTCTCCTAGTCTGACAACCTGTTTTCCCCAACAAAGCTGAGCTTTTCTAACACTGATAAAATTCACATAAATTTCAGAGCTGGAGTATGTATGTTAATTCTTCCTGGAATACTAAAGTAACACCTATGTAAAGTGTCCTGCAAGAATTAAATATGGTAGACAGGATTTTAAGAGACAAGACTCATCTTTGTGTTTTTGGGCTAACAGAAATAGATTCTCCTGCATAACATATTAGTAACGGTCCTTTCCAGCAGGCCAGAAAAGAACACTAAACCCTGTCTTCCCACAGGGCTGTCACATATAGCAACGCTGTCAGTCAGAGGAGCCTGACAGGTCGATCCTTTCTGGATTTGTTAAAGTCACTGTGTAAACACTGTGTGTTACTTTTTCCTTCTTTTTAATATTACATGGTCAGAAAATCTGTTTTTCTCTATTTTAAAAATATTATGAAGAGTGAAACTACTTACATGCCTCAATGTAAGCAGATATTGGACTGAGGACAAAAGTAGTCCGCTGATTTCAGGACAACCACTGTGTAAACCAGGGTTGCACAATCAAGCTCTTCATGCAAAAGCAACACGATTCCACGAAAGTGCAAGATCAGCGCCTCGAAGAGAAAAACCCAAAGCCCCAGCTCCCCCACCAGCAACCAAGCCAGCATGACATTTTCCCACCTACATCGATGTGTGGAGAAAGGAGATGGGGTTGGAAGGGGGGAGGGGGAGGAAACATCTTGGCATGGGAGAAGTCTTTCTTTGAAGAAAACGTGAAGAAATCAAAATGCAGAGTTTGGTCAAAAAGACAGAAATAACTGAAAAGACTGCGAAAAAGCTAGAAGTACACAACTGAGACCAAGACAACTCAGCTGAATGTCAAGCAGCACACTGACAACATTAATGTTTTAAGACGTGGAGCACTGAAGTATTGAGACTACATCAAGTCACAAAATTTTAAAACTTTACCTTAGAACCAAGACTTGGCAAGATAGAATAGCTAAGGGAAAAACAGGACTGAAGTGACAGATAATGGTGCAAGAAACCTAAAAAATACTGCATATTCATTCCCACGCCTACCAAAAAGCTGCAGCTGGAATAAAATAGTACAAGCAAATGCTACAACGTTAAAATTCCCTAAAGAAAGTTTTTCAGCGCTAATTTCTGCATTCTTCTCTCCCGAGGTTCAGTTCTGTGCACACACACAAAGAAACTGTGAATTAGTTGACCAGCACTTCAGCGATCAAGCCCTGCTGTGTTCTTAGCACAGACCTGAGCTGAAGTAGTAAGCAAAATAACAAGTACTAACATACAGAATAGCACTACTGAAAGCATTAAGTTGTCTGGGAAAATAGAGATATGCAAAAGTTTTGTCGTGCGCCAAAGTTTCACAAGCAAGAAATAAAGATATACAGAATAGGATTAATTTTTTTTTTTCATTGAACCATATTTCAACCTTATTGATGTGCTCATTTCTTTAGTTTCACTAAAGAATGGCTGGCAAAATGTACATTTTGGGGTAACTCATGAGCTGAAAAGTACTCGATGTCAAAACCCAACAACTTAGAAGTCAAGAAAATATATGTTTTTCTTCCATTTGTGTTCCATGTAAACGAGAAATTAAGATCCATCTTCGCAGCTGATAAATTTTAAAATTGTAACTCTATAAATATAAACAAAAGGAAATCTTTTTCCCTTAGTCAGTACTTTCGTAATTAATTGCTTGGCACGTAAATGAAAAAAATCAAACAGTCTATCTCAAGACTAGAAATGCAGTACATGGTTTTACTAATATGTTTGTGTGTGCCATTAATATTCTGGCTTTTAAATCAGATGACAGTTTACCAACCGATCTTAGTCAGGTTCAGAGTACCTGTTTAATATCTGAAAAAACAGGAATCGTGGGTACTTTAACGAGTGAAAGTTTTCGATAACAAGCACGCTAACTAGAAAGCAGATGTATTGCTTTACTGCTTTCTTAAACAATTTTTCTTTTTCTTTTTTTTTTTTTAAGAAAACAACCCAACGAAAGATTGATGTGCATAACTTCAAGCTGCACTACAGTCCTGCAGGCATAACAGTGAGACTTAAAAATCAAAGCAGAACTTCAAAAAGAAATTTTGTAAATTATTCCCGATTTTTAGCAATACAGCCTTTGACAAGAAATCCCCCCAGCCTCCTTTCTTTGGAGCCATACAGATCGTCATTGAACTTTTTTTTTCCCCCCTCTTTTTTTTCACCAGCTAAGGAATGGATATACCGTATGCTGCCTAGAAATAGCCATGTACACCAGGAGACCAGACACCGGTACAGCATTACAGTCAATGTCTCTTATTGCAAATAACCGTGCATTTCCTGCAGTTGAGAGTTCAAGGTAAACAAATAGTTCAGATTGAAGCACTTTCACAGAAGCATGAAAACCACAGCATTTCTTATTAGTCTGGATTTACACTTGACGGTTCTTCCCATTTAGAAAGATAAGCATCTCTGACCGCTCTGACAGCTCCTCGGACGACACCTGGCTCCTGTTCTGACAGCAATTGCAGGTAAAGACACTCCAGATAAGTTCACCCACGGCCCGATGCCGGAGTACCAGCATGCCCACGACTGTTTCGGTAAGAAGGTCCAGCGCTTCCCAGCGCCCCGCGACATGGCGCGACTCTTCGCCCCTCGCCGAAAACAAGCGGCACGTATGAGACCCAAGCGGCTGGTCTGGCAGCCCTGCCGCCCGCCCCGCTGCTCACCGCCACCCTCTCCTTCTCCTCCCGTCGCCCTCACCTCGACACCTTTCCGAGCCCTCCGCTACGGGTGAGGGGACCGGGCCCCACGCAGGATCCCGGCGGGGCCCCCGCCACACACCGAGCGCGGCGGGGAGGCGGCAGGACGCCTCCTGCCCGCGGCCGGCGGGGTAGGACGGTGCCGGGGGCCCCGCTCACCCGCCAGAGCCTTTGGCACGGGCGCAGCCCCCTCGCCCTCGCCCCGGCGGCTCCCCCGGCCCCACGTCGTGCCCAGCTCGCCCCCGCGGCAACAAGCGCCCCCTCCTCAGATGCCCCTCCGCGGGCACCGCGCCGCCGCTACCGCCCCTTCCCCGGGGGAAGGGGTGCCGCCGCCTCCCGCCCTCCGCTCCCCTCCGCCGGCCACCTGCCCCCCGTGGGGCTCCCACCGGCCGCCCCCCGGCGGCGGGGTCGCAGAGCCGCCGTCCCGCCCCCGCACGCACCCGTCACCCGTCGCTGCCGCCATCTTGGGCGCCCGGAGCCGTAGCCTCCTCACAGCGGCCCCTCGGCGACGTCAGCGCCGCGCGGAGGCCGCCCCCCCACCCCCCACCGCCCGGCGCGGGGATCCCCGCTCCCGCCGCGCCCGCCTCCCCTCAGCCGCGGCCGCCCGCCCACGGGCGGGGAGCGAGCGTCAGGGGGGGCCCCGCGGGGAAACAAGCGGCGTCGAGCCGGCGGGGGAGCGCGGCTAGGCACCCCCCCTACCCCTCCACCCCCCCAACCCCTCCACCCCCCCACGCCCGGGCCGGGCCGGGCCGGCGCCCTGCACCCACCTGCCGAGCGCGGGGCGGGAAGGGCCGATCGCCATGTGCCGGCGGCGGATCTGTCACCAGATTTGTAGTGGCAACCGAAGTCCTTCCCACGTCTCCTCCCACCTCCCCCGGCCTCCCCCGCCCGCCGCCGGCCCGCGGCCGGGCCAAGCGGGCCGGTCCCGCGGGGCTGGGTGCAGGAAGCCGGGCGGGGAGCGGCCGGGCCGCTGCCCTCACACGGCGTCAGGGCGCGGGGCTGAGGCGGGCGGGCGTTTGGAGCCGGTTCCTGAGGGACCGAGGGGCTGCTTCTGCCCCCGGCCTGTGCCCTCAGGGCACCTGTTTTCCCTAAGGCCGGTCTCTACCCAACCGGGAAGAAGACGGGTCTCAGGCTTGCCCGCAGCGGGTTTCCTCCTTATTTTCCTTCCTTACATTTCACTCGTGTTTGATCTTCGGTGGCATCGTCCTTGTTCAGTCAGAGTAAGACCTCTGTTTGCATTTCCCTGGCAGGCTAAGCACAGCGCTGCACCCCTGTTCTCGCCCAGCGGCACCCAGGGCTCGCAGGTGCTGCCAGGAGCCATTTTGGCCTCACCGCTGCCTGGGGTCTGTCTGCCAAGACATGACGGTCAAACACACTTTATAGGGGATCTCAAACTCCTTCATGTCTCTCCTTGTGTGTTGTTTATGGAAACTTCTGCAAGGCAGCTCACACACACACAAAAAAACAGCTCTTACCAGGCCTCTGTTACCCATGTATCGAGTACTTTTTCAGTCTCAGGTTTCATTACAGAAACTTAAATAAGCAAAAACTTGTAAACTCACATCCTGCAGATGTCCTGTTTTGTAAACTTGAAGCATCTTTACACTGGTCCTTTTAAAACTAAAGTTTCTGAAATGCAGCCAGCTCTTCTTAGCTGCTTTCCAGTTCTGCTTGTCCTGAATTAACTTATACTTGCACATAGCTTCTGCTCTGCCCCGGGATGTACTGGGCAGCTGTGCACAGGCTGCCTGTGTTTGGGGCAAGAGGTATGTGGTGAAAACTCCCTCCTGACTGGACTGATGTCATTTTTGCATCCATGCTCAATCAGGTTGGCTTTTGGTTTATATGAACCTGCCCAGAAAGACGGTGCATGGTCCTGCTAGTGATTGCGGAACGTGTTCGTCATGTGTGTGTATGCTGCTTCTTAGCCATGATAAACAAGCAGTGGTTTGATGCAGTGTGTGAGCACTTCAGATCCCCCCTCTCGTTTTGGATCCATTATGCGTCAGGATCTTTTCATGATGGCATAAAAATTTCCCACATCTGTTGCTGTGTTTCTAATTGTGTCATCACAGAAAACGTGTTTCAGTTTAAAATTTGAAATCTATGGGCCCCGGTTGTCTCAGTTCTCCTCCAGTAGTGCTTTCCAGTTCTTGCTGTTTCTAACGGGACTGCAGAGACGGCGTTAGCAGGATGTGGCCAAGAGACACAATTCAATTTTTCTGCAGGGTCACGTTATCATGGTGCTTTCAGAAGCTCATAAAAAGAGTATATGGATAAACTTACCGGGCTTCTTTCATGATTCTAGTGTGTTTCTAACTTGTCACTTTAAAGTGAGGAATACTGTTGCCTAATAAAAATATTTATGAAAACTGTTCATGCACAGTGATTCCATGTATTTGCACACCTCTCTCAGATGTTTTTAAGACAACTTTCACAATTTTCAAATAACTATATTTTTTTTTTGTCAAGTTACTGTCTCCAACTGCTACTACCACGCAGTAGGAGTTTCTTCTTCAGTCATAGTTGGCAAACTAACCCTCCCATAGTGATATGTCACTGGAATCCTCTTACGATATTCTCACACTCAATATCTAAATGCAGTTCTGTGCATGTCTGTCTGTTGGTAAAACGTATGTTGTATCTGCTCTCCAGACCAGGCTGATTCACCATCCCTTCTGTAACCTCCTCAGCTGCATTTGCAGGCTGCTTTCATCTGAGCTCCTCAGCCCCTCTGAGTCTCTAGATGGGGGAGAGCCCAAGCTCCTGATGCCTCCGCACATGCTGGAGGTCTTGTCCATGTGGTCCAGGTGAATGAAGTCTAGGTGAGGTTCAGGGTATTACCGTTCAAGGCACTGAGAAATAATCCCAAGTCCTGGTTTTCCTCAGCATCCAGGGGAGACACTGATCCCGGGCTGCTCACGGGAAGGCTAGGGGCAGCAATGCAAATGGGAAGTGGTGGCTCTCAGCCATGCAAACGGCTTAACCTCACTCCAGAGCCGATTACTCATTCAGACACAGCCTGAGGCCTTGTCACCAATCCCTTTATGCCCTAAATGGCCACTTTTAGCAGCCATTCCCAAAGGGATTATGATCCTCAAAAATTCTTATTTATTTATGCTATTTTTATATCTTGGTAGCCTATCACCTCTCTAATGTACAGTGCTACCACTTTCTCTTTCACCAAATAGCGCCTATCTTTCACAACCCCATTCTAGTGATAACAGAGGTTTACCATGTCTCTACTATCTCTACAGTATCTGATTTAACACAGAATAGATAAAGCTCCTCTTTTTTTTTTTTTTTTTTTTTTGTGTGTGGGTGTGGGCGGGTTCCCTGTGTTAGTGGACAACATTTCAGCTGATTTTTATTAAGCACACTTCATACCCTTATTGGGTTAGGACAGCCTTCAATCTCTGTTTCTGCATGTTCGCTAATCCATTGCAAAGTATTGATTTGGAATTGGGATTTAGCTCTGGCATACCAGGTAAATTACTGAATTGCTATGTGCTGCTCTTACTATATCTGTCCTGCTTCATGTGTGCCTCTAGTGACATCCCGCTTAAAATTTTTCACCTTCCTTTAACCTTTCTCACAGTCATGTATTTATTCTCCTAAATAATGGCCATATTAAAAACATTCAAGGCTGGTAAGAGAATTCCTGAGCCTTAGGGACACATATAAGGCCCAGCTCCTTTCCACCATCCAGACATTACAGCTAGAATAGTTGTGATTTATTGAGACAGCCAGAAATTGATTTCCCAAATGTAATTTAATTTTAAATTCATTGGGCATTTATGAAAATGGATGCCAGATATATAATATGTTGTCAAGAAGCAAGCAAATGTAATAAATCCCTGAAAGTAATGTAACCTCATATCTTCCTATTATGTGTAAAAACATTCTCTGGAGGGGAAAACACCGCCTCTGACTTAATGTTAAAAACTTTCCAATATGGCAAATAGTTTTAATGTATTTTTAAAATGGTCTCTAGCATTATATACACTGTGTGCACTTACTGCATTAATAAAACTGAAAAAATATTTACTTAGTCCATTTGATGGATGGAGGCACATAAGCTGTTACTTCGAATGAGGCATCTAAACTTCTACAAATGTCCAAAATTTTAAATACCTGTCAAATATAAACAGAATTATAAAATAGTAATAGGTTTTGATACTCCAGAACAACAAAGGGGTAGGTTAACCAAACCTTCTGAGTCTACCTGGAACAGGTTGCCCAGAGAGGTGGTAGATGCCCCATCCCTGGAAACATTCAAGGTCAGGTTGGACGGGGCTCTGAGCAACCTGGTCGAGTTGAAGATGCCCCTGCTTATTGCTGGGGGGTTGGACTAGATCACCTTTAAAGTGGGTGCCTTTAAAGGTCCCTTCCAAACGATTCTATGATTCTATGATCTGAAAAGAGAGTTGATGTGGCACAGCATATCAGTAAAGACTGGATGCGTGTGCATCTGTGTTGCCGCTAGGTTTGTGTTGCCTTGGGTCTGGTTTTGTGGTTTGAATGTTCTGAAAGGGTGAAAAGGGAGAGGCAAGGAGAAAGCCCTATGTAAGACAAAGAAATGAAAAGCGAGCTTTAAACAAATACGGAGCCACCTCTTGCTCTTGCTGATGTGAACACTGTTACTTGTTTGCAGCACCCCAGTTAGGAGTGGTGCCCCTGCATGCCCATGGCGCTTGCAGGGTATGATGTCACCCTGGCAGTCACACTGCTCGGATGTGAGGTCACGTTTGTGAGCTCTGGTTTGTGAGGTCTGCTCACGTTTGTGAGCTCTGGTCTCAAGCTGCCTGCATCCACACTCCTTGCACCAGAAACTGTTTTGAGTTCAAGCTGCTTCTATATGAAATTTCTCCTCCTGGAGAACCAGCTGGCTTCCTTGAAGTGCAAGACAATATTGGTGATCAGGAAATTTGTTCTTTTGCTTTTATGACAGTACAGACATGTCCTGTGTTGACATAAACAGATGGGGCTGACAATATGGAGTTAATTGCACATCTGAGGCACAGAAAATAGATGGGTTGAGGGGAGCGATGATAAATCACAGAGTTGCATAGATTAATATGAGCAGCTTGATAGTTTCCAGTTCAGCCCTAGATGATAAATAGAAAATTTTTTTTCTAAAACAGTGGGAGCATTTTAAAACAGCACATAAAAAGGGGAATCTTGGAAAGCCAATACACACCAACTTTTGCATGTTTGAGGAATATTTGCATACTTACCTTCATGCAACATCTGCACTGGGCATTTGTTGTGTTGCCATGTTCCTTGATACAAACAAAATACTTCCATTTATCTATAAAGAGATTCAGGACTCAAAGGGAAATTCTGTGTGGAATTCAGGACTCAAAGAGAAATCCTGAAAATAACACAGGGTTTTCTCCAGCACCTGTGAAACTCTTGGGCTGCAGTTCAGTTCAAGTTGAAGACACGTACGTGTTGGTGTCTACATACGAGCTAGGTGTTTTAATTCCCAGGAGAGTGTCGTGGGGGCTTGCATCAGTTATATCTGAGGTACTTCTGGTGTGTGAGACATTCAGACAGGGCTGGCCAATCTGGCACACAACCTACAGGACTGTAATGCCCTTCTGGAGCAGCAGCTGGAGACAAGATGGGATAGCCTGTAGCCTCTGAAATGGCACTGGGTGCCAAGACAGCTGAACTGAGCACTGGAGGTCTTCTTAGGCTGATCCTAAGCAGATAGCTGATGGCTGGTTAAATGAATCAATCTCTAGACTGCTTTGAATACACTGACCAAGAGCTCAATCAATTCTGTGAACATCTAATGCCACTTGAGAGGCTGTGGGATGTCCTACCTGGTCTCAGGTTACCCTTTTGGAAAAGTATCAGTTCCCATATGTCCTGTGCCATATCTGCTAGCTCCAGGGAGATGTCTCAGATACCTTTGGGGTTCTCACATTGCTTTAGATGCCAATGTGTAGGCAACTGAATCAAGCCTTGGATCTCCATTGGCTATAACAGGAATGCAGATATGTTTAGTTGCCTAAATATAGGCCCTAGAGATGGCTGTGGGCACCAAAGGCATCCTTGGAGGCTGACTGGCATGATGGAGGGTCTGCAGAAGAACCAAACCTTCCTGGAGCGACATGTGGGGCTGGGCACCTCTCCCCAGCCGTATCCCTCAGTGGTGACAGATGCCTTATCCTTAGGCAATCGAATCCTGTGCTTAGCCTGTGTGCGGATGCTTAGGTTTGGGTGTCTGCCTGGTGCATTGGATCCTGCCCCTACTCACTTCATTGAACATTGTCTGGGTCCGAACACAGAAGATGTATTTTGCAAATACGTATTTTTCACAAATGGGATGAATGTTTGGGAGGATTCCTGAGTCTTTAAATGATCTGCAGGTTTAAAAACAGAGCAAAAAATGTAAATATGGCATTACAAATCACTAGATTTTTTTTCCCAAGAATTTCCCCACTTCTCTGCGTAAGAATAAAGCAAACAGAAAATACTCATTTTAATGCTGAGTTGAGGGAAAATTGTCATTGTCAAGGTTAATGCCATGCTTATTCCACTTCTCTTCCTCCCATTCAACTTCCTTTCACTTCTTCACATTGTTTTTTCCAGGTAAATCCATCCCCATGGCTAAAATGGTTTAATAATAAGGAAGTATTTGGGCCCAGGGCTTTGAAGGCCTATTGACAATGTTAAATACACCAAAATGCTTAATGACACTTTGGGGTTTTTTTGCTTATTATTTCTCATTTTTAAATAGCTTGAAATAGAATCGAAAATTTATCAAACGGTTGTTTAGGCAGGTGCTATTGATATTAACTGAAAGGTCTGAGGCTCTAAGGTTCCTTCTCATTATTAGGCATTTGGCTTACTCTCCTTGTGCTGCTGGTGAGAGATCTGAGTCCCAGCTCTAACACAAATATTGTTACTAAAGATGCTCAGACAGGTCCTCTTCCTGGCAGTCTTTCCTATAAACCAACTAAACATGCATTGGAAGTGTGAAGAAACAGAATTTAATGCAACAAAAATGTATCAATCAAATCTTGCTACTGCTCTTTGTAAGGACAAGCGTACAGTGAAAAATGTTTTTCATTTTCAAACTCAAGAGTCATGCCCTACGACTCTGAATCCAACATATCCCGGTGAAAACATGCTTGTCAATATTTTCTTAATCTGCTCTGCTGGGACCTGCTCTACTACTCTACACAAGGAGTGCTGCGAAGGGGCATGCGACGTGATATCTGATTTTGTTATACTTACATTAGATCTGGCTTTGCGTCTAGGCACCAGAACGCAGATTTCTTAGTGATGTTGGGGTTAACAAACAAAGGAATGTTGCTCTGATTAACTCTTAATTCAAGGGCAGTTTCACACTCCTACTGTATCGACCAGAAGGAAAGATGAGGGTCCTCCTCTGCAGGCTCTGCCCATATGCACCTTCATATTCGGGATGCGGCTGCCAGATGAGAGAGTGCTCAGAATTTCTGACATTTTCCTAAACCCTTTCCCTAAACCCTATGTTCATTTTCTCTTTCCCTAAGCCCTATATTCCTCTGCCTTTGCTCTGCATGAGCCTGGAGAGCCATCGTCCCACGTCCTCCCCAGAATACAAAGCACCCTCAGTGCATGACCCCACTCCTTGGCCAAATGCTGAGTCCTTTTCTTCTGCTCTAAGAGCTTGTTCTGCATGACAGTGCTTGTGTCTTTAACACGTCTTTTGTCTGGCAAGTTCTGCCCTAAGATTTGCTATGGAACTCACATCGAGGTCAATGGATGTGGTAAGTACGTCTGCATAGCTCAATCCTGCTTTACTGTAATTGCAAAGAAAGGCAAAGTGCTCGGATGTGATAAATGTGTCATTCTTCACTCTGGATGCTGGATATCACAGCTACTGTAGCTCACTGGCTCCTCGGAGGGAAGAATGAGGGCACAGCTTGCTTTGCCCCCAGCCCTTCTCCTACTCTCATCCTCCCAAGCCTCCTTTGGAGCATCCATACAGTCACATAGAGTGTGACTCTATCACAGATGTCCTTATTCCTCCTTCCTTATCATAAGGGACCAGATCAAACCAGATCCGCTGATGGGTTTGGAGTTGAATGATTTTAGGTCACAGAGTTTGCTTCAGCCAAGCTGAAGATTCAGATTCAGCTTATTTCAGCTGCAGGTGCAAATGTCCGTGGACTTCAATGGGAGCTGTGTCTGCGAATAGACCTGAACCTGCAAACAGTCAAGCTGGCAAAAGAAACCGCACTTGATTTGGCCCCTAACACAATTTATAATTCCATTAAGGGGCAGAAGGAGGACATGCTTATCCCATTTGTTTTGCTGATATGTACTTTTTTGTTAGTTTTGTAGCCACACATTTGATGGCACTTTATTCCCCTTGATTTTATCTGGTCCCTGTCTTCATTGCACTGAATTTACTCTTTAATAGTTTTTTTAAACTTTAATAAGCTTTTTAAATAAGCGTTTTGTTACTGAGTATCTCAAACTTTGCTTGGTTACCTCAGTTGAGAATTAGCTCATTAAAATACCTCTGCAACTGGAAAAATAATACCTGCAAAAAAATGATTTGGATTTTGGGGAATGATTGCTGCCATTGCACTGCACGACACAATGCCAGTATTTCTGCCTTCAGATGTAAATGCCTGTGCAAATGCTGCTTTTCAATTAAACTGTAGTACGATTCGTTGAAGTTTAGCCAAAGAAAGCCTGTGAATGGAAACACTTAAACGATACATTAGGATTTAGTTACAGATTTTGCATTTGTTTTCTCAACCAAATGTAAAACAATTGTGTAGTGGCCCATAGGAGAGAAGATTGTACTTGTGTTTTGTTTAAGCGTTAGTGTTAACGATCAGTGCTCAAGCGTTTTAGATTTCAATCTTAAATTAGCAATTTAAAGACAACAAAGAATGATTTTCATGCTTGTCACTTCTGATTAATGTAACATTAACCCCTAGAGAACAGTATATTGCTCCAGTACTTTATTTCAAGTCGCGAGAGACCAGCCCTGGGAAACAATGAAAGGCTGTTTAGGGCTTTTTTTCGCTTTGTTTTGTCCCCCCCTTTTGTTTTTTTTTTTTTTTTTTTTTTTTGAACTTGAATTGTAAAGATACCACTGTCTATTGCTGCTATCACTCTTACTTATTGCGTGTCTTGGAGTTGTTATTTTCCAAGATATGTGACAACGAGAGATTTCCTAAATCACACCCCTATCAAGTTAATGCCATTTCATTGCTTCCTACAGATCCCGGCGCTGATTTTGCCGATCCCGTGTTGATCCCCAGGAGCACCAGCTCCTGCCTGCTGATCCGAGCTTTCAAGGGCAAAAACTGCTGGGAGCATGCACAGGAAATTTATACGCTTCTCCCCTGCTGAGTAAATTACAGAGAGAGGAAACAAAACCAGAATGTGAAAGTGGCACATAAAATAAGAGCAGTTTTGCTGTAAAAGCGGTTGCTTTTTGATAACCGCCTGTAAAAACAAAATTTGCTGTAATTTCCCTGACTGTAGAAGAGCAGTTTAAATGGTTGCTGTTCATTATCCCCAATTTGGAGATGGTGAGATAGGCATATAAGGAGGATGGTAGAGATGAGGAGAGGCCACGCAATAGTGCATTTGTCATGTGGGGTGGATTAAGGTGTGAATGGGGACCCTCTGGTTTCCCTGGTCCCTTCCCAGAGTAGGGAACAGAAATTCAATGTCAATTAGACAGAAATTCAATCCAAATGAGACAGCAAGAGATCTGCCACTGACACAGATACTGTCCCCCAGAATGAACTATTGGAAACCTGGTGCTATGTTTGCAGTGTGCTCAGTCGACTCTCTGCAGAAAATGCTCCTCATGCACGTTTAAATGAGGGCTCCAAGTCAGGAAAAAGAAGTTGCATTAGAAGGAAAAAAAAAAGAAAAAAACCTTGGAAAGTTTCAGCTTTCCAAATTGTAGCAATTAGGCAAACAGTTTTGTATACAAACTTTGCAAGACTTCCAAATAATTCAAATATATCCTCTGGTGGTTGCAATCTCTCTCACCCAGCAATCCCTCTGTGGGAGAAGCAAAGACCATAAAACCTCAGCAGGGGCATGGAAAAAAAGAGTTTCTTCCATCCCAGCTGTTTATATCTACTTGTGTGTTTCCAGGGGTTTAGGCCACATTTTGTTTTGCTTCCCTTCTGTTACTGCCTAAACACTGGGAGTGGAGAGCCAACAGCTGCCTCACATGAGTCCATCACGCAGCAATGAAGGCAAAGAAATAACTATCTACTGAACAATGTGCACTTTTTGTGCTTGCTGAACTTGCCTTGACTCCAGTGGGAGCTTGAGGATCTGCAAGAATCACAGACCTGGCCTTGAAGGATGATTTATGCTTCGTATATTTATTTTTCCATGGTATTTGTGTGTTTGGAAACATTCGCAGATTTGAATGGAAGATCGGTGCATACCCAGATACATGTGCATATATACATATGGAAGTAAGATGGTATATAATCCATGCAACAGATAATCATGACATTTCCTTTGTTCATTTGAACAGTGTACCAGCACATTTGTACCAGAGCCTCCGACACTGACTATGGCATGACCTGGCATCTGAGTCTCCACACGAGCTCTATGCCAAGAGTGGGCAGCTGCCGGCAGACCCCAAACGGGGAGTGCCCAAAGTGGGGGGCTGCAGGTGTGCCTCTGCATGTGCCTCTCATCCAGCCTTCTCCAAAGCTACTCGTAAGGCCCACGAGGAGGTGCATGCTCAGGCGCTCTTGCCACTGCCTTTCGCATCTCCCCTACCAGCTCCAAGATGTTGGCATATCGATGCTGTGTCTGGACAGCAGGGCTCACAGGTGGATGTATAGGGTATGTAGGGACCTGCAGCATAGCCCTGCAAGAGCATGAGGGGCAGCTCCATGGCAGAAGAGTGTGAGGAAGCAGCTATTTAAGTTCATCTCCCATGAGATGTGACAGACTGACGGCAGCATCCTGCTCCTTTAGGCATGGTACAAATGTGTAGCAAGAGGAAGTTCCTACAGAGAAAAGACTGCATTTTAAGTTGATGATATAGACACAGGGGACAGAAGAGGAAGTGTATGGTATTAATTTATTGTAGTTGTCATGCTTCTTGGGCTGCTTCACCTGCATGGGGCTAAGTACCAGTAAGTTCTTCTGGGTGACAGCTGGCTTCCCAAAACTTGAGGTGCCTTTCAGAAACCCCTTATGTAAAGAAAAAAAAGAAGAAAAAAAATGAACATCTGGAAATATGCTGGAAAGCTAATGATGTTTTCTCCAGAGGGTGGAAGTCCTCTCCCCAGATGACAGGGAGGGGCCAGGGGAGTGGAGTGAAGGCTGGACTCCCCCGTGGAAGGAGTTGGCCTCTTTGCTTGCCCAAGCCTTGGCTGCGAACAAGAAGGGGGAAGAGAAAGGATGGCCAGATCCAGGAACAGGGGTGCTCCCTCAGCCCCCAAAGGCAGCCCCTGGAGGAGGGAAATGTAATGCCTGTTCCCACTGTTTTATACATGCATGAAGGCACACACCTTCCCGCCTGTAACAACTTTCTTTTTCAAATACATGCCTGACGCTATTTTAATAATATTGACACTGGAATATTTTAAATTTATGTTTCACTTTTTGTAAACTTTTTGGAGACTTCTCTTTCCTCCACCACTTGTTGCTCACAGGGAACAATGTAAAAAGAAAGCATCAACTTTTGAGCCTAACCTAGGATTTTGACAACTTCTAGTTATCCAATGCTGACATTTAGCACGGTTTACTGCACAGTCACTCAGTGCTACTGTGGTGAAATTTCACAAAAACTGCAATTACAAAACAGATGAGACACTCTGGTTTACGTAGAGGAGGTGGTGGTGTAATTTTCATCGTTCTACTGCCAAGATAGTCAGGAACCAGGGCTTGTTGCAGACTCTGATGTGCTCTTTGTAGGCAGTGAGAAGTTCAAGATGTCACTTTAAGAAACACCAGTTGAAAACCCTTTTCTGAAAATATTTCACCTAACGTGGGTAAAACTACCTCCTTAGTGTACTAGAACTTGAAGCAATTCAAGGAAATGTCTTTCCTGTTTGTTTACTCCAAACCCTCAACAACATTGTGGTTGTCTGTTTGGCTCCTTTCTTTAGCTGTTCGGGGTTTTTTGTGCTCCACCACGAGTGCGTCTTTTATGCAATAAAATGGGAGGACAAGATTGTGAAACCACTGATGGTAGCAAAGGGCATTTAACAGGCACGACCTTTGAAACCACTTTGATTTTTTTAATTGACTAGATTTCAAAGCGATGAGATCTTTCTGACTTCCCAGGCTTTTCACCAAAATTAATGTTTTTGGTAGGCCTCTCCTTGAAGCGCACACTGACCTGGGAATGCAGCATTGAACTAGGTCCTCCTACACACCTCATGAGCCCTATTTCAAACATCTTTCTGCTTTAGGTTTAAATGTATATTCTCTATGGGGAGTGGGCTTATACAGCATATGTATCTGATTTTGTCATTTGGAAGATCATAGGATCACAGAACCCCTGGTTACTTCATGTTGGAAGGGACGTGAGGAGGTCTCTGGTCCAACCTCCCGCTCAAAGCAGGAGCAGCTGTGAGACCAGACCAGGTTGCTCAGGATGTCATCCAGTTGGGATTTGAAAACCTCCAGGGACGGAGGCTGGACAGCCTCCCTGGGCAGCCCATCCCACCGTTTGAGTGTCCCCATGGGGAAAGAATATGTCCTTATACCCTGTCTGAAACTCTTGTCTTTCACCTCATGCCCATTGCCTCTTGTCCTCCCAGCAGGCTGCGAGCAGCCTGGCTCCCTCTCCATAACCCTCTCATTGGGGGCTGCTGTTAGGTCCCCCCCAAGCTGTCTCAGCTCCAGGCTGAGCCAGCCCCCCGTCCCTCAGCCTTTCCTCGTGGGGCAGATAGATGAGACCTGTGCCTCCCTCCGGGCTGGCCTGACCAGCAGGAGCTGGGGACATGTGATGTGGTGCTTGTCCCCTGCTCCCTGCTGCCAGCAAGGGCCTTGCCTGGCCACTGCATCCAGCTGTGGGCACTGTCATTTAAGAAACATGGTGGGCAGGTGCAGAGAGCAACAAAAAGGATGAAAACTGATCTGTTAGGAAAGGTTGAAGGAATTTACTGGATTTACTTAAGCTGGAAATGAATGGAGTATGTGTAGAGCAGGAGTGAGGGGAAATGGTAACAAAGGTCTGATGGACAGAGGTCTGTTATATTGCAGGTGATCGTCACTTGTTCTTGACAGCCATTGGGAGTAAGAAAATAGAAATTACACGCAATTTTCAACATGGATGATGTAGGTTATATATAGGGAAAAACATTCAAATGAAGTAAAAGGACAAGAGAGTTCTACTCTCACACTGCAGGGCCTTAATCTTTATGAAAAGGGCATATTTTGAGATATTTTTAAAAATCCTCTTTTTATAGATGTTAAACTAGGAAATAGAGGGATAACCCTTACCCTGTGAGGTTGTGCTCCTGTATGACCTATCCTTCCATACCATTGCAATCTGTCCAGGGCCCATCAACACGCACCAGAGGCCTCTACAGAAGTCAGTTTTAATCCGAGTTACTGGCAGAGCAGATTTGCCGTGCTGTGTTGGATGGTTAGTGCTGGTTTTTGAGCCTCACAGGCAAGATGCTCGTCGCTAACGCAGAGCACTTATCTTGCCATTGCGTCCATCAGGGATTGGGGCCTCACAGTCATGGATGCTGTAACCATAGGATGAAAAGATGGTCCCTCCACTGAGACACTTAAGCTAAATGAAAAGCAAGGAAAAAAACATCAGTACAGGCAGGGAAGTAGGAAGAAAGATGGAGAAAATAACACTGCTTTTGCAACTCAGCTAGGCTCATAATTCCTCGGGTATGTCAGCAGCAACCTCTTGCAAGCAGCAGCAGAAAGGAAATAGTTGGTAGTGTTCACCACAATGCCACAGGCATTTCCTGCTCTAATTATAGATGTTGTGGTATCTTGGGCATGACACAAGGGGCATCACTGCTGCCCTGCAGCAAATCGCAGTGTACAGGCCTTAAATGGTGTGGTCACTGGCGATAAGTGCTGGGGCTTTCCAGTGGTGACCACTGTAGGTATTTTGTGGTCGGAAGGATGACAACCACAGCAAAGAGCTTTCAAATTGTCATTTAAAGTGAAAGGTAAACCAGCAGGAGTCTGTGGGCATTTGCAAAGACATCCAGGCTGTTGTATGGGAAACAAAGCAGTCACTGCGGCTGCAGAAAGTGCCCATTTTTTGCCAGTGTCCTCAGTTAACAGAACTATTTTTAAAACTAAAAATACTTGTGATTTGATTATTCTTTTTTTTTTTTTTTGCATGCAATTTTGTTAAACACTGACCAACATTCTTTATGAAAGCCTGACTTTGCTTTTTTTTTGGGTATAAACTGACCCCTATGGGTCCACAGCTGTAGCTACCGCTGCTGCTCCCTGGTACGTGCCCCAGGGCCAGATCCGTGCAGGTTTCCTCCGGGAGACCTCAAGCAGAGATTTTGCTCTTACCTCATGGGGAAAGGACACTATCTTTCTGCTGTGTTTTCATTCGGGGCTCTCAAAACATCTGAGAAATATTAATGACTCAGATGTCTTGGGTGTCAGCATGTATGAGAAAGTTAGACATACCCAAGTGGTATGCTGGGTGAGGCTGGGCAAAGCCAGGTTTGGACCTAGCTGGTCCAGATGATAGGGTAACCTGGAGGGAAGGCAGCTCCTCGTCCTCGCTGGGAGGGGCAATTGCACTGCACTAAATAGGCCTGCCCTGAATGTAGGAGCTTTGCATGGGTTTTTCCTGCTTGCCCCATATCTGCTTTATGCTTGGGAAAGAATGGAGATGAAGGAATTATGGAGACGAAGGAATTATGTCACATATTTCATACTTTCAATCACTCAGAAGCCCTTTTTTTAACTTTCTTTACCCAGGACCCCTTGGGCACAGCTTCCCCTCCCTCTCTGAAGAAGCAGGCAGGTGTGGGATGCTGCATGCCCTCCACGAGGGCTACCAGAGGCTCTGAGCCACTCTATAAAGGGTGAGGGAGGAGAGACACCATGCTGCCTGCCTGCAGCCACATGTGGAGGAAAACAGCTGGGAAAAGTCAAAACACAGAGCCTGTGCCTCTGCCTGCAGCACCCCCAGGGCAGTATCAAACCTTTTTAAAGGTTCACCGAGGCAGCAGTGGCTTGGGAGAGATGACTGGCTTGGAGACTGGGGCAAAACTGTGGGTCCTGTGTGCAAACCGTCAGGGTTTGCTGGATGTCAGGGCATCTGAGGACAAGAGCCAGGAAACAAACTCCGCTCCCAGGGGCTCCGGAGGAAACAGCTGGAAGGGGAACTGCAGCGGTCCCTGCAGAGCCTCCTTCGGCACAGGCAGAGCCGCGATTTAATGCCTCGTGTTCAAACCTATTCTTGTTTGGGGGGGCGGGCGGTGGGGGCTGGAGTCTGGGCTTCATGTGCCGAAGCTGGCAGCCTGGAAAGTAGAGGCTCGAATGTTATATTCCCCGCACAAGCGGAACAGAGCCTATAAAATTCCTCGTGCTCGTGCAATCCATCATCCAAGATGAATACGGCAGTAAAAGTAATGATGATGATCTCCACTTTATACACAGGAAAGCAGATGACTGAGGAAGAGAAATTACTTCTTCTAAGTCCCCACAGGGAGCACAGCCCCGTTTCCCAAGCTGAGGAGTTAGCAGGTAAGTGAGTGTCTCCCGGGGGTGAGCGTTTTCACAGCAGGGGCACCTGCTCATTAGAAAGGAACCAGACCTTTATTTATTTTGCTTGCTCATTGGTTTCATGCTTTGAATTTTGGTCTTCTGGCAACTCAGTGCTTTCTTGGTTGTATTCTTCTAATTTCAAATGAAGGTGTTTTGCTGACATTTATACAATATAACTGTTCCTCATGTCAATTCCTTAGAAAAGTTTTAAAGTTGATGCTTGGGGGGTATAAATGGGCTCTCTCCTCACTCCATGCACGACTGTAATGCATAAACCAGGTGTGACTCCTGGTTTAGAAATTGAAAGCCTAGGGTATTGCTTTTCCAGATTGAATATCTAAAGAAAAGAGGTCATGTTGAGACTTCATAACTCAGGCAAGTTAGCAGGAGCTGGGAGCCAAATGGGACTGAAAAAACTGTTGATGAGTCAAGTATGTGTTCACCTTCTCCACCTACCTCGCTATCTATAAATCAGCTGTAAGAGGAAATAACTCCTTCCAGAGGGCTGTACTGTCATGCAGGCGATGTATGTCCCTTCACCAACCTGTAAGCTGTTGCAGTCAGGAGAGGGCTGTACCTCAGACAGGCTGGTGCTGGTTGGAAGGATGTAAATATATCAGTGGATTAAGTAATCTCTGGCTCTGCATGACTGGAAATGAAAGACAGAGTTTTTCTCCGGGTCACTGCTAGTACAAGTAACACTGCCATTATAGTTTCCTTTCTCTGCCTGGGCATTTGAGCAATTTGCAAAGGTCTGTATGCTGCAGGTAACGTCCTTGGCCTTTTTGCTGGTCATACAGCTACAGAAGACCCAGGGCACTGTCCTAGAAGAAACCAGTGTTGGCTTGAGCTGACACCACCTTGGGGTAGAGGCTTTTTTTTGGCTTCCTTTCTGAGCCAGACCTTACTACTAAAATGTCAGTCGAGCCGCCAGTCATGCATACAGACTGTTTTCTGCTATTTTTGATGTGTTTCTACACACGTGAATGCATTTGCCATGTCCGCATAGCTGTGATGAACAGCTGGCTGCGTGACACTCTCTTGCTGTCCTCTAGCGGGTGGATTCAGAAGAGCTCAGGCACGCTGCAAGGCCCCATCTCTAGTGGAAACGCTTTAAGTCAAGAGTAACAGCCTTGGGAGCTGAAAGACGTGAGACATCAGAAGTGCCACCACTGCAAGGCTCCAAGTATTCAGGCAGCCACCGCAGCACAGACCATAAAGGCTTAGGCGACAGCAAAAGTGCACTCTCCAGTCCTCTCTCTACCATTTGTGTAGACTGCATGTCTGAAGTAAGTGACTGATGGTTTTTTAAAGCATTTGCACCTTGAATGGACATTGCAAATCCACAGATTAGATCGATTCCCCCACCCCTGCTCTGTAACGGTGAGAAGCTCCTTTGCATGTAGCCCTCCTCGCTCACAGCCCCACGCCAGCCACTGTGTGCGGGGCGAGATGAGTTCCCTGGGGAGGAGCAGCCAGGACCGAAGTGGGCAGAGCGGCTTCGAAGGGTGGGGGAGGAGGCTGCAGATTGCCCTGCCAGCTTGCTCATTTCCACCCATGGTTGGGGTTGCTGCCCGATGCAGAGCCCTCCCACACCCACCAGCTTGTCCGCAGCCAGCTGAGATGGCCTCTAGAATCATTTTGGTGGTGAGCAATTTTGCTGCCCTGGTTTTCTGAAGCTTCCTGCAGCAGAGGAGAGCTCACCTGTGGCTTCAGCAAAGCCTTGTCAGCGGCTGGCGCGTGTTTGAGACACTCGTCCAGTTTGCCAGGATTTGGAGACCATCAACAGCCTTCATTCTACATGGAAGACACACTTTTATGAAGTCAGGCCTTCTCTAACATATACGAAGAGCAGTGCGTATGTGTGGGTACATGCACAAGCGTGTTAGAACGCTTCCCAAACACATACACCCAACTGGGCACACTTCTGCCGAAGGAGGAAGGATGGATGAGCACAAGGGTACCAGATGGTGGCCAAGCTGCTGACCAGAAGGTTGGTAGTGCTTGGGCACAGCAGGACAAACAGATGACAGGACCTCTATGGGGCAGAAATGAATCAGGCAACCATGACTACTTCTGTCTTGTTGTTCAGTAATTTTTAAGACTAGAGTTTTCAGTAACTGAACTTGCAAAACCTTTGAAAAACCCAAGAAACACTTTAAAATTTTGCCATAAGAGGGCAGTCTGAGATAACTGCAGAAGTAAGTTATCTTGTACAGACTTGAGTTTTTCTTATTAAAAAAAAGGACGACTAGTAGGAATAAATGATTTGTCTCAAACCAAAGTCTTCTATTTAACTTTAGAAGGAATTTTTGCAATTGGTGACATAGAATGAGTGTAAAAGGGGAGCATTTACAGTAAATACAATGAAGTTCCTTCTTCCCTGGAAGAGACATAAAATGGTATCTAAGTCCTGAACTCAGGAGTTGGAGGGATGGATTCAACTCTGTAGAGCTGTATTCTTATACTAGGAATGTGAGTTTTGAATTTTCCCTTCACAGGAAAAACTTCGTGTCTAACGTGGGAAGTTGACCATGGCAGCACACGCTCATGGTGAAAGCGCAGGGCTACAGAAAGGCAGTGACGGGGCCCTACAGCATCTTCAGAGAAGTGTTTGTAAGGAGCTCTCAGGTCTTGCTCCCTGGCAAGGAGGCTAGGTCCTGCCAAAAAGTGACTGGCAGCCATGATCCTCGTAGTTCCCGCTGTGTTTTTCCCAGTGCACGTAATCTCTAATGTTGAAAAAGCCGCCTGGCGCAGGTCTTTGAAAGGTTGCCTGCTTCTAGGCTGATTGCTGGGGTCTGGAAGAGAAAAATCTCATCGTCTTTAAGCCCCAACTTGTCTTCCTGTGGTGTTGGCCAAGGCACTTGTGCCCCCTAAGCACAAGCCACTGATGGACGGATGCAGGATACTTCTCACAGCGTTGTTCACTGGCTACCTCTTGCAGAGTGCCTTAAAAGGCTGCTGCTACTCTTCCACGTCAGATATATAATTCACAGCCCTGGTTGCTCTTCTTGGCCATCCCCTGGCACAAAAGGTAGGTCCAGGGGAAAAGAGGATTAGAGCTGTGGAGGCTGCTACCTCCCAAGGTACTGCTGAAGAACTAGTGGGGCTGCTGGGGAGAGGACAACCCCAAAGCTGGCCATGAGCTTCAGCTCCAGAGCTGGGAGAGCTGGTGGGATGCCACCTCTTCTTCCCTTGTTTGCTTGGGCATCATGGTGGCTCAAAGCAAGTCCAAAACATCTTTTTGTGAAAACATCCTTTTGCTATGCTCGTTATCCAATACAGGGTACATTTCACACTTTCATTAGCTCAGACAAATACATTTGCTTCATGACGCAACTCAAGGGCAGCTGTTCAGTCAATAAAAACTGAAGAGAGAGCAAATGTTGTTTGTGTCCCCAGCAACACCCTGGAGGGCAAAAATAGTCAATCTTGGCCTCTCCTGGAAGAAGAACCACAGAGGGGACAAACACCAGAGGCGGCTGGTGACAGTGTGATGCTGGAGCACAGAAGCAGGCTCATGTTCAAACCACAGCAGCGTTCAAGGGCAGGAGACCGAATCGCTGGCCTCCAGCCATAGGGTGTGAATTGCTCTCACAGAAATCAAAGAGCTGTGCTCTCAGGGCCGTGCTAAAACAGAACATCAGACTGAGAAAGCTTCAAAAACTCTTTCTGATGTTATTGAAGCTACCGAGCAAGGAGGTTCGAATATGCTCTTGGAAGATTTGTCCCCTGGTGTTGGAGAAAAATATCCGTGTATACCATGTACTGCAGAAGCTCTTTGGGTATAGTTTAGGTTTTAAGAAAATAAAGTTCTTGTGAACCTCTCACAACCACTACAGCCTTAGGGGTTTGCTAGATAAGTGTTTCTGCATAAATTAGATGTGCTTTAGCTGGGGCAGCAAAATCTGGCTTCACGCATCGTGAAAATCAGAAGGGAGCTTTGAGTCAGGGCTGATTCTGGTTTAAGTAAGTTGCTGATTCTGGGTTTTTACCTATTTTACCAATATTTGGTGATGAACCTCTGGGCTGCATGAGTCCCCCCCTGTTCCAGCATGGGGAGAGTGTGAAGCCCCATTGTGTTTTCCGCACAGGGCATGCACGCTTGGGTGAGCATGCTGCTCCCCATACTCGCTGACCCTGCGCTTCGGCGTCCTCAGCAGAGCCCTGCTGTCTCTCTCCTGCAGCGACAAGGTGGCAAAACTTGTCTTCTGGTAACATGCACTTACCTTCTCCTTGTCTTGAGCTCAATCTCTCCAGTATAGGTCAACCTAGCACTAATTTTGACTGAGTTGAGGTACTGATTTGTACGGGAATGGGCAGGGTTATAGCAAGCTAAAACTCTGCCATAGCTTTTAGATGCGAAATTAGCTCTGATTTGAGTTTAGTAGTTCCAGTTAAAGGTTGTTTGCTGTGCCTTTTTCAATGTTGTTTTTCAAGAATGGAAACCAAAAATACATAAAATATTTGCTATTCCCTCCTCAAGTCTGCTTTACTGTCACGTATAATGCAATAACATAAATTGTTAAAGATAAAACAACAGATACTCAGAAATAACAGCCTGTGGGAGGAAGAAATTGAAAACTTCCTAACCTGTTCCAACCCCGATAATCTGAAAAAAACCAACACCCATTTCAAGGTGTTTTGGGGAAAGGAGATAGAAGGAATGAGATATTTGACCCCCATGCTATCAGCATGTGTTTATTGTCTGTCATGCCAAAAAAATGAAAGAACAATCCTTTTATTTTGAGCTCAAGTTCACAACATGTAAGAGTTAATAAAATTGTTCTTGGGAAAACCTGATCAAATCATTACACAATCAGTCTTACTGTAATTATTGTGTTAAATACAATTAAGCGTTTAACCAGTAGTTAGAAATAGAGATGGTCTTGCTTTTGGTGAGTAAGAGACAGATCTTTAATGACAGTGATCTTCGCCATCTCTGTCTACCACTTTACCTTTAAAACTGAGAGAGCAGACAAATAGCTTTGCAGCCCAAAGAGAGTTTGCAGTTTGCTATAAATGCACACAGAGGCTTCATAAGAGCAAACTGAATTCCTCAGCTGTATACGGGCAGATTCCTTAAATCAGTGCAGCCATGCTCACAGAAGTAAAAAATGGACCTGTCATCTCTGAGGAGTGGTTAGTCAACTGCTACGCTCCCATGGGAAAGGAAAAGGCAATTTTCCCAACCGAAGGAATTGCTCCGTAATGTGAGAGATCATTGAAATGCAAGTAACAAACCAAAACAGATGAAATATGCGCAAAGTAAATAGATCAAAGACATTGAGATAATTAATTACCAGCGGTCCAGTTCTCTGAGAAAGACCATTCATTCACAAAGAAGCCACTGTACCCGACACTTCCCAATATTGGTGTCTACAGCATGGATTTGCTGATGTTTGTTAATGAGTAAAGACAGAATTATTATGCCAGATAACTGGCTGCCCTAAAAGTTCATGTTCTATTATGGTAATACCTTGGCCTACAAATAAACTTCACTACATTCATAACATTTTAGTTTAAGAAAAAGTGCCAAGTCCATTTTTGTGTTTACTAATGTGGAAGTTTTGATCTCTAGCTGCTAATTATTTGTGTGTTTACACAGCCATTTCAAAAGAAAACTCGACAGCGTTTTGAACCCAAATTCTCTTAATTCTTAGTGCCTGGATACCCATCTTTTTAATCCCATTAGCACAGCAGGAATATTTCTGTTGTAAGGACAACGAGCGCGGAAAGGATGAAGCCCTGCATTAGTGCTGGCTCTTTGTCTGCCTGCACACTGAGACGGTCTCATCCCTAAGGAATTACTGGAATGATATAAAAAAATGGACTGAATTTATTTCGCACTGCATGCTCTGGTCTGATGGGGAGCCGAGCACCTTGAAGGCACGGTAAGGCTTGTGCCCACAGGGTTATTTCTGCGAGGAGGAGTGTGATACGAGCCAGGTGTGAACAGTAAATTTTAGTTGCGCTGAGTCTGCAAACCCAAAGGTAGGCCAGGTGGGAGGATTTGCTGGGAGCAGGCACTAAGCTGAAAGCCAGCAGGAGGAGCGAGGAGAGAAAGATGCTGATTGCTGCCTGGGGGTGGCACTGGGCACCTACCTTCTGCGGAAAACACCGAGAGCTCGGTTTAGCCATTAGGTATCTAAATCTCTTTGAAGAGTGGCGTTTGAAGCATCCCGGGGAAGCTGCGTGTTCTCAGAGAGTTTCCGAGGGATGCTGAGGGTGTTCATCCCACCCATCCCCAGCACCTTCTCCGCCGTGCCCTTCAGCCCCTAATTTTGACTCCTAGACACTGTATGGGTGGCTGAGGGCACAGGGCTGGAGGTCTGGGCCTTGCAGTTTCTCCCACTCCTTAAAGGAAAGCAAAATGCTTTCCTGAGGAGAGGACTGATATAGTGCAAAGGAGTCCAGGCAGTGGCGGGGAGGTCAGGACAAAGTGAGAGGTAAGGTCTCTCATGTAGGCAGGTGTTGGCGATTTGGGACTTTCGACGTTCCAGCTCTAGCTCTGCGTCCCCTGGAAACTCTGACTCCACTTAGGTGAGACCACGGTCTTGTGGAGCTGCCTGAAGGATGCACGGGGCCATGGATTGGGATTTCACCCACTGACACAGGATCTGCGAGCCCACCAAGGGACAGGCCAGGTGATTCCACCAGCCATGGAGAGAACGGCATTAGGGGACAGCAAGGGAGGGAGGGGACAACAGCCATGCTCCCCAAATGCCTGGGGAGCAGGGCTGGGAAAGAGGGCAGGAGGACTTGGCGGGAGAAGGGGGAGCGACTCCTGGGACCTGAGGGAGGAGAGGTGGGGAGCTCTGGGGTGGAGGGTAGCTCCGATGTGGATGCAGGAGATGGGAGGGCTCTGGGAAAGGGGGGGTGCACAGTGCAGTGCCCCAGTTGGGAAGCACTGGTGGCTGTGGACAAGACTGGGATGATACCTTGCGGGGAATGGAGATACATTCAAGGGGCAAGCCTGAGCTCTGCAGCACGTGGAATGGGGACCGGGAGCTTTGGGGTGAGAAGGATGCAGGATTCAGGAGGAAGAAGGCGGTGTTGGGGTGGAGTAGTCTTTCCTTCCCCTCTCCTTTCTTTTTTCTTTCCAAAAAACACAGAGCCCTCACCTGGATGGATGGATGGATGGATGGATAATTGGCAAGGGGTGACTGGTTCGTCCTTTTCCAGGATTACCCCCCAAACAATTATATCCCAACTGACCATGTTCAAACCAGATGGGCTTCCAAGTGTTTTCCTGTGAAAATTTGTCACAGATTCTCTCTCCCTTTTAACAACATTTCAGCAACTATAAAAAAGCCCTGGAAAAAGCCCTCTCTGTCTATTTATACGAACGAGGGGGCTGCGGCACATCAGCTGCGAGACTCTGGGCTTTGTATCTGGCAAAGACCCCGCCATTGTCAGTACGTAACCGCGTCTCCAGCTTTAACACCCTCCCAGAATAGTGTTCTCCCACCAGGTTATAGAGCCTAAGCCAAGGGATTTAAGGAGCAACAAGTGATAGGGGACAAGTGTGGAGGCTTAGTTTACTTGGTTTAGCACAGACCTTTAATTTTAGCCATCGCAAATATAATAAGGCCTTTTCTTTATTTATCTATGCAGCCGTGGGGCAAAAAGGGCAGAGGAGCTTAAAAGACTTATTCATGCAAGCAAGGCTGCTGTGCTAAGTCCACTACTTACACCCTGCGAATGTATTTCATTCACATTAATGCAATGTGGAGGAAAATGGATGCAAATCGTGTGTCTCCATCTCCACAGCAGTGCAGAGGCTGAAAGTGCAACCAGAGGCCAGCAACCTTTGTATTTTCCCTTCTGCAAAATGGAAAGGTCACCTACGCACGAGGGCTGAAAGGGTTTTCTAGGCCCAAAACCAAGATTTGCTCTTGTCCTGTGGCTCAGGGACTGCTAAAAAAATTCTCTATCATCTCTCTGCCTGTTCTATTTTAAGCAAAATGATTTCCCTGCTAAGGGAAAATAGTTCAAGTATGAGACATTATTAGCATTTTTCAGGAATTCCTGCTTCCAGTCTTTTGCTTGTGCCAGGCAAATTGGTTTTGCTGAACTTTGGCACAGTTTATGCAGAATATTTCAAGGTGTTACAGGCAGACCTTTGGGCTGTGGGTTGGTGAAACCTTGGTACAAGCACAGAAAAAAGGCAAAAACATAAGTCATCTTTGCAAGTTGCATCCCTGAAGTGGTTTAACTGTACCCATGCACCTTTCTCTTGTTGATACCTGTAAGTCAGAAACGAACTGGGATTTTAAGAAGAATTGAAAAATCACGGCCAAAATAGCTGTTTTGCTTCTGGAAGCCTGTGGCAGGGCTGGGGGAGGAGAGGAGCGCTGCGTGACAGGATGCCACCTATTCTCAAGGGGGCTTCAGCAGCCAGAAGGGACACAGGGACCCTGCCTGCGGGTCATGCCCGACTGTCACCGGTCCCCCCCAGCACCTGGGGACACCCAGCAAATGCTGCTGAAGCTGTGACAGCCATTCAGCTGCTCTTGCAGGTGCATTTGGTGCTCCACACAGCCAGCGCCGGTCCGTGCCAAAGCCCAGAGCAAGGCGTCCCAGCCGTGCTCGGCCGCCGGCGCTGGGGACACTGGAGCCAGGATTCTCCCCAGCACGTCGGATGCCACCGTGGGAGGACAAAGCAGTAAAGGACATCACCTTTCCCGTTCCTGCACCCTGTCCAACACCAGCACCCCTTTCCCTCCAGCTCCGTCACAGCTGTAAATACACTATTAACAGCCTGCCAGTCCTACTGGATGAGGATTCCTGAAATAACACTTTTTCCCACCCCTCCCTGCCCAGAGCAGGGTTGTTTGCCAGCTCTACTCAACACAAGGACTAACCTGACCATGGGAACACCTATTTAAAGAGATACTTTTTTAGCTATTCCTTTTCATAGCCGAAGCGCCTGGAGAGAAGCCAAGAGTGATTCTCAGGCATCTCTGAGCCGCTGGGTAATTCGGCTGTAGCAGAAGCACTGGGGTGTGGGAGTCAGGGTGGCAGAGGACCGGTTTTATCTGGCCCACAGATTTACAGTCACTCTTTCCAGGAATATGTTCAGAACTACTCTGGTTCTAAAGGTGCATTTCTTTGCTCGGCATCCTTGTTTTCCAGCTGATTTTCTGATTTCTATCCTGGCTTTAATATTTCAAAAAAGGATGCACGCTGGGAAGTCACTGCTGGAAAGCTGCAGCCTTCCTTCTTGTCTCTTACGGATTATCAAGGCCGCCCAGACCAGAACACGTGTTTTTCCTACTGCATTAAACATTCTGAATGCATGCTAAAAATGTTAATGCGTTATTGAAGGGACTGGAATTTTTCCTTCAGGTGTGATGCCTTTAGGCCATTTGTGCTTCACACACGATTGCAGGTAAGGGCTTGTTACACTGGCAGAAACATGCACTTAATGAAATGTTATTCTCCGTCTTATTATAGTCAATAAGAGAGCTCAGCAGTCACTCAGCTTTAACGTAGCCTACTTATTCCTCAAAAGCTTTGCCCTGGAGTCAGAGCTGCAGCAGGGCTGGGGCAAGAGGGACATCTCTGCTCTGAGGAAGGCCCTAAATGGGTGCAAACACGCCAGGACCCCGCTGGTCGCTGCGGGCACCTGGGAAAGCAGCCAGGAGATGTGCGGTGAGCAGGAGGTGACCGCAGCAACGGGAAGGAGCCCAGGATGGAGGAGGAGAGGGCACCGAAGAGCGCCAGGAATAAAACCTCTGGAAATAGAAAGGCGCCAGATTTCGCCCTCTCTCTGGTGGCGTACCGGTGTGATTTCGCTGATGGCCTGGTCCTCGCTAAAGCTGCACGGACCCAGTGCCGCAGTCCAAAGCAGCAAGGAGGCTCCCCGGGAGGTCGGGGATGTCCCTGGGCAAAGCCTGGCAACAAAACACGCACGGGAGGGCAGACGGCCTGCGGGTGCCAGGTGTGGCACCTCTCGCCCAGGGCTCTGGCACCCCGGCAGCAAGCCCTACCTCACAGACACAGCCCTGGGGGGATCCAGTCAGTCCCTGTGGCCCAGGGGGGCCAGGGGCCTGCTTCACAATGGGAAAGGTTAGTGGCACAAGCCCTTGTGCTTGGAGAAGCCTCTGACTCCTCGCGACAGCTTTGCAGAAGTTGGCTATAAGCTGGCTGCTCTGCTCTGCTCAGGTAATACCTCGATGGGGTGTCCACCTCAGGGATCTCAGGGCCCTTTTGGAGACTTTGGCTTTCCTTTCTGTCCAGATTTATGGTCAGCTGTGGTGTGGCTATTTCATTCTCATTGCTTGTTATTGGTTAAAATAGTCCCATACTGGCTAATCTTTACCTTGAAGCCTCAGAGAGCCAGCAGGCTGAGTGCTCCTGAAGGTATTGATCAATACCCACGGATAAGGGCTGGAGTTCTGCAGTATGACTTGAACCAGCATCAGCTTTCATCTGGGTTTCTTAATTCAGATTTAACTTTAGGCAATTTGAAGATGTTAAGGCAGCAAAGGGCACGTTCCCAGGTAGCTGTGCTCAACACGTAGGCACAGGCTTTCTTGCTGGATGTTGGCAAGGTCTTACTGCGTATCCACAGGCAGCGTCTTGGGGGACAGAGCGCATTCGGGGTGTCAGAGCTGATGAAAAAAATTCCACATGCCAGGAGATGGATCCATATGGCTTTGCAGAAGGGAAGGATTTTGGGGGGGATCACTGGCCTGAGCTGATTGCTACTGAGCCACGCTGTGTGCCACAGAGCTCATTGACTTGGCTGGGAGGTGAGCGCTCTCCCACCGCTGTCCTCGCCACCTTGCAGGACCGTGCCCGTATTTTGACTCCTGAACGCGTGGCGTCAGCGTGGCCGGGCGCTGGTCCCAGCCTCTCCAGCAAGCAGAGCGTGTTGTTCCGCCTGTCTGCTCGCAGCTTTCGCCTTTCTTCTGTCCTCCTGCTATTCTATCGCTACCATAAAATGCAGTTCTGACCTTTTTGTCCTCAGCAAGCTATTCATTTAAAATACAAATGCTGTCCTCAAACAGCAGTCATTAATATGAGGCAGCAAATTCTTTTCTTTGTTCTTTATTGTTGATTTCCCCCCTTTGGGAAACTGGGTGGCAGGAGAACTGCATAGCTGCAGGAGCAGCTTGCTAATTGCATACTTTCAAATACTAATTTGTATGGGTTTGTTTGGTTATAAAGGCAAAAAGAAACAAGCCAGGGGGTGATAAAAAAATGTCAAGGTTATAAACCCCACAGAAGCTCTCTGGCCTGGAATTTTTATTAATTCTTTAAATGTAAATTGCGGGCCCACGGCTGCACATCCGTGCCCCCCACTGAGCGCCAGGTAGCACGGTGCAATTCGCCCTGCAGACCTTCGGTGTGGCACTCAACCCGAGGAGCTGAGCTCTGCCCTCGGCTGCCCGGCAGCAAGGCTGGTGAGATGCCAGCCAGGCCGCTGTTCCCATTGCGGGCATCGCTCCCAGCTTGCGCCTGGCTGACTGCAGGCAGGAGCCGGCCCCTGACCCAAGCGGGGTCAGATCGTGGTGGGAACGAAACCATTTCTGCCTTTGGGGAGCTGTGGTTTGGAGTGCTGTCACGTCAACGTTGTGTCTGCGATGGTCTAGTGGAAGAGGTGAAAGAAGGTATGCATCAAGGAGGGACACTTTTTACTAAACCAAGAGAGAGAGCTGAAAAAAAGATAAGTCTTTGGGCATGTGTGCTGAGACCGTTGCTCAGTTTCCCCTACGCGTGTGCACCTCTCAGATCTGCCAAGGAAAGTGCTTACTAAACTGCAAGCTTTCACCATTTTGTAACATGACGGGATGATTTGTAATGGAAAGCAAAACAAGACTTATGGATATTCAGATCTTTTAAGTGTTCAAGCCCTTGGGTGCCAGCTCCTGCTAAGTTATTAGAGGTGTTTTTTTGAGCAGTTGTCTTTTTTGCCCACTTGCAGGTTTTTTGTCATACTTGATGTCTTCCTATAGTTCTTCCTTGCCACCAACCAATGTCTGCCACTTTTTTTCTCTTTTTAAAAGGATATTTTTAGATGTTCTCTTCTGAGAAGCTCACAATGCCCATGCATGGTACCCGCACAGAGCGGGGGCATTTCTGGCTAGAGCAATCAGCTCTGTCCCATTTGGACATTATTATCACTTCATCTCCTTCCCTGTCTCTGTTTCTTGCAGCCACAGGTTTGGAGAAGTGCCCCGGCACCCTGACACCCAGCAAAAGCAGAGCATTGACAAACCTGATCGCCTTCTGTGACAAAGTAACCTGCTCGGTTGATGTGGGGCGAGTGGTGGACATCATTGTCTACCTGGATTTCTCCAAGGTTTTTGATATGGTCTCCCACAGCCTCCTCCTAGAGAAACTGATGCGTTACAGCCTAGACAAGTGGTCTGTGCCGTGGGTGGGGATCTGGCTGACAGGCCGCACCCAGAGGGTGGTGGTAAATAGCTCCTTTTCAAACTGGCAACCTGTCACAAGTGGGGTCCCCCAGGGATCGATATCGGGCCCAACGCTGTTTAATGTCTTCATAGTGATCTGGATGATGGGATCAAGTGTACCTTGCTGAAGTTTGCTGATGGTATCAAACTGAGTGGGAAAGTGGACACTTCATATGGGAGAGCCACCCTGCAGGAAGACCTGGATAGGCTGGAAGAGGGGTCTAACAAGAACCTTATGAAGTTCAACAAGGATCAGTGTAAGGTCTTGCACCTGGGAAAACATAATCCAGGAGTGCAGCACAGGCTGGCATCTACCCGGCTGGGAAGCTGCTCTGTGGAAAGGGACCTGGGGGTCCTGGTGGACAACAAGCTCAATATGAGTGAAGAGTGTGCTGCTGTGGCAAAGAAAGCCAACAGGATGCTGGGTTGCATCAACAAGGGCATGACCAGCAGAGATAAAGAAGTCATTATCCCGCTCTACTCAGCACTTTTCAGGCCGCACCTGGAACACTGTCTTCAGTTTTGGTCCCCACTGTGCAAAAAAGATGTGGACAGGCCCCCAGAGAAGGGCCACAAAGATAATCAAAGGACTGGGAAGCCTGCCATATGAGGAAAGGCTGAGAGAACTGGGTTTGTTCATTGAGAAAAGAAGGCTTAGGGGACACCTTATCACCATGTTTCAGTATTTAAAGGGTGGCTACAAAAAAGATGGAGACTCCCTTTTTACAAGGAGTCACATGGAAAAGACGAGGGGTAATGGGTACAAGTTACTCCTGGGGACATTCTGATTGGACACGAGAGAAAATTTTTCACAATGAGAACAATCAGCCATTGGAATAATCTCCCGAGGGAAGTGGTGGATTCCCCAACATCGGACACTTTTAAGATTCAGCTGGACAGGGTGCTGGCCCATCCTGCCTAGACCATGCTTTTGCCAAGAAAAGTTGGACCAGATGATCCTTGAGGTCCCTTCCAACCTGGTATTCTATGATTCTATGATCCCATGCTCACCCTCAGCACCAGCACTGCCCTCGCACCCGAGGACAGTGGCTGCCAGCAGCCCCTGCTGCCTGCAGGGATGTCCCCCAGCAGGGCTGCTGCCTGTGCGAGGGTGCCTTGAAACCTGTGCCCAGCCGCTGCGAATGTGGCAGATAACCAGCTCTAAGGACCTGCTGTGGTGCTCCCGCGTGAAGGATGTGAGAATGGCCAGTGCCAGGAGGGACCTTCCCAGGGCAGCGAGCATTGAAGGGACAGGCATGGAACAGGGACCTGCAATTCACCGTCATCCTGGTCAGAGCTGCCACCGTATCAGCAGCTAAAGATACTGGAGAGCTTCAAGGCTGTGAATGTGAGGGAGGCAAAGTCAAGGAAAAATTTTATTTACTGTGTTATTTTGTGTCTGTTTATACAGGAAGGGTAGCTATCTCTGTTCACTCTCTTGTTGTCACACACAGTGATACAGAGTCAAAACGGATTTTATTCTGTACCACTTGCATTAAAAAAAAATTCTTTCCCAGTATATACTACAATAGGTCACTGTTGTTATTTCCCCATCTGCTTAATAAAGTAATCATGGTTGCATGGCAGCGTCAAGGGAAGAAAAGGCATGCAGAGGTACCAGCTGTCTCAAAAATAACATATATTATTTCATTGATGAGAAAAAGTCAGAGTCATTGACCAAGCCACACAGTTCGAGTGGGTTTACAGTGGAAAGCACCGTAATCGCAGGACTGTGCAGCAACAAACCCAATATCTAATTATAACACATACAAATGTTGTGTTGGCTGGGAACTGATACCTGAAGGTTGTTTCTCAGTTTATAACAGGCAGCACAGTGGATCCCTTGACAGGAATCTTTGTTTTTTTGAGTTATGTGATGCTTAAGATAATTGACCAATTCATTTCCTTAACTGGAAGAGAAAGGATAAGTCAGTAACCTTTATGGCTCATTATTATTAAAATAGTGTTTATTCAAGGAGCGGCAAGGAGAGAACTGGAGTGGAGGTCAGTGCTCAGCAGCTTGCGAGTCATTAGGACAAACCCACTCAGCTGCAGCGAGTAAGACCCGTAGCACCTCTGCATTGCAGTAAGTGACCCTTGCTGGCTCTCAAACCTCCGTGCTCTCTCAGTGAGGGATCCCTCCTGCCCCAAGCCTACAAGAAGTCGGCTGTGGTGGGCTCCAAATCCACACTTTACGTTTTGTCATGGCTTTCATGTGCTCTGAAAAACAGAAGGTGGGTGGATTTAAAAACCTTAGAGTTTGAAGTGCCTTACTGCCATACATTACTGGTTCTTAGCAGGCTTGTTTCAGGGCAGCTAAGCTGCCAGCAGCAGGCTGGGTGCTGGCACACGTGCTCCCCGGGACCTGGGTTCCTGCAGCCACACCGTGGGCTCTGCCTCTGCCCCTGTGGCGTCTGCTGCTTGATGGTGGCCTGCTGGTGGAGGGGATGGCTGTCCGACCTTCTGCAAAATCTGTGTCAGGACTGTGGCAGGTGAGAGTTGTGATGGTCTCACCATGAGACTGCTGCTTGTCACGAAAGCCCAGCCCTCCTGAGTAATGCCAGGGAAGGAAAACAAAATCCTTCAAGCAAGACAAGGGGGATAACACTTCTCCCCCAAGCCCTGGTCTCCCTGGAGCCCTCAGACCCTGCAGGCTTTGGGGGAAAACCTCTTTGGGCAGCAGCTAGTATAACCCAGCAGCAGCCTCCACCAACAAGCTGGGTGCAATTGCTGCACTGGCTGGGGAGGGGGAATTGGGAAGACTATAGCCCTGTTACTCCCCAGCCTTTTTTCACGGATGTATCTCCATGGGCTACAGATAATTAAAATGAAAATTCTTCTGCAGTATAATGAAGAAACATTGAGAAGATTTCAGAATCTATGCTAAAATCATGGTAACACTCACAGTCTCTTACCAGCAAAGCAACAGGCTTTCTTCATTGCAATTCACTCAGAAAAAAACATCTTATAACATGAAAGCAAAATCCTTGCTTCCCCAGGTGAGGGAAACTCGGTGATTAGCCATGTAGGTTTATTTTTCAGGATGCCTTCAGATAAGCTGTCCCCCAGAATACGCTACGCTGCTAACTGACACTACAGGAAAAATAACAGTGCAGAAATTGTAGCATGAAGCGAGAAGTTATCTCAGTTGTGGATTCGAGCTTGAAGCTGGCATCCAGCTGGCAGAGACCAGATGGCTATTAAATATGTCAACAGCCCCAGATAACTGCCAGGATAGCCTTGTGAACAGGAACTCCTGATGGTATTTTCTCTTATACTGTTGCTATTTTAGTTCTATTTGTTTTCTCTCTATTTTGGACGTTATATAGAGGAAAAAAAAGACTGCAGAGCTAGAGAAAACGGAGTCCTGGAAGGAGAAAAATGAGGATGCCAGCTGGTCACTCCTCCTTTGCTCCTGGCTAATATAACTGCTGCGTGTTTGATTTTTTCCAAATCAAAGAGGGTTTAAGTGACAGGTATGGTATGTCCTCGGTTTATGTCATCATCTGCCGGGTATTCAAGGATTTCTAAGGATTTAAGCTTGCCTGCTGTTTGAATACAGGACAAGCAGCGATCCCTGTTCTCTGGCATGTGTAGGGCTTCCCTGAGGGTGGAAGGGGAGACTGGAATTTAAAGCGATTCTCATTTATTTAGTATTTCCCTGTACAAAAGCTGGGAGTTTTCCAAAGCTGACTGGAGCGCAGTCATTTGTGGAGAACAACCCGTGGCTGCTACCTGGGTTATGTCGGCATGTAACAATACCTGTCTGCCTCATGAATGTCAGACAAAGCTGTCATAAATCTTCAAGCCCAGCAGTAAAATTAATGGGAATTGCAGAGAGCAGGACCTTGTCAGCTTCATAATAGGTCTGTGAGTGGAAAAAAAATTCCCGTGCTTTCCTTCAGGCATTAGGCAACCCAGCTACTGATGCTCAGTGGCCATTATCCAATTATAAGTGCTTTTTTGCTCAGAAGAATTCGGTCGTTATGGCTTTTAATGTGTCAAAGTTAAATAGTCACCAGCGTGGAGCGCGGGCAAGGGAGCAGACCCCGCTGTGGCCTGCGGCAGAAGTCCCCCAGGCCATCTCCTCCTCACGTTCTTTGGTCTCGAAGCTCTTTGCCATATCGCTTGTATTTTGTCATTAGCAATATCGCTTTGCCATTTCAGAGGTGACCGGGGCGCAGTGGGGGCCCGGCCTCTTCCCTCTTCTGCCCCGTCCAGCTGATTGGTATCAGCCCGGGCGGGGTGTCCTGTTTACGTCCCTGAGCAGGACTGGGAGTGCTGGCCCGTCCCACCGGCACCAGCACCGTCCCCGGTCCCCGGAGCGCTGCCGCAGGGCGTCGGGCTCCTCGGGGCGCCGAGGCCGGGCTGTTTGTCCGTGCTGCATTGAATTGTATTTACAGCGCCTTTCGGGGTTTCTGTCGGTCACCCGCTGCGACCAGAGAAATATTTTTTTCCCCCTCTGCTGCATAACTTGGCTTCTGTTTTCTTGTTGTTGGTTTTTTCCTCCTGCCTTTGTAGCTGTTGGCTGTGGCCGGGGCCAAGTCACGGGGCAGGATGTGCTGCTTCTCCGGAGGTACGGACATGCGAATAAATTACACAGTTTTCAGGAACTTTTCCGGGCACTGGAAGGTGATCATCTGTACCGCCAAGTTGTTAGCACGGCTCCTGGCACAGCTCCGGCCTGCATCTCTTCGTCCCCTCCCGACCCCCTGGCCCGCGGGCTGCCGAGGGCCAGGGTCCCTCCCAAAATGTCTGTTTCGGAGGTGTTTGCTGGCACAGACGGGGGTTGCTGGCACCGCAGAGCGGCTCTGGCAACGTTCAGTTTGCACACGCAGCTCCGTGTGAACGTTTTCAAACTCCTTCGGTGGCTGCCAGCTGCATGCGTTGCAGTGACCAGGCTTGGGCTCCCTCGAGTCGGCCTCCCTGTTCCAGCCACCCCAGAGGCTCTGGGGGCCTTTTCGAGGACCTGCTTTGCAGTCAAGACCTTCTGTTGCAGCTCTCTGGGGCAAGGGGCTGATCGGGTCTGGGCAGCCATGCCAAGCAAGGGGCGGTGGCAGTGATGGCTGAGGCTTCCTCGTCTCCCACCGCTGGGGTCCCTTGTCCCTGTGTTTCTCTGCAGCTGCAGAGGTGGCAAAGGATGCTGCTGATGTTCCTGCTTGGGCCTCTGCTCTGTTTAACTAACTTCCCTACCCCTACGGAGGGTGGGTTTAATCCCCTGCTTTTCTGCAGTTGGGCAGCTGTAATGGCCCCCTCGGGGTGCTCCTGGGTCTCTTCTGCCACCCTGGGGGGATCAGGGCATCCTTGCACAACTGCCACTTGCCACCGACAACTCACGTTAGGTGGGGCGAATCTCCAGTCCTTGTTTGTATACCTGAAATAATGTTTCCTTATCTCCTACAGGTGTTACTCAGATAAAGCCCAAGATGATGCAGCAGATTTGACCACCCGGAGGCTGCACAAATGCTCAATGTCCAGACGCGAGTTGCACCTGATGCAAACGAAGGAGAGAAGAACCAGCTCCTATGAAGAGCAGAGACAGAGAGCAACGGTGGTTTTTTACAGCTATACATTTTAAAGTTATAATGTTAGAAATACCTCCTACTGAACCAGGTAGGGATGACGTTTGTGAATCAGGCATGGGAAATACAGTGATGAATGTTCTTTACTCCAGGTTAACACCAGCCTAACGGATGGTTGCTTGGTTTTTCCTGTGTTTCAGTACCTCAGAGTGTGTCCTGAGTCTGGAGCTGGACTGCATTTTGTACCTGCTGAAAGGGGTACGTATCCATGTCCACAGCAATTCTGTTCAGGGATACTTTACTAATGTTAGGTTTAGGAACAAGTTTATCCTTCTCAGCAATTTTCACACAGATCCAAGGGCCTTTTGGCAGCCCTGTTTTCCAGATGACTTCAAATCCAGGTCCTGTGCTCAGTAAGTATATATGACTTCTATGTATAAGATGGAGAGAAGAGGTCAAATAAATAAATTCCAGCACTGTGAGCAATCTGCCCAGCCAGGGGGAGCTCAGAGACGTGAGCAGAGAAAACACCATCTGGGAAATGAAGCAGGGAGCAGTCCTGTGGGGATGCACATGCACAGACCCGCACCCACACCTACACCCTCTAGACCTCTCAGCAGCCTGATAAATTTTACACATCTTCTACTGCTCAGAAAGTGTCCAGGTAGAGCTTGGAGATGCCTTGAACTGCGGATCGCATTGTGGGGAACGGGACTTGGGCACGACAAAATCTTCCCTGGCCTGTGTGCATCGGTGGGGCTTAAGTAAATCCATGAGCGCATCACACCTGTGAGCACATCACACCTGTGAGCACATCACACCCATGGACACATCACGTCTGCGAGCAGCCCAGCATTATTTTTGCTCCAAAGGAGCCACCGGAGCGATGGAGAAGTGAGGCGATGGGCATGGCCTGGAGCTGGGCTGGGCACACAGAGCAGCTCTCCCAATGCTTGCTGCAGCTCGTTGGCCTCTTGGCCACGCTAACATTTTCAATACGCCAACAAGTTTCCCATATATAGTATATTTCCCAGCCTTGCTGAGACCTCATTGCCTTCCCTTGAAGCAGTAAAAGGCATTCGTGATGTTTCTGTGCTGAACTGTGGGAAAAAAGCGGCAAGAAGCTGTGACCCCTGGGCAAGGGCATGCTTTGGAAACACCGTCATCGAAAAATCAACACATCAGCCCAGAAGGCCCACGGGCAGCCGATCTCCTCCTGCGTTATCAGAGAGAGGGCTCCTCTGGATGCTGGGGCAGCCGCCACCGGACATTTTTGAGATGTTTATTCTATCCAGTGTTGATACTGAAGTCAATATGATAACTAAAAATAAAGATTAAAAAAAAAAATACACTGCAGCTATTTGTTCCCGAGTTGTTATGTTTACCGATACCAGCCCGGCTTTCCATTTAGGCAGGCCGGCAGTACCAGATGTTCAGTCATTTTCAGCAACATGGTCATATCCCAGAAGATTTAGCCTGCTGGAGCAACTATATTAAACACGCCTGTAATTTTCCACTGTGACTGGAAGATCGTGTTCCTCTGGGGCGAGTGACGGCTGACCGGACGGGCCCCACGCACGTGCAGCCGGCACAGCCCCGAGCCCTCTCCCGGCTCTCGCAGTGGCAGGAGGGGACACCACTTCTGCAGCTTCCTAGGGCTTGGTCTGGGAGGTGCCGAGGATGGAGAAGGCCCCCATCATCATCAGCTCCTGGGAGGTGATGGGACATGCTGTTGGGGTCCATGGGCTGCCCAGTCGCCCTACGGCCAGCTGCTGCTGTGGGGAAGGATGTGGCCGGGGCTGCAGGCTGCTTCTCCCCCATCCCTCCTTGCACTCGCAGCCTGTAGGCATGGATGATGTCTGTTAAGGTGATCCGAAGAGAAAAATGCTTTTTAACAGAATAAAAGCAGATGTTTCACCTGAACACCTCTGTCCCATCACCTCGTGATTCCTGCTGAACGGGCTGGGCAGAGGTACCCAGCCCGCAGGCCCTGCAGAGCTGTGGAGCGCTCACCCCATTTGCAGATGTTTACTAGGCAAGAAATCGGGTGTGTAAGATGACCCCCCCCAGGGAGGATGTGGGACACCTCTGAGTACAGCCGCCTCCAAGCACCCAGCTTCAGGTTAGTGAAAGCAGATGGGCAGATCTGGGTGGCTCATCCTGCTTTCTTCCACAAGTAGCAGTGGTGGCAGAGGACAGTGGAGAAAGCTTCACTGGCGCAGCAGCATATGGATTTAGCTTAGTGCCTGGTCCTGACAACCCTCATGGCACATGATTTGGGCTCGGAGAGATGCATGGTGGAAGGAGGGACTGAAAACTTGTTGTTGGGGCTGCGTGTTCCCCTTCTCTGTGCTGTAGCATCTGGTACAGGTTTGGATCACATGCAGACACACTGGAGGGGCTGTATTTGCCATGTCTGCTTTGGGTCTGTGCTGTGGTGGCGGCTGGCTCTAACACACCCGCTTTCCCTCCTCCAACCCAAGTGTCATCAGCCGAGAGTCACTCCTGCAATGCTGACACACAACCAGGACCACGGGGTCTCTGGCAGCCAGCCCTAGCCCCTACCACTGACCCCTGGCCACTGCTAACATCTAGCCTCCTGCATTGGAAACAAGGATGGTTGAAGACTCCACCATGCTTCCTTCAGTGGCAGGGAGGTACTTGCTCTTTAGGTGCAGGTGAGGCACAAGGACAGCATGGGGATGCTCTGGGCAGAGCTGCTGCAGCTTCTGGTGCTGCTGCCAACACGTTGGTCCCCAAAACCCCGGCACCCACCTCTGCTTTCCTCTCACCAGGAGCAACATGGTCCAGAGAGGGACAGCTTGGCCTCTGGTGAAGTTGCCAGCTTTGCTTCCATCAGCAACTCTTGTCTGTAAGGCCAGAGGGGTATTTCTGGAAGAAAAGACCCTTTTGTGGATGCTGCTGCCAACTCTGATTATGACTGGGTTGGTTTTCCTGCCACTGATTTTTGTCACACAGCAGGACTGGTCAAGCAATTGCTACTCCTAGAGTCGTCAAGCAATAAATCTACTCTTCAGGTGGGCAGGGAAAGATATCCTATTCTTACACATGTAACAGATGGGATTAAACAGATAAACCAGGCAGGCTGCTTCCATCAACTCACTCAGTTGCGAAGATTTACTGTCCGAACAAGCTCTTCTCACTGAGTAGGGCTTGGCTAGCCATCTTGTCACTGTCAGGTGATCTCATATGGACGGAGGGATATCCAGCTTGCCCGCTCACGGTAAAGGGACATTTCTCCTTCCAGCCAAAATTCCCTCACAGAAATCTCTCATGGGCAGATTTGCCCTATGAAGCTAATCCCTTTCCTTTGTAAAACCATCAGTGCCCAGACCCAAGGCTAGGACGGGGGTCCGACAAGGTGCCGTAAGCAGCATCCGCCACTGGAGCCATCCCAGTTCCCTGCAGTGCTCGAGCCGGCTGGGACTGCGGGCCTCTCCGCTTACACCCTCCAGCTTTCACTATGCCACATTCACCAACTAGCCATTGCAAATGTAGTTTCAATTGCATTAAAATAAAATTAACCTAAAAACATGTCAAGCAGGTAAAACTGCACATTTTTAAATCAAAATGGAGATACTGGGGGCTCTTAGTCTCCAAGTGTAGCCACAGGAGGAGTCTTTCCCTGCCCTCTCCTCCAGCTGCCGGGGAGATGGGTGCTGCTGCAGCGCGGTGCCCGGGCAGTCACTGATTAACCGCCCACCCGGGGAGGTGCTGCCCACGCTGCGGGTTACGCCTCGACCCCCTGGCTGCTCATTTCTGATGCTTGACTTCACTCTGCGGTGTTTTTATAGACCTTTTGCCACAGTGCTTGTTTCCCATCGCCTTTTTTTTCCCTTTACAGTTTCAAATGTTTCAAATGTAGGGAGTGAGCCTGACTTCTGCCATCCCGGCTTGCTTCTTATTGGTAACTCCTCTGCAGCTCAGCCATCAGGCCTGTGTGGATGCAAGGATCTGGCCAGCTTTGAAAATATTTAGGTACAATTCCCCCTTCTTTTGAGAAGAGCTTATAAGCCTCCCAAAATAGAGGTGAAATGGGATTTCTGTGAGCCATCCATGCTACTTGGCTTTTTACCATATGCTGAATATTATCCCCCAGAGAGGAAAATATCCTCCATGGCAGCTTCTCCCTACCCAGCTCCATCTTCGCTGTGCTCTCTAGTGCAGTCACGAAGACTGCATTGCCTGTGGTATAAGCAGTAACAGGAGATGAAGATGTTGAAATCATATTATATTTATTACATACATGAGATATAAAAACAAATTACCAAAATAGTATCATTTTTTTTTGTGAGTCCACAGGACCTTGAAAGAAAAATACATACGTAAAGCGGATTGGTAGACTCGTGACTTTTCTGGTGTTGTATGTCTTTCTTTTCTTTCCCCTCACACTCATGAACAAAATATACTCTATGCAATGTGGTTTAAAGATGCTTTACAGAAAAGATATATTTTAGTGCTGAAAATTGCAGTAAACTGTTCTATATTCCATACTGGTGTTAATGAGGAAGTATAATGGCCATATATATTGCAAACAATAACACAGAAGAAAACAAATAAAATGTTCAGTTTTAAATACTAACATAAAAATAAAATAAACTCCAGGCCCACCATGAATCACTGGGTTGTGATATGCGAATGCGAGTCCTTTCCGTTCTCCGCATCCACTCCTTTTCCTGCAGGCCGAGTTTTTCTCCTCTGGCAATTGCATTTTTTGTCTCAAAGTCTCTTCTTCTCACGCTGCTTGTGAAGTCTCGCTGGAGTCCTGCCCACGGGGTCCAAGTGCTGGTCTGAAGCTGGGACTTCAGTGCAAATACTTTATCTTTCAGATTGTATCCTCAGATACTCTGAGTGGCCAGTGCCAGGCTGGCCGTTCCCTTTATACCGTTAACGCCATCCAACTGGGGGGGTCTTCAGGAGTGCTTCTGTTTCAAGGTGTTTTTTTCACGTGCCTTCAACCTCTTCTTTCCCCAACACAATTAGACTTCCCGCACCGTGAAGTGGCAGGTAGTAAAGTGCTTTATACAATGAAATATTTACACTAGGACTAGGTTTATTTTTTAACACTTCAAGGACAAAAGCTCAGAGACACTGCACCCTGCGGAGCTGGCTCTTCTCTGCAGGCGTGCAGGGTGGAGAGCCGGCCTCTGCCTCGTGCCGCTCTTGTGCCAAGGCAGAGGGATTTGATTCACTCCGGCAGCTCCATCCTCACCAGCGCCGGCAGAGAACGTAGCCCCCGAAACCTTTAGCGGGGTGAGCAGGTTAAAAGCACACGGGGCCCTATTCTTTTTGATGGGTGCCGTGTCCCAACCCAAGGGGGTGTTTCCAAAGAGCAGTCGTCGGTGCCATGCCTGCCTGCCGCTGTGGCTGTCGCCTTCCCCACAGCATCCTCTGGGAGCCTCTGGAAGTCACTCAGGATCCATGCTGGCGACACTGGCAGTGGTGTTTTACTTCTCAGCTGTAGCTCGTGGGCACGCTTTCCCTCTCTAGGGTGGCAATTTAGTCTGGGGCGATCTGTGGCTTCAAAGGAGTTGCTCCAACATCGCACTGGAGCGAGACAAGCGTCCGCCCTTCCTTTTGTTTCCCTCAACGTAACGATGAACTGGGCTCAGGTGAGCCCCTGGCAAGGAAGCTACAGGCGAGTGAACGAACATTGGCCAGGAAGGGTTAAATGAGACAGCGCCTACAACTCTGAACACCTCGCTACACGTTTTGGCACTATTTTCTTACATTCCAGTTTTCATCCTAGAGGTCTTCTCTCTGTGAAGGCTGTTGCATTTTGTGCATAGAGAAACGCCCTAGGCGGTCGCGCACCTCTAGTTGCAGTCTCTTTTCAAAATCTCCAGGACCTTTCTTCCGAGAGCCGACTTCCACTGATGGACAAAACTTTTCATGTTGACGATGAGTCTGCCCGTTCGGACATCCTCGTGTCCTGCCACGAGGTACTCCAAGCCTGCAAACCAGCAAAGCGGTCAGGGACTGCACAGCACTATGCTTAAGAGGCCTAGTGATGCTGCAAAGTCAGCCTGGATATCTAGTCCCATGTAAAAAAGCACTTATAGGAAATATTTATACATACTGATTCTCTCACATACCTGTATATCTATACCTCTATCTATATCTATGGAAAAATGACCCCTGTGGCGCATCTGTCAATGAGATGCAGTATACGAATTTTGATTTTGTTAGCTTCTAAATATAAATGGAAGCTGAACTCTGGGGGCTGCACTACAAGTTTTTATACCTCATTTGGGAACTGCTGTTACCTTCATTTGGCAGCCACCTGCCTCACCCCTTCCTGAATATACCTGGGCCTGGAAATCGGTCGGTTCAGCACATTCCAGCAATAACAGCACAGGATGGCCCACTGCTGGTGTCTTGCTCAAAACGGCCGGTGCCCCCTTGCAGGCAAAGGCACGCTGGACCCTGCCAAAAAGCAATACTAGATTTGCCAGCGCAAGCACCCCAGAAGAGCCTGAGGGGGTGGCAGTCACGCTGAAAAGAGCTGCATTAACTTCTGCCTCCGCCAGATGTTTTAGAAACATGGCAGCAGCATCTGGCGAAGCCTCGCCTGGTGCCCAGAAGGTGCCAAAAAGGGCTGGAGCGCAGTCCCGTAGCATCCCACCGCAAGGCTTGTCCCAGGCACCGGGGTCCGTGCCTGGCTTTCTGAGCACGACTCAAAGAGCGCTTGGAGCCAGGCGATAACTGCCAAGCGGGGGGACAAGGCAAAGCCTTTGGCTTGAATTAGCTAAAGAAACACTGCCACAGATCCCAACAGCCTAAATGGGCCACAAACGTGCCATAAACCAGGATAACAAGGAGGATCATTCCTCCTGGGAAGAGCTCCGTGCCCGAGCCAGCATCCTGCTGCAACACGCTTGGTGTATAGCAAAGACGAGACCCCGACTATACCCCCTCCTCCTCACACTGGTCTGGGGAGCACCACGTTGCCGTACGAGCTAGCCTGGGGGAGATGGGTCTCCACCAGTGCTCTTGGTCGCCCCACTCTGGCCTGGCCACAGCAGGGAGTCTGCTCATGTTTTCTTGGGTTTTCATTTTGCAGTTCAGAATAAAGAGAGAGTGTACCCTAGCTAAAGGTCAAGCATGTTTTTCTTTAATTCAATACAATTTGTTATCTACTTCATCTGAGTTTTTGGGCACACACATCCTCTCTTCTACCAAGTAAACACAGGGTATGTGTATGGCAGTATCACCCTTTGCAAGACATTCGTTTTGGCCATGTCAAGCCTGCTGTTATAAACATCACTCTTCAAGGGCTCCTAAATCTATCTCCCCTGAGAGAGAAATGTGGCATGTACCCTCAGAGAGCAGGCAAATATTGCTGTGGTTGCTGATTCAGTAGGGCTTTCTAGATTTTCAACCGGACGTTACAGAAGTGTAAAAATAAAAGGAATTAAATGACTGAGATGCCGCAAACCAGGACTTGAGGCTGTGAGTTTTGCCCTGCGTTGCTGGCAGGCAGCTCTCTGCTTATTTGTGTCTGTACTTGGCAGAGCCGAGGAGGGGAAGGGCTCCTGTTCCCTTGCGGACAGCTGAGACCTTTAAACCTTTCAGCTCAGTGTCCCCCGAGAAGCCCAGCCTGCCTCTGTGGGTGCGTGCACAGGGGAAGGTGTGCAAGGGTAGTGAATATCCTCTCGTAGGAACTTAAGCAGATTTATCATCTAAAAACAGCCCACGGAGATTTGATAAATGCTTGGAGTTTCCACTATAGCTATATGCCAGGAAATTGTTTTATATCAGCTTGGCTTTTTATCCATCTGTTGCTGGTTTATTCATCTAAAGGTCATAAGCTCTTACTTTGAGAGAAGGTTAAATCTGCTGATATAGTATTGCTGACCATCCAGAAATTAATGTGGTAGCTAAAGAAAATAATGAAATTTTAAAAAACATTTGAGGTCCCTTTTTTCCCACTTTTAAATGATTGAATCTTAAAGATGCGCTCCGTTGATGTTTTCAAGTTTCCTGTTAGGACCAAACTTCCAACTTCTTTCCAAAACGAAAGCTGAGATTAATTTATACTCAAGGGACTCCAGCAGCTGCATTTCAAGAAAACACCAAGCTTTGCAGTGTAAATCATGAAAGCTGGCAAGAGGGTAACACCCGATGTGTCAGACGCCTGGATTGTCCCTAAAGACAACTGCACCTCCACCCTTCTGCTGATGTCCAAGTGATCTTCATTGATTCTGTGATTAATGCTGACTTTTCCTCTGCTGGGGAAAATCAGTGAAGCTCCTCTGAAGCTAGTGGAGTTGCAAAGCTGCGTGTCAGGTGCGGGGCTGCCCCGCACGATCAGTGTCTGACAGCTTCCACGGCATTCCTCCAGGTTCATATTAAGGCTTTCTTGCTTGCATTTGCATTGCATATGGAAAAATAAAACACCTGTATCTATTTAGTTATAGATTTATGGTGTTTTACCAATATCCAAAGTCTTACTGTGCTTAAACAGCAAAGTCCTGCCTAACGCTGCTGATTCACCCGACCCTTCCACCTGACAAGACTTCCTGGCTACAGCTCGCCTTCAAAGCCGAAGACGGTCGCTCCAGTGGAGGCGAAAGAAGACTACAAACACCTCATCAATGAATAATGTTTCTGCGTGATCCAGCCTCGCAGACAGCCCTTTCCCCCCAAAGGAAGTTCCTAGTGCTGCACACGTAAGGGACGTCTCAGCACTGAAGTCGACATTTCAATCGGTGATTTCCAAGTGATGTGTGTGCCTTGCGGAAAGAAAACCCTTTATCTGAATTAGTTGGTAACTGTTGGTTTATCTCGGAGTTGTAAAGAAAGGTGTGTCAGCTGAAGCTTAGTTTTGCTCTGTTGAAGAAAACCCTGAGTCTGCATCTCCTCGTCCGTACCGGAGACTGTTTAGCCACCACTGGTTATACTCCATTTCAGTAAAAGAAGATGAGAAAAAACTGTGAAGCCAAAGCTGCCCTCTCACTGCGTAAGAGAATCTCTTCCAAACCTTGTAGATGCAAATTAGTGTTACTTTCAAAGAGACATCTTCCCTTGAGTTTAGATTAAAACTTCAGTACACTGTCATGGCTCAAATTAGATTTAAATGTGTTTTTATGGATTCAAATTAGCATTAGTTTTGAAAAGATATGTCATGTAGTCATGGCGTGATACGCACCTCCTCCCTCTGGGAACAGACCAAGACTGGTAAAGCTGGAAGATTGTTATTATGCTTCATAAAGAGAAACTTATGTTTGAAAGTCTATAGAATGAACCAAGTTTTTCTCTACAAAATTCAAATTTGATGGAGATTGCTGTTGGAATCCAAATGATGTAACAGCCAATAATTTAATCAACACTGGGCTGCAACCTCAGCTCATTGGCATGAGGGGACAGAGGGGTGGGAATGAAATCTGTGTAAACGTGGTGGGGACGTACTGCTCAGGGAGTCAAACCTACCGGGATTGAGGATGGGACAAGTGCAGCCTCTGTTAGTCCAGGATTCAGGGTAGAGCGTCCTCTTGCCCCGGAGGATCTTCAGCTTTGTAGATTTCAAGACTTTCTTGATCTTCACATTGACTTCTGCATGGGAGCCTTTGTCATGAGCCGACAAGATCTTTGTCTTGATCACTGGGAAAATACGAATTCAAAACCAGGAATATATAAACTATTTACAGTGCGCTCTTTTTGTTTTGGTCTAATGCCGGTGTCTGGGTGAAGCAGTGAGGACAATTACTTCATTACAGTGGATTAGCCCGATGCTCCTTGCTGGGGAGCCCAGGGTCAGCGCAGCTGCCGGGGGAGCGCGTACGTCCCCATACCCGTGGGCAGGAACGCTGCCGTGGGCAGGAACGCTGCCGGTTGGTTTGGCCAAGGCCCCTGGACCTGCCACGTGGGCAGCGGGAGAGGTCCAATGACCTGATTTTCAAAACTTGGGCCCCAATTTCTCCCGGAGCTCAGCAAAGACTTTGGCTTCCTTAGCACTTTTGGAAATCAAGTAGAAAGCCTTGCTTTTAAGGATGGACCTGGAGGCTTTACCGGCCTCGGCCTGGGCAGGCCAGGCAGCAGGCAGGGGCGTGAGGGGCTGCCCCCATCCCACCCTGGCGAGCAGTCCTGCTGCCCGTCCTCCCACTTTGCAGAACTGCCAAATCCAAATATAGTGGCGGAGACTGAGACGTTGGTGGGACTGAGGCAAATCATGGAGTATTTTGAGCTCACAGATACCCACAGGCACACCCCCACCGCCTGGTATCCCACCTGCTGAGCCCCGGTGCGGTGGAGGCTCAGGGCTCAGGTCCCACGCGGGAGCCTCCTCCCGACTGTGCTGATGCCTACACTGGTAGGCATCACCATATGGTGGTGCTTTATTCGGCGCTGCACGTCAGGAAGCCCAGGGAAACCTCTCCTCCTACAGTATGGCCTCCTGAAGCTCTTGATGAGCCCCATAATTCATCTGTCTCTCCAGTTTAGCTGACACCTTTGCATGTTGAGAAACGAAAGGGTGGGAAGCCTGAGTGCACTTTAGATAAGATTTATAAACTTGGGATTTTTGTGACTTTTTTTTTTTTATTTCTTATCTTTTGCAAGATTAAACACGGTCACTATCGCAGCCAGGGAGCAAAGCAAAGCAGAATCAGATTTTTTCCCAATATCACTAAGCCAGGGCTATATTTCAACAGCTGGCGGCCCCTTGAACCTCCCTTTGTGGCTTGCTCCGCAGCCTGCAGAAGTAGGGGTTATCTCTCTGTGCATTTTCAACTTCAGTGCGAGGCGAAACAGGTGCAGGAGACCCCTGGAAGACTGTGAAGGAAGGGAGTGCCACACCGAGCGTTCCTTGCTCTGCTGTGGTATGAAGGAGGCGGTTCACTGGCACACACAGGAGAGGTCTTGGGAAACAATGTGCCTCCTCTCATTCATTTAAATCCAATAGACACATAGACAATATACATCACCCCATTGCAACAGCTGAACTTTGTTGACAGGGGGAAGCTTCCAGTAGCTGCCGGAGCCATTTTCTCCATGTATGGCTTGTGTGGTGATCACTGTCCCTCCTTACATTCAGTGTAATTCAGATTTAGTGATTTCTAGACCGTTCTTGGGGCACCTGGTCTACAGACAGAGTTTTAGAGACCCATTTTTGGTAACAAAAAGTGCTTTCCAGTCTGTCTTGGATCTAGACTACCTCTTAGGGGCCCTTCCAGCTCTTGTCCTCCCATGACTTCGGCACAAGAGTATTTTGGTAGCAAGAGAGGTGGGTAACAGAGCAAGACGATTCACCCACCTTGACTTGGCACCATGATATCTATACATTTTGGAAAGGTCAAAGATCTGCCCCCAGACTAAGTAGCCCATGGGTTTGCAGGGACGGAGCCATGCACACAGCAGCACCTCTCACGCTTTACATTCTTGCACTGCCTTGCAGCACCTCCCTTTGCGCCCCTGCCACCTCACCCGAAACTCACCGTAGGTGTACTTCATCCCGCAGAAGACCTTGGGATTCCCTAAAACTTGCTCTTTACATTCGCATTTACCTGGGGAAAGAGAAGGAAGCAAACGGCTGTGGATTGTACTTAAAAGACAGAAGCCTTTGCGGACAGAGTCTGGGACCTGCCAGAAGTTTTCATGTGGTCCACAAGCCCTGTGCAAAAAAAAGCCCTATTTTCAGATCCAGGCTGAATATACAATCTTAGTCCAAGGGCAATTATTCCTTGTTTACAATTTGAAGAGAAGGGAAACAAAGGCCTTATTATTTTGCCTCGGGATGCAAATAACACGCATGTCTTTCCCCACAGTATTTTCCACACTGTAATGTACCAAACAAAATTTTAACAGGAAATGTTGCAGAGGTTAAGGCAGATTAATGACTTCCGTGATCTTAGAACAAAGAATAACATGATATACTTATTTACGTTTAAAATGAAGTTGCCCAGACAAATGATGGAGCTTTCCCCTCAATTAACTCAATTATTGTATCTTCGAGATTTTATCATGCTGCTTTCTGAAAATGGAGGAAATGACGCTTGCCTGCTTGCATGCAGCGACTGCAAGGAAGGATGGCTTGATGCTGCGCCGCGGGGACAAACTGCCTTGCAGCAACCTCATGCAGCACCCACCTCCTCCAGACCGGGGGGGAAATAACTTCCCCAGCTGAAACCGTAGCTGAAATGCTAGGCAACCTCGAATCACATCATAAGATGCAATGGATGCCAAAATTGTTGTGGGCATCGGGGAAATAAATTTTTATTTGGAAATTTCCAATTCCCTGCCCATGAAGTGGTAAAACCCACCCTCTAAATAATGTTGCTGGTTTGTCCAACATGTAGTAGCTCTAGTGAATACAAAGACACATTTGAAACACGATGGACAAAATAAAAAGAGTTTTCAGCCTTGAAATTCAGAGCTGGGGCTACAAATTCAGGCAGGCAACTCTTGCCTCACTGACAGCTAAATGTGGGGTGCAGGTTTTCAGCGTGGAACATCTGCCTAAAGGGTTTGCACATCCTCACATTGATGGGATGAGGAGCCGTAAGGCTCCTCCAGCTCGTCGAGGGGAAGGACAGGACATTAACGGGGGAACATCCATCCCCTCCTGCAACTACCAGGGCGCTAATTACAAGCCAGTGCAGAAGACTGTATCTGCGCTGGCTGCTGGCAGGAGGGGCAGGGAAACACGTGCGAAGCCGCCATCCTACCGGAGTGCCGGAGCGCCGAGAAGCCCTGCTCGTCCTCCCAGCCCCAGGCGGGCTTGCTCTCGTTGAGCACCGCCTGGAAAGGAGGCACTTCGTGGTGCCAGGTCACGTCCGAGCTGTTGGGGGGAAAGGGAAATGGTCAGCCTTCCTCCTGGAACCGGCAGAAAGCAGGGCCACTACCAACCTGTCCTCCTGGCGCAACGTGACTGCACATCTTGGTGGCATTAAACGCAAGGGGCAGTTTTGGAAAGTGAACAGGTTGAGTTTTGTCAGAGTGGGTCATGAATCCATTTTGGGTTTAAAATGCGTTATAGGGACTTATATGCTATAAATATGCCCAGTGTGGTAAAAAAAAGCAACATATAAGATCCAGAGAGTGGGGTATTATTAAAATGTGCTGTCTTCTAAAAGTCAGAGCCTGACTCTAAGTCCAACGCAGTCAATGCAAGTTGAGTTGCAACAGAACAATATTAACCCTTTGGACTCCTCTCGCTCAGATCTCCCCGAAGCTCACATTTTGCTCATGAAGAGGAAGCAACGGTGAAGGTTATGGAAAACACTCCATGAATTAACACCAGCACCGAGAGCCAGTAATCCAACCTTGCTGGTGCTTTGCCATGGTGTGCCAGGCACCCAGATGAACTGCAGCCTCAGCTCCTGCTCCATTCCCAATTCCTGACCATACCAAACCCCAAATATTTTATATAATGGCTATTTTTCAGACTGCGTGCCATGCATAAAGCGGGTTGCAGCAGTGCCTTCCCTGGGATGGAGATCACAGGGGGATTGCTGAGGCTGGGGGCAGGAGTGGTGGCCAGGACCCCCCAACTCACCTGCTGCTGCGGCAGTCACCGGTGCGGGGGTCGCAGCTGCGGGCGCAGTCGCAGGGGCGGCAGCCATAGGCACCGAAGCCCCAGTAGCCAGGGAGGCAGTGGTCGCAGCGGGGCCCTGCCACGCCGGGCTTGCAGGGGCAGTCGCCCGTGCTGGGGTCGCAGAAGGTGCTGGGGCCCAGGGGGAGGGCGGCCGATCCCAGGGGGTGGCAGGAGCAGGCTGCGGGGGACACCGGGGGGGAAGAGAGAGCATCTGTGAGTGCAAAAGCTCTGCGGGACAAAGGCATGGGAGACACCTGCGAAACCACCACTCTGCCTAGGGACAATAATGTTTCTGGGCTTTTTTTTCCTCTCGCCCGCATAAATCTGACCCGAATCTCCCTTTAGAAACCATATGACTTTAACTTTTGTGAGGTATCTTAATTAGTCAATCTACCCTGGTTTTGCGTTCTGTTTTGCCAAACAGGCCTTTATTACTTTCCTCATAGTATCTGGACTCCAGTCCAGTCAAGTAACCGGGGATTGTGCCTGGCTCACAATGATGTTTAAGCAGCTGTGGGTGCTTCATTGCAAAAATGAATCAGAGTGCAATTGCTTTCTAAAGTAATAACAACTGTCTTGCATCCAGGAGGTTAAAAAAAACCCTCAGAATGGTCATTTTAATTCAACTGGAGGCTGAGCAAAAAGTACCCCTCTGTCTCTGTCTGATTTTCTTTTAAAGCTATAATTTCAAAACATTAAAAAAAAAGAATGAGGACACCGATGGCTCAGAAATATGCTTTTGCATATACTTTGGGACAGGGGTTTGCAGAGTGGATGTCAGAAGCGCCAGCTGCTCTTTTTTCCTCCCCTACAACCCCCTGCAGCAGAACGATGCACTGGAAGCGTACTGGGACGCACTGGGAGAAACGGCCATTCTCACAAATCAGAAAGGATGCCCTAAAATAGGTGAAGTGAAATTCTACTTCTTAGGATTTTTCTTTTGCATAAACATAATTTGTGTCTGTTGCAAGACTACAATCTTTTTCTCCCAAAAGATGTTAATCTTTTCAAAGATCAGAAATACAATTATCAAAAGTGTGAGCCAAACCGCTGACATTTGGCCTGGCCAGCAGGCAACGCGGTGCCCCGCAGGACCAGGAGCTGGGTGACTCGTGCTCTCCTTCCCTCAGGGTTTGGTTCTCCGACCAGGACATGTTACGGTCAGCCTTGTGCATTATGGCAAAAAAATCCCTGCTGAAAGACTTTTGTCTAAAACTCCATTTACATAAAAATTAGATTTCCTGAGAAAATTTCGTTTGGAGGGAAAATTTTCACCAAATTCTAATACGAATATTTTTATTTTGCAACTGTGAAGGCAATAAAGCAGAAAAGCCACTGCATGCAACAGAATCTTTCTTTCTCTTAAAATACTTACTGCTGCACACATATATTTAATTTTGCTCTGACAACATTTTTGTGGTTTCAGGGATTTGACATACCTGGAGTGTCGTTTCAAAATATTAAAGGATAGATTAATATTGGCAGTTAACTTAGAGGCGACTACGATTCCAAAATCTTTGCCAAAGTAATCCCCAAATTTTCCCCACCCTTTCCATTCCCAAACAAATATAATTATATAAAATTAAAAGATTAGAAAGCCTCTCCACAAACTGCATAACTAGCTGCAGGCAGTGAACTCCGGTACCTTTAATAGCATAGTTTTCAACAGCGCTCACCGAGACTCGCATACCTTTCCCCTGAAGTCTGTGAAGTGTTTTATACCTGACACATGTAGCCAAATGCTCTCTTTTTCTACTAGATGTGGTGGGTATTTCTGGCATTCCTCAGCCCCTTCAGGGGAAATATCAAGCACTTAAAGCTCTTCTATTCTCCTGCAGTCTGTGAGCCAAACCCACTGCTCAGAGAGAGATTTGGTCCTGTTTCGGTTGGGTTTCAGCTGAGTTTTACGCCCAGCCCTATCGGGGTTGGAGCTTTTTATGTTTTAGACAATGCTTTCACACAATTTTTTTTCCTAATGGAAAATATAATAGCAATGGCAACACCATGGTGAGGCAAGAATATTAAATTTACAAAGGCTGTTATGAAAAATACAGCAGCAAGCTCACAGGCAATTAAAATGGCAATTAAAAATGAGGATGTAGTTGGCTATACTTTTTAATAAAAGCTGCAAAGACATGTGTTGTTGGTCATTTCTACAAGTGCTGCGCACCCACCTCCATGAGCCCCGTCCCTCCTGGCTGCTCCCCTACGAGCTACCAGGGTGCCGACCTGCTTTCCATCGGCGGCCAGCGAATTGAAGCCTTTTCGTCTTGCATCTTGGGTGGAGGCCCAAGATGACACTAAGTATGTTAATCTGGATGCTTTGGGTGGCAAACTTACAACACGGTACACGTTTGCGATCTGCTGCAGTGGGGACGTGCTGAGCAATGCAGAGACATAAAGCGCAGCCCATCACTACGCACCGAGCACAGAAATGAGACTCTAGAGCTCAAATGTGAGCATGTTGTACCAACTTTGAAAGAAATGCATGAAAACAGGACCAAGTGCTGCCATACTATGGCAACAGCAGGAAGAAAAGGACTGCAGGACTGATTATACAACATTTGGTAGCTGCAGGTACTGCTCCCTCCTGGGCTGCTGCGCTGTGTATTGGGTTTAGACCCTGTTTTCCTCCTTCCACTCAATCTGCACTTCACTGTAGCACAGGTAGTAGGAGACCCACATCTAGGAAGGTGAGAGGAGCAGCTGAGCAGCAGATAAAGCAGCTACAGACAGTGCTGGATGGCACTTCGTGGTGGATACACGGGTGCAGAGCGTGAGACTCTCAGTGCGAGGCTCTGGGACAGTGCCTGTCTCATGTGCTGTGGCCACCCCACCAGGGAGGCTGGGGGTTTCCACGGCCAAGGGAGCTCCAGTGAGAGAAGGGCTGGCTGGGCACCACTAGCCTGGCACCAAGGGAAACCTTCCACAAGCTTGATCTTCTTGCTTTCCTTTCGATTTGTAAGCAGCATCGTTAAATTGCCAATTTACCAACCTGTACTACATAGCAATATTTTGCACGTGACTTCCACGTGCATATGAATTAACAGCTGCCTGTCCCAGCATCACACATGCTGATTGGGATCAAAACCCAGTGAGCAGGACTCCAGCGGAGCTGGATTTCCCCACCCTGGATTGGTGATACTGTTGTGGTTTCTTCAGCTGCCAGCTAACCTTTGGAAATGACAAATATTTACCCTCAAAAACCTACAGTTGAAAAGCAAAAATAAACTCTGCAATTATAAAACCCGATTTATTGTCTGCAATTATACTGTAGCTGAGGCTTAAAAATTCATGAGGGATGTAAAGAAAAGGACCGATAGGTATGGCGGGGGGAAAGAGTCATCAGATTGCTGTTTTAAATGACAGAACGTCTCGTTTTATCGGCTACACACCTACTCCTGAGCAAATATTATATACACTCTTTGCCTACAAGAGTCTTTAAAGTATCCTTAAAGATTATGGCTTAACAACACCTTTATTTACTTTGACCTTGGTATTTTTAAATTTTCAATGCTACCCCGCGGTTGAGCAATAACGGTGCCTTGAGCCAGAAACAAGCAGGCAACGCCGTGGCCTTCCCAGAAAGAGTAACAGGGCACCACGCACGTCCCTTGTTATTGCAGACCATGGCACGGTCCTTGGAAATGTGCCAGGCATAGGCTGTAATCGGTCTTATATAATTTAATTTAATAGTCATTAGTCATTTGCTATGGCCCTGCAGGCTGCTGGGCTTCCCCGTGAGATGCCAAGTCCCCGGGCGCGGGGAGCAGCCCTGGCAGCAGGAGACCAGAGAGGGGTCTTAGGGAGGAGAGTGTTTGTGAGGGTTTGAAAAGCCCAGAGAGAAATCATCTGTATGTTTGTGTCAATAGGGTCTCTGAAAGGAAAGCATTCAGATAATCCCGACATTTTTGTGGAACCCAGTTTATGCCGGGAAAGTTGTCTCCCTGACTTGAGTACTCCATGCTCTGTAATTCAAAAAAGAAAAGAGCAACAAAGTAGATGTACTTAATGCAGAAGGTAAATAAAGGTAGACTTTTTCTCACTGTACTCAAGGCTATCTTACAGTTCTTATCAAATATATGCTACTTTTGGCTTTTAAATACCAGAGTTCATGAATACATAGTGGTCCATAAAGAGGCTGGATTGTTGCATAAAGAGTAACAGAAACAAATTTATAGTCTTTATGTGAGGCACACTTTTTTGGGGGGGAAAAATGTGGAAAGTGGAATGCCATGGGCCAGTGATTTAGAGATGAATGCAAAAAGCCAAGAAGAGCAAGCACTGGCATATGTCAACAAAAATACCCATTAATCATCTCATCTCCACAGCTTCCTCCTCCCTGGAAGGGCTGGGAGAAACTTTTTAATCGAGACTCCTGGGAGTTGGATAACATATAGCTAATGACGTGATGTAATGCCTGACTTCATTAGCGCTGGTCTAACTTGCACACAGGCACACGCTCACTGTTGGCAGCCTCCCCTTCGAGACGTGGCCGTTTTGCAGCAATACGTCCCGAGACCTGTGTTTCCATCTGGTTTTGCAAGGAAGGAAGCTCCGTGCTGGCCAGCCCAGGAGCTGCCATTGGCACCTCTCGGATTCTCCAAACAGCCACAGGTTTTGGACTGGGCGTTTTGGCACCAGGAAAACCCTATGATGGGTCCCTTGTGAAACTCCATCTCCTCAATAGGCTGCATGAGACGTCACAGGAGATGGTGGCCGCTCCTACCACCTCCAAGGTGAAGGGCATTATTTTTAGGTGTCAGTAATCTCACTCAAATCAGTGCCAAAGCTTGGCTTGGCTTCAATGGCCTCAGAAAAGTGCATGCTCTTCCCTGATGAGAGCTGGCATGTAAAGAGCATCAGGAATTACAGTCCCAGCGAAGGTAGCACAACCCCAGTAAACGCACATTTTGGAGCTTGAGGGTCCCATACAGAATTTATTTCAGTCTTCCGTCTTGCGTTATCTACCAGGAGTCAATTAATCCAATTGTGGTTTTTTTTAATCAGCGAGGCTAAATCCATGACTTAGGAAAAAACCCGCAAAAGCCCCTGCTTTGGGTCTAAGTGCAAGATTTAAGCCTTTTTTTTTACTAATGAGAATCCAAAACAAAAGCTTGTTGCCTAAGTTCTGGCAATAAGTACAGAGGGAAAGTATCTGATGTTTCAGAGAAGGAGACTTGGAACTTGGATGTACACAAGTAGGTAAAGGAACTTTAAAAAGTCATTAAATTCACTGTTGAAAAAACCAAATTTGTGTACATACTACAGCAGTGAAATAATTATTTACAAAAGTAACGGAGAACTGTGGTCAATTCTGTTTTCATAAAGAGAATTAGGGTTGTAAAAAAGGCAGTTCAGCTGTTGCTTCTCCTCCTTGCAACTAGTGAAAGGTGGAGAGGAGGAGGACTTCTGTGACAGGCTGGTGGGGCTGCCAGGAGTCTCAGGAGGATGAGGCGCAGCGAGGAGTGGGACGAAAGCAGTTGTTCCCCACCCGACCCCGCAGACGAAAGTGAAACCGCACACACCCTCCCAGCCCAGGGTGCAGCTCCCCACCCCAGAAGGGTTTCTCTTCCTTTAAATGCAGGTACTTCTCCTTTGGAGGAGAGAGATGTGCTCGTGTCCCCTCAAATGACACAAGCAGGGTGTCAATCGGATTTTTTTCTGCCACCCATGAAGGTCCTCTTGCAGGTTTGGGTCAGTGAGGAGAAATCTGGTGAAGCCTGTGGGTGGCTGTAGGCACAGAGCAGAGAGCATGGCTGCACCCTATATTTAGCTGACCAGTGTAATGTGCTCAATGTGGTTTGGGGATCCGGAGTCCCCCACGGTGAGTCACCATCCTCACAGTGGTCCCTGGGGAGTGTGGTTTTGGATCACTGCTTTTGCTTGGGAAATATTTAATTCTACATCTGGCCAAGTCATTGCCTTTGGCCTGGCCTCCTCGGTGTCACACCCTCTGGAATATCACTTAACTCGTGTTCCCGTATCTCCCTCCATACCCACCTGCTGCTGCTGCGAACACGCGCTGGTGGGCGATGCTATTTATCAGCTGCACCCCTGTTGACTGAGGCACCCCGCTTCTGGGGTTGTGGGAATCACCAAACAAGGAGAACATGTAAACATGATGCAGCTTTTGCTCTCCAAAAATAGCAGGAGAAAGTCAATGAATCATCTCTCTTCCCCGGCCCCCAAGCTACAGGGATCCTCAGGATAGATTTGTCAACAGCATCCGCAGGCTTTCGCCCTGCAAACTGCGCCATTGCTTTTTGCAAACAGCATCAATAAGGGAATTCAAAGAACCTCAGTCTGTCACCGAAGCAAGAAGATTGCTCCAAGGAGTAGCAGGAAGATATCTCACCTTTCCTTTGACACCCTCCCACTTAACAGAAACGTTTTACTTGTAAAAGGTGGCTGACTTACGTTTGCAGGCGTCCGGGGCAGAGAAGGGCTTCCTGAGGTCCCGGTAGAAGCCCGGCTTGCAGCGCTGGCAGTGCTGCCCTTCCGTGTTGTGCTGACAGTTGTCACAGACGCCGCCGCTGCGATTGCCCGATGCCAGCCACGCATCCATGTCAAAATGACAAGTGTCGGCATGCCCATTACACTTGCACGCTGAGACAAAGCCAAAGGGAACAGAAAGACTCATTAAGGCAGTGAAAGATGTTGATTTATAGAAAAGAGACACAAAAACCCAAATCACATTTTGGAATGGGAGACCTGACCCATGAACCCGTTATTCATTCAAATGCATGAAGTATCATCACATTTTCATCCACGCTTTGCAACTTCTAGAGGTGACATTTAAGAAAAAATAATTTCTTTAACTCTTTTATTTCCAGTACAGTTTTCCCAGTACAAGGACAGCAACGTGGTCAGGCCGGCGCAGGGAGACCTCCCATATTCACTGTTCCTGCTGGCGCTGAATCCTTCCCTCCCTGCTTTAGAAATCAGCAGTGCCCCGTACAGCATCTGCCACGCGGGTGCTGTCAGGATGCTCCTTGCAGGTGACGGAGGGAAAAGGCCGGTGGAGGGGAGGCGTCTGAGAGAGGGCCAACAACCCCCTTTCCCTGCGCTGGCAGTGGAGGAAGTCTGGATGCCCACACGCCTGGAGTCAGGGGCCAGGTGAGATCTGTTCCAACTCCCGCACACCAAATACAGCTGGTGGAAACAGGGGCTCACTGTGACTCCCTTGGGGAACATCCATACTGCAGCCAGGTGCGACCGCAGCCCACATCGGCAGGCTGATGTTGGCTTACGTGTTGATAGCATGGTAGTTGCAGCAGGACGGTGCTTAGCATGCCTGCAGACCTTCCCTCAGTGCCCTTCTGGCTAGACTGCCGCTGTTACCGAAGCAGATCACCTCGTGACCTCTGCGGTCCCCTGCGGCCTGCACTCGCCCCGAGCATCCCTCCCCAGCACCGCAGAAGTAATCCTCAAACCTCCCGGAGCCTGCAGCTCCTCCTGCCCCCAGCGCCCGGGGGGTGAGCAGAGCCCATGTCCAGCAGCAGAAGACCATACGTTTGTCAAAATGTGCGCCCATGGAGGGGACAATGCTGGGCCCCCATCACCTCCAATGCAGCCCGGCGGGCTGCAGTTTGCCTGCGACATGTCTCAAGGAGATGCGCTTGAGTCCCACAGAAAGGCCAGACCGACAGACAACATGGCCTCATGAGGATTTCCCAGCGAGGAGCTTTGCGAGCAGGGCCATCCCTACCATACAGACATGCGGTGGGCACTGGGCAGGAGCGTGGCATTGGCTCTGTGCTTGCGGAGCAAACACCTGCCCATCGCCCCAGTATCTGCTGCCTCTTGGAACCACAGGAGAAAGGTGCGCAAAGAGGAAATATTTTGCTTGGGCAGAGGCTCTGGAGACACGGTTCCCAGCTGGCTACTTACACTGACACTCTTTGGGGGCTCCAGTTTTGCCGTCGGCAGCCTGCCAAGGTTGGTCGTTGTAGAGCGGGGCACAGTGCTGGCAGTGGGACCCTGCTGTGTTGTGCTTGCACATGCATTTCCCATGGACCTGGTAGGGGAAAGAGAGTAAGGACCACGCACAGGAAAGCCCAAAGAGTCTCTGGGGCACAAGCAATGCCCAGGTACAGGAGATACCGCACCAGCTAGATGCTATTATATAGACTAGAAAGAGGGCTAGCATGATGTCTGTCTTGGTATCTTGAACTCGACAAATATTCTGCAGTTACATTTTCAATTAGATTAGTATTTGCAGATCTGCATGTCATGGTACTGTATAATCACACCTTTTTTTTTTGAGATATAAAAGGATCTTTAGCAGAGAGTTTCCAGCTGCAGCAGGATTTTCCAGGAGAGATTAAAAAAACCCAAGATCCAAAGCAGCCTTGGGACACACTGTAAAACCTTTATCTTTTTCTCCCTCCCAAAGACGAATACACCTTTGCAGCACTGCAGGAATAGCACTCGCAACCTCAGCACCCAGCTCTGTGTGCCCAGCCATCACCAACATAAATAAGTACGAGAAAAAAAGAAATTCAACCCCCTGAAACACAGATATCTATTCATCCTAGGCAGAGTTTTTGCCCCACAAAGGAAGAATCAGGGATAGCACAAAGACCGTGAGTGACTATACTTGGACATCTTCATGACAGATAGGTAATTTAACAGCTAGACAGCCTAGTGTAAGGGGGTAATTAGGTATGAAAAGCCAGCGTAGCATGCTCAGTGCCAGCTGCCCTGTCAGCCGCTGGCATTACTCACGCTGTTGTCAAACGCAAAGAAAACAGGACGTAGCCAGAGGGCAAGAGCAGCCCGGCAGCCCCTAGATGCAATGAAATCAAGCTCTGAAGCAGCAAGGCTCTGCTGGCAAGGCTGAAGGCCCTGCCGTTTACCGTGGAGCGTGGCGGGCAGCTACCTACCATAGCTATTTCGGTGGCTGCCTGTGCTTGCAGCTTTACTCTGCTCAATGTTTTGATTTTAAATACAGTTTTACTAAGAGCATTTCAGCTGCAAGTCTTTCCAGACGTCTGATGCATGGCCAGGCTCAAGGCACGGTCAGCATCCTGCGTTTGCTGAAACACCAGCTGAGCGGTGCCTCCCCCACCTTGGTGCCCCTTCCTTCACCAGTCGCGGGGAAAGTGATAAAGGAAGGCCATAAACTGAGTGTGGTTCAGCTTCTCCTGCTGCTCAGTAAGGAGCCAGAGACCCCTGCCAGCGCGGCCCCGTGCTCATGCCATAGGTTGGCCATAAAACCAACGGAGCTGGGGAGCTGCATCAGCCGCCGGCTGCTTTCGGCATCGGGAGCGATGCGGGGCAGTCGGGGTGCCGGTGATCCGGCCCGGAGCTGGGGCATGGCTTTAACTGCTACTGGAAAATGCTGCTTTCTACTCTGTTTAACTTGTGGTTTTACAAGTGTGCTGTTCCTAACTGTATGACTTGCTGCCGAGACCTGCCACAAAAAAGATTCCTGTGAAAAACCTGAACAGTAAACAGAACAGAAGAGGATCTTGAACATGTTCTAAACACCTCCTGCTTGTTACGTTGGTGCACACTCCCACACACTCCTGGCTAATGATGACTTTCTAATTTATTTATTTTTAATGAATAGATTTCAGCTGCTATCTCACAGGGGTCAGATGTAACCAGTACAAATAAAACTTCAAAACTGACCTTGAAAGTCCTTAAAAGACTTTTCAGCAGCAATGCAAATAGCAAAATCTTTCAAAAACTTTTCAAGTGATCCTTTCCTGTCTTATTAAAATGCCTGGATCATCAAAGCAGGAATAAGAAAAATACAGTACAGCAACTGGACTGCGTTAGCAATGGACAGATACAGACAGAGTCAGACAGAATGCGCAAGCATCTAGGCTAAAGCACAAATATTAAGATAACATCGCTTTCTGTGCTATTTTGGCCTCATCGCAGATATCAGTTGGTCTCACCGCAGATACTAGTTGGTCTGTCTGGCTTATCATATTCATATATGCTTAAATGTGTGCTAATGTTTGAAAAGAATGAGAAGCAAATATAGAAAAGAAACAAAACAAATTTACAGAGGGAATATTTAGTTCTCAAAGTGTGTCTTGTGTTTTCGTATTTTCATTTTTGCTACCACCTACAAAACGTTCTTCAAACTCCCAGATGCCTCGCTTTCCTAAATCAAATTTTCTCTCTCTCTTCTATATTTTTTAGGCAAAGTCCACACACAAACCAATGTTACAGAGCTACTTTACACACATTTAAAAGCATCCACCCACATGGAAACAGAAATTGGTTAAACTTGTATTAGTCGTGTGGTCATCTTCTGGTGGTTTTGATGGAGGCCTAACTCTTTGATGACATTTTTGGTAGGGGTTTCTTGCAAGCCCTTTGGCCATTGAGTGCTTAGCGCTAAACAGGCTGTAGTAGCCTGAACCACATCTGTGGACAGAGAAATCCTTCAGCTTGTTCCTCACCTCACCACCTCCTTGGCTCAGCTGTTAGGGTAGAGGGACCCACCAGATCCAGGATGTACGTGATCAGGAAGGGAAGGAGACCTGAGGGAGCCAGAGGGTGCCATGGTCAAAACCAGGTGGTCCCTGGTGCTTTGGTGATCATGGTGCTAAAGTAAGAAGGATGTGGGAGAAAACTTGCAAACAGGGATATGTCTCAGACACGGGGACTCTTGGGATTACTGCGGGGACGCGTGCTCCCCCTGCCTGTGCCCGCAGCCTGCAGCCTCACCCCTCAAATTCAGCTGCCCCCTTACCAAAGCCGCACAAAGAATCAGTGGAGACTTAATCAATCAGCCAGCGGCTGCCCAGCATTAATAATATACGACTCTGAAACTCGGCAGCAGCTAAGAAACCCTCAAAGGATTAAGCGTCCCAAGACACCAGCAGAGACCGAGGCAAAACTCCCTGCCGAGGAGCATTCACGGTCCCAATTTTCTGCATTTTCTGAAAGCCCAAGTACTGTACAATAGAGCATGCCGTGTTGCCAGAATAGGGGGAAGTGGGTGAAAATAAAACAGAAGAGGACGGGTATCCCAAGACCCTGATGTGCAGCCATTAATTTGGCACGCAGAGCTAGTAAGTAACTGCTGAATAGCTGTGCGCCAAACTTCTTAATCTGTATGTGAACTCTAAAGAAAGAGTTTTTTAAAACTTAGAAAACAATATCAAATCAAGCAAATCAAGCCAGCTGGTGTTTAGAGAGTCCCCGAGGCAGAGCAGGGCATGATGCTCCCCATATTGATCGCTTGTAAATGCATGATGCACCCAGGAGGGAAGGAAACGAATGGTCTGGCTGAAAAGATTAAATAATAACGGAATAGTGCGATTCCGACTTCTGCATAATGGCAAGCGCAGGACCAGCACAGAGGCCTGTAGGCGCGGGCTCCCCAGCCGACTCAGCAGAGCTGGAAACCTGCTCCTGGGGCCAGTGCTGAGCACCCGGCGGGTGCCTCCGCAGCCTGGGTCAGGAGGAGCCACGCATTCCCGGTCCTTATCGCAAGGGTGCTGCTTTGCAGTCTCCTTTCCTCCAGGGGTTATCACAACCAGATGCGTTAGCACCTTCATCAGATGCTCCCTCCCAAGCCCAGATCCCACCGTGGGTCCTGCACCCCCTCTGCAGGGGCTGCTCAGCTCGGCGTGGGCTGGGATGGCCATTCGGTGGCCAAGCCTGCCACGCCTCTTTGCAAACCCGTGTGCCACTGCTCGCCATGGGGCAAGGGACTTGTCATTTCAGCGGGACTCCTGTCTGGGTGAGCACCCCTGGGGGCACAGGACGTGATGGCCTGGCTGGCCCCGCTTCTGCATCAAATGCAGCCGCTCAGGCTCCGATCTTTGGGAGCAAGCTTTGGAAAAGCGTTCCCAATTCCCGCTGAGCCTTTACAGCGGTGCTACTCAAACAGGCTGCACCCCGAGAAAACTCTGCCTCTGCGAGGTCCCCCCGGGTCCCACGGTGGCCCTGACCCCTCTCAGCCAGGCAGAGCGGGGCACAGACTTGCTAATGAACAAGTTAAACAGCTAAATGGCCCACCTCAACCGAGCAAGGGGAGGGAAACGGGTTCTTTAATAACTTGTTTCTCAGTGTAACTGTTTAGTTAATACCTTTTTTCCCCTATTCCTTTTTTCCAGAAATTTAATGAAAAGACGGACCTAAGTGCTTCAAAAACCTTGCCTCAGGCTGATGTATTTATTCTCTCTCAATAGCATTACAACGATTACCCCCCAAAAGAGCTCTGCTTTAAACATCTCTCCATCCTAGCTTTATCCCATTGAAGAAAATATCTTTTTTCTTCTACATAATTCCAGCATGACAGAAAGGATTTTTATGCATTGGAAACAAGAAAAGAAGGTGAATATTAGCAAGCCCTTTCTTGCAGCCCATAGGCAGACAGGTTTTTTTTTTAGTTACAAAGAAATACTGTGACAGCTGAAAATAGGAGAAAGAAAGGACAAGAAGGGGTAATAGAAGGAAAAGAGAAGCGGCGGCAGGCAAAAACCAGCCATCAGACTGTCTACACCGGGCAAAATTAATGCCCCTAAGAGCTGTAGGAGGGCCAGATGCAAGACTGCGGATTCCCTGTAAATTCTCCATCGTGTCAGGGAGCGGTTGGGAGGTGGGGCTGAGAAACCAGCCCGGCAGCTCTGCTGGGACCCAAAGTAGAGCAGGGAAATGATGTACCCAACCTCCGGGATTTCTCTAGCATCTCAGCACCTTTCTGAAGGCAGAATGTGACCCCCATGCATGGACAAGGGAAAGAGGACATTTTTTCCTCCCTTTTCATTCACCTCGATTTACATTTAACTGTAAGGCGTACCCACTTGGGTCATTCTGGAGCATCGCTAAGTACACAAACACAATTCCCAGTACGTCTCACCGCTTTAAGCATTCACACGGCTCTTGACTCATTTAAGCGGCAAAGCCTTCTCATACCATTTTTCATTTTGTCATGAGGTCTTTACATCCCAGTTCACTTTCACACTGTTTCCCTTCTTAGCTCGACAGCCCCGTCGCAACGTCAGTCATTAGAGGGCACAATGCAAACAGTGTTACAAAAGTTGACTTCTGTAAGATAAACGAGCGACTGATTTCTCTATACAAAGACAGTTGCTAAGGCATGCTTCCTTCCAGAGCCTTTTGTTGCTGAATTATAACCTTCCAGCGCTTCCTTTCAGATTGCAAATACATGGGTTTTTTTCTTTAGTCGAGTCTTATAAAATACTTTCCTCCCTATTTATCATCTTCCAAAATGTTGGGCAGTGAGAAAGAAATACTGCATTGAGGGAAAAATGCTTTCAGTCACCTGTTATGAATTGATTTATATTGCAAGAACTCACCCACTATATAGAGTCCAACACAAATGCACAGTAAAAGAAAATCAATGTCCCAAAGACCTGATAGTCTAAATAGGCTAAATAGCTGGGAGGGGCAACTACTTTTAATAGAGTTTCTTTCTTGGAACTGCTAAAATTGTATTTTCTCTTTTTCTTTTTTTTTTTTACTTTCATGGAAAATGGGCATGATATCAGCCTAAAGGAAAATCACGGCATTCACGTCGAGTCTTTAACGATAGCTTTTAAACTGTGTGCACTCGAGCCACTGTGCCAATTTTAGAACCGATGCCTACTGGCTGCTGTCAGCACACGAGGAGGTATTCTTTCCCAAAGCACCAGACAACCAAATTTATGCATGAGAAAATTCTCATATCCCATCTCGTTCTTGTGAAAGAATACAAAGCTTGTTGTCGAGGGTGTGGGGGCTGTCTGGTGGGTTTTTTTTAGTTCCTTGTACAATAAACTTCTGTCAGTACTGCTGGAGAAGACCTTCAATATCTTTTGATGTCAGTAGCACGGTAACAATTTACAACAGCCACTGGGTTGGCCACGTGGGAAGGGGGAGGAATATTCACCCTGTCTGACTATGCAGAAGTGCTTTAGCACGGTAGCTCAGTCTAGCCGGGATCCCAACCATACTGTATCCCCCCACCCCTTCATAACTATGGAAGGAGCCTGGGGAGATCAGCTGGCTAACTTGAGTACAGAGGGCTGCACTAGCGGGAGTGCTGGAGAGGAAAGGAAGTTCAGAGCGGGAAACATTAGATAGTTCATAATATTGGATTATCAATGAGATAATGAAGTCGTCAGTGGATAATGGGATCTCATCTCATAGGGGTAAAAGCAGGAAGTCCCAGCAAGGACACAGCCCTCTAAGACTGATAACTCAGGCCAACCGTGAAAACCACTTAGCTGTTGCAGGATTCTGCAGTCAGGGAGGGCCAAGCAGGCTCTGAGATGGACGAACCCCTGCCCTCACCTTGAGACATAACGGCACAGCTCCGGTGAGGTATCTCTGGATTTGCTTTCCCCACTTTGGAGTCCTAAATTGCAAGATCCTACTTATCTCGAGGCTAATCTCCTCTTTCACGACCCTTGCCATAGTTGCAAGCAGGCCACCAGAGATGCTGTAGCTGGTAAGGCACCAAGCATGCACTGCAACAGCTCCATGCACAGAGGTACTGGCAAGGGGTGAGAAGGTCCTATGCCACAGATCAGCTGAAAAAACAGTCTTCTCATGGTCACTGAAGATCAGGAGGGATCTCCTGTGTCTGTGAATCCATTTCTCTACTTGCATGGGTGTTTTGCCTTATAATGCAGCTCAAAAACTGAAGCAAATGCTTTGCATGGTATGGTGAGAGGTGTGTTTGTCCATGCACGTTTTGTCCTGGGCATGCATTGGGCTGTTGTTGATGAGATTTGGGTAGTGACCCTTCGAATAAATTTGGGAGGAGTGGGGAAGAGAAGGAAGTGTACCTGTATCACCCTGCCAGCTGTCTGTTGCACGCAAGTGTATAACAAGGAACAGTCAGGATTATACTACCCATGAGGAGCAGCCTTTGCTGTCGTTGGAAGGCAGCCAGGTCCTCTCTGTAGGCTTCCCCCGCGGCTCATGGAGACATACACTCCCCTAAGCAGGAGACCCACCTGTATACTCATAATTCCCCTGAAAGTTGACATGGCATTTCTGATGCTAAAAAGAACCCAGAGTTTCCCTATATAAATTCCTTTCTCCTTTAGGAGAAAGGGTGGGCGAGGGAAATCGCCGGCAAGGTTTGCTCCATGGTACCCACGCAGTGACCTCCACGGAGAGGAGCATCACGGAGAGTTTTGCAGCTGGATGGCAGTGAGGGCACCGGAACAAACTTCTTCTCTTACCAGGTCTCAGCTATTGCTGTTTGCTGTATTTCATGGGCAAGCTGGACTTCTAGCCTCCCTTCAGCCACTCCCAGCACATGATGGCCCAGCCGTCAAGAAAAAATGCATCTGATGGTCGGAATCCCGCGGCAGTGAGCCAGGCCGATGTCCCAAGCTGAGTGGAGCATCCTGGCCCCCTGGGTCAGGCTCCTGCACCAAACCTGCCTGGGCAGCAGCCACCAGCATCCCTGTGGGCAGCAGCCACCAGCATCCCTGTATCCCCACGTGGCTTTGTCAGATCCTCTCTGGGTGAGATGGCTGAAATGCTTCTGGTCGCTTTGTGAGATCTGCCCGAGACCTGGCAGCTATGCCCAGTGCTGCCAGGACACCCCGGCTTACTGCCCAGAGCAGCCCAAGAGAAAAACAGATACATCACGTCCAGTTCCTCCACTGCCCAAGCAGGGACTGAAACTAAGCCTGCAGTTAGGATTTTGCCTGTGGGCTATGACCAAGTAGGGGGTTAAGAAAACTTGTATATACATTTTCTGGAAAAGTTGGTTTTTTTTTTAAAGGATCTTAAACTTGCTTAGATTTTGATGTTAACTCTCTAACTTAGGGGATATTCTTCAGGAGTGCTCTGGTCTAAACAAGCATAAAAACAGAGCCAAATTTTATAATCATATTGTGAAGTGGTAATGTGCTTCCCAGCTTTTGCTGTCCTCGGTTTTACAGTGAAGGTTCTGCTAAAACCCCATGTAGGTAGTTACATAAAGACAAGACTGAAGTCCCCATCTCACACTTGAATGACTGACCGTAATTCTTCAGAATTATCTTTTATGTGACTTTTTCAGGTGAAATGTACAAAAATGCTCCCTCTCTGAAATCCTACTCTCTTTTCAGAAGTTTCTCTGACTTCTCCCAGCTAAGCAGCCACAGACCCCGCAATCTTTCTTCCCTTTTCTGTTCATTCACATGCGTGCCTTGCTATCATCTTGGAAATGATCCTCTCTTCCCATCTTGAAGCAATGCACGGGCAAACCCCAGCCTGGTATGCCTGAGGGGGGGTGCCACCGCAGTCCCTGAATCGCAGCAGCCTTGTGCCAGGCAGGAGCCTGGCACGGACTGGTCTCAGCCCCAGCTGCCCCGGTCCTATGATGGAAAAAGTGGTATTGGGAGAGGAAACATCTTGCCACTCCCTGACCCTCCCTGCAAACCACAGGGCTATGTCACCCCTACGCCCACACATCCCTTATGGGACACGTGGAATAAGCTGCAAGGCACAGTGAGTCAGCCTCACTGCAGAAACGTCACCTTTGGGACTCCCGCCACATACACGTTTATAACCAGAGCTGAATTTCCAGTCCCCTCCGGGCCAGCGCAGGGGCTTGTTGCTATTTCTTGCTTTGGTTTTCAGTGCGATTTTGGCACTTGATTCCTTCCCACAGCACCGCCTGTTACCTGCGCACTATGGTTTCCATAGGCTACAGCCATACCGGAAGCGTATTTGTCTGCAGGCTCTGTTACAACTCTCAGTGGTGCTCTGGGGCACGCTCCCGTGCAATTGTATCCCACCAAAAAAATCCTGCGCAAACAGCTCCTTTCAAAGACTTTCGCTCAGGGAACATCTGTGGAAAGCAGAGCAGTGCTACTCGAAACAGCCTTATCAATCACAGCACTGCACGCTTTCAAATTGGTACATTTTCAAGATGTTGCAAGACTAGCTCTATTAGAAGGGAAACATGCTGTCTGCTTCATGTCTGAGACCATAATTTAAGTGAAATGAGAGTTCCCCGAAGAGCTGGGCAGATGCCAGACCTCCTTACCTCGAGTAACTGCCTTACGTTTTTTTTATGATCTTTCCCTTTCTAACATCATTCAGTGCAATATGTTTGACTGCCCTGGCTTTCCCTACCGCTCCTCCGCCAGCAAAGCCAGGACTTTCAGAGCCAGCCAAGACAGGCAGAAAGGACAAGATGTGTTGGGGGCAGCGAGACAAGGGTGTCCCCCGGACTGGCAGGGTGCAGGCACACCATGCTGCAGGCATTCAACACATTGGCCGCTGCTGTGCCCATCAGCTCCCCAAAGGGTTAGCGGCTCTCTGTGATGTGGGAGGACTGGGGTTTAGGTCTTGGTCAGTCCCAAGGGATTTGAGCTCAGAGCTCTTGTGATGGGAGTCCCCTCGAAACCGGAGCACAGGGTTTTTATCTGGAGAAAGGTATTGCAAAGTGCAATGGAAAGCCTGGGAGTGAGAGGCAATCCCCAGCTCTTCTGCCTCTTAGTTCAGGAGCCAACGCAGTATTTGAGGATCCTCCAGAAAAAATGGCAATCACAAGATCCCTAGTACATTCGAGGAAACTCTCCTCCCTCTCTGTCATCAAAATGCCCTGCATTCATTATCTTTTAGATATTGTGTTATTGAGAGTTATCGCTTGGGAGAAGAAGGGAGTCAGCAATTTTAATTTATTTTAAGGATCCACCTGAAATAAATAAACTTAAATTACTGTGGAGCACCCTTGAAGGATGAAAGTCCTGGTGGACCCTACACTGAGGCAGAAGGGAAGCCCAGCCTCAGCCTCAGACCACCTCCTTTGTAAAGACCGCTTTTGCTTACTGTGCTTAGAATTCAGTGCATCACATGTCAAATACTTGGACGTATACCATACTCTATACCATTCCCTACTATTTTTAAAACTCTGCTCTCCTGCAGTGCGGACGTTGTTGGGCACGTGTACGTACCACGTGGAAAACGCCGGCTGCCTTGATGGGCTTGAATCCAGCGACGGGGACGCAGTGGTCAGCGTGGCCGTTGCAGAAGCAGCTGCCCTTCACGATGAAGTCGTAGATGGCGTAGTGCAGGGACGGCGGGGGCTGCAGGGGCTGGGGGGCCGGGCCCTCCGGGAGGCAGGGGCAGCCCTGCCGCTCCAGCAGCCGCACCCGCAGGTTGGTGATCTTCAGCTGCGCCTGGGCTTCCGCGCTGTACGGGTCCTCCGTGGCGTAAGGCGGTGACAGGGCTCGGTATATCACCTGGGCAGAGAAACACAGCAAGGGAAGCAGAAAGGAGGATGTCAGCCAGCCCTGTGGTGGGCCGGGGGGTGGGATGGTGATGGCAGCATCCCCCGGGAGCATGCACCAGGCTCTTGGGATGCTCTTCCCCCTCTGCAAGTGTCGGGAGCAGCAAATCCACCTCCGTCCCAGTGTGCACGAAGTGACCCCCCGTGATCCCCTACACCCGTTTCCACACGAAGTCTGGACACTACGGGTGTGAAGCGACATTTCACCATTAACTTAAAGCAGAGGTCCGTACTGCTGTTACGCGGCGTGGCCCAGCGCAGGGACCGGCAGTCCTGCAGGTGATGCTCAGGTGGGGGACTCTTCATTAACATTCCCTCCACCAGAATGGGTGTATTTTTTAACAAATAAAGCTCAGATTTCCAAATATTTGGCTCCTGTGAGTCCCAGGCTGCTTCCTAGTGGAAAAGTGATTAGGCGTGGCAATTAGTGACAGCAAGCTGATAGTCGAGAAAACCGAGATAAGAAAGAAAGAAAAGTGGGGGGCTTCTGAAGTTTAAACAAATACTTATCAGTCAGTCTTTATTTTAACTTGGGTCTGATTGAATAGGTAAATATTGGCCCAAGCTGAAAATTGAGAGCACTAGATAAAAATAACTAATTTTCTTGAAGAGCTTTATTTTAAACTTGTCAAGCTGCCTACAGTGTGACATCAGAAACAGCATATAATTCACATAACTACTATTGGCATAAAATGACACATTTATAATACATGTATTAGTTACTGATACATTTAACTTACAGTGACACTTTCTAAATAGTTAAACAGCTCTTCACTGAGCAGCCACCGAAGACTTGATGAACTACAGTATTTGTAAACAACAGTTCAGTCAGTCACTGGTCGAGCGTTTGAGGGTGTGACGCAGCCTAAGGCTCGATGCACTGCTCCCAACACCGGCTTAAAACCTCAAACCGCCCTGCTGCCCCGCTGATAATCACCCATACCGCCTGAAACACCAGCCAGCCTCCTACAGACAGCAAGGAGGTGTGCGGCAGCAAAGGGCGACCATCGTTTCTTGCCAGGAGGTGCTGCGGGGTGCCCGGCGAGAGGCAGCGGGCGAGCCTGCCAGCGCCGCTTACGGGGATCACGGGGATCCTCTCCCTAAATCCACTCCTACCACAGGATGTGGCTGATACGCTTCAGCTGATGAAGGCTTCCCTTTTATTTCACCAGGATTCACATATCCTGGAAATAATGACCCCGGTGCTGCCAGCTCACCCGCCTGCAGGCTTTGCCTGCCGGCTGCTGCCTCCGCCAGCCCTGCCACCGCTGGCACCGCTCCTGGCTGGGACCTGGCTTTTCTCCAGAGCTGCCAGGATCCAGCTGGAGGAAGCTTTGTCCTGGCCTGGAAGGAGATTTAGAGCTCGTTTTGGAGCTGAATGGCGGCAGTGTGCTTTTGCACATCCCATCGGCCTGCCAAGCACGGTCGCTACCAGCGTGCCAGTGACAGCGGGGCTCGGGCATGCTGGTGCCGGATGCCGTGCGCTGGCAAGCACGTTGCGGCTGCAGCCCCGTGCTGCCATCCTGCAGATGCTACCTCCCAAAGGTATTCCAGCATCTTCTGCCTGAAAGATGTCGATAAGGGAGAAGGTTAACCGGGAGAGGTGGTCGTAGGGCAAGGCCGGTGAGCAGTATGCTCGTTGTGTGGAAGCATTGAGTCTGATGAGGGATATTCATAAATAGTAACATATTTCAGAAGGGTGGTTTTTTTCCCTTTCTTTCAGGAGCAGACAGAGTTTTTTCTCCTTTCCTAAAATAAAAATATCAAACAGATATGAACAGAAATCCAAGCGAACCCAACTATCAGGCCCTGCATCTCTCCCCAAGGCTTGTTATTTACCCAAATTTAAATCAATGTCATTCTGATCACATTTACTCATTAGTGGCTTTGTGAACACAAGATGCTTTCAGATATGGAAGGAAAATTCCTTGGGAAACATCCAAACTGGAGACATTGATTTCCTTTTAGTGGAGATGATGGAAAATGCCGCATTGAGAATTTTCAGTAAAAACTAGCAGTTTGGGTTCCTTGCGGTTACATAAATTGCATCTCAGAGAACTCTTTGTTTGTCCTGATTCAGATGAAAGCGGCGAAGGAAATAATACATAAATGGGAACAATTTACGCTAGATGCAGCTGCAGACTTTCTTCTCGTAATTTTCAGTTTTTCTTGTTTATCTATCCCCATTTAATGCACGTGACCGATGCTTGTAGCTTTAGTAAAGACAATTGCAGCAAGGAAATCAATAACCCTGAGCACGTTCGCGCTGAGAGAATTAAATCTTGCTGGTGTGGAATTCAGGGCGAGTTATGCTGCTGATTTCAATGGAGCCAGTATTCCCGCTCAGGCCCTAAAATGTTACAAACATTTTTTTTTATGGCTACTTGAAAACAGTGATGCTAAACAGGAGTCCTATCTGTAATTCCCAAGGGCTGCGGACTCTCAGCCGTATTGCTCTGGCTGCGCCCAGCAGCCCCGGCCCCGGCTTCAGAGCCGCGCTGCACCCTGCAGCAGTGCAACGTAACAGGGTGAGCCTGGTCTCAGTGCTGCCCACACAGTGAACACCCTCATCCCTCCCTCCCAGACGCTAGTAGTTCTGTTTTAACAAAATACAAACCAGTCATTATAACATCTAGGACGCCATACAAACAGCAATTCTCTGCTCTGCCCCAGCCAATTGAGCTGGAGCCCCCAGAGGCTACATAATAAGGTCAAGGACGTGTTTTCCAGCAAGATTTCCCTGTTCAGTTGTTAACCTTGCTGATTTATCCCAGCCTGTCTCGGGAGTCAGCACATCACTAGGGCCACTCCGTCCTCATACAGCTGTTACGGGTCTGCACCCCTGTGCTGCCCAGCACCTCAGCCCCACGTACACACAGGCGGGTAACAGCTTGCCCGCTTTTACCTTTCCTTGGACTTTTCCGTGCAATTGTCCCACTGATAGGACCGGCCCTGGTCTGCAGCATCCCATCTATGAACGAACCATGGTTCGCACAGCAAACCTGACTGGGTTTTTCACACCTAGAGTTCTGCTGGCAGCCCCTGCCCTCCGCAGTCAGAGGCCTCCTCAGCCAAAATATTGTTTAGTTTTAATGGCGCAGGGGAAGCATGTAGGCAGGATTTGAGAAGAACGCGCTGCCAACATGCATGTGTATCTGATGAGCATCTCCCTGGTGCCACTGGGCAGGACTTCCTCGGATTGACTCTGTCGGGCCAGCGCTCCCCAGCCACCCTGGGTGGTGGTGACGTGCCCAATGCACAGCCACCATTTCCTCTTCCCAACAGCTTTCCGAAGCCCTCCAGGTTTATCTTGCTAAAACCACACAGAAAACATGCACGCCCAGCTCAACCTGCAGGGACAGAAACTCTCCCCAGCGGCTCCGCCACCGCGGTCGTGGTCTTGGCACATGTGACGTCAGCTTTTTAGCTGTTGGGGCAGCCCCTCTGCCAGACGCAACAGGGGGGCGGCAGTTCCCTCCCGCCCCCCCGAGAAGTCGCTGCCTGCAGAGCCATCCAGTCCATCACTCCTCCTATCCCAAAAGCACTGGAAGAAGTCATGCCCGAGGGTCCTGCCAAAGACAGCTACGTTGTGATTACACAAGGGAGATAAATAGCTCGATGAGGTACAGGAGAACATCCTTTTTGATAGATGATGCCATTCCTGTTTTTACAGAGCAAGGCCTTTGCCAGGAGAAATCTCCGCCATGCGCAGGGGAACACACCCACCCCCTTAGTAAAGGAGCAACGGCAGCAAAATCTGGCCATTCGCCTGCAGCGAGCCTCACCAGAAAGCACCTCACGGTGACCAGACCGCCGGCTTTCCCACTCAAGTCTGTCTGTATGCAAGTGTCTTACCGACAATATGTCAAAGCCCAACATTACAATGTTGGGTAGACAACGTGACTTCTCCCAGAGTGCACCACGTATGATAGCAAAGGGTGAGAGAACTGGATCTTTACATCAGCAGTTCTATAGCGCATGCACTAATCCAAATTTTCTATTTTGTAGAACAAGTAGGAAGTAATAAATTGAAAACACACAGCACTTCTATGCTAGACATGCCATAATATATCCTATCAGAAAGATATTTTCATTCCCAGTGTTGCTAGCTCACTATAAATGTTATGGTATTTGGGATTCTTCTTAAACACAATCCCAGGAACTGAATCTTTATCTCAACTTCCATTTAAAACTAAGTATCTAGCAATATCTCATATCTGAGGAGCAAATGTCACAAATCAGGAGGCAAATAAAAAGAACCTCTGTCCTTAAAACAAAATATCAGTATTTGGGGTAATGCTACTTCCATGTCATGTGGAATTATGCTGTTGGATCCCACGTCCTACAAATGCGATGTCTGCATGAAGCAACATCAATAGAGAAGTGATTTAAAACTTGCATGAGGATTTTTTGGTGGGGGAGAAGTCTCTCTGCATAGCCAAATAGGAACTGTAGACTGCAATCCCTGAGTGAGGAATGCCACTGCCATGCCTCGAGAGGGTTGGGTTCACCTGACCCTCCCGGTGGGATGCCTGGCAGTGGCAGGAGGGAGCCCACTCCACTCCCAGGGGAGCAGGAGCGGACAAGCTGCCCCACAGCACCCTGTACATGACATGGAGTAAAAATATTCTGTTCTTCAGCCAGACCGTTCTGGCTGTCTGCGGTTTGGGCACGTCGTTACATAGACACCCTCTAATAAATTTCCACAGCATTTCAATTTCCTTATGGGCTGTCATGAGCAACTCTTGGTCTGTTGATTACTTCACTTTATTTTGTCTTAGTAGTGCAAGAAGCCTTAGCTACTTGCCATTCCACAGATGCAATAATGTAGCCCCGTATATAAATAAAACAGCAGCCATGAACACGGTGCACTCAAGTAACCGCTTGCACCACAATGACCTCGATTTATAAATACATAAAAGTCCCTTTGCAAGAAGTACCCTAGTATGTTTACACTCAAGAGGCAATGAAAGGACATCTTTATATATACCCACAGTGGGAAGGAAAATGCTAATGAATGATGCTGAGAGCAACAAAATAGGCTCTGAAGTTAAAGTTGCCTGAGGAAGTCAACATAACCAATGAAAGATTTCCCACCAGCAAAGCCTTCTTGATGAGTCACAGGCGCATCTCAGACCACTGGAGAACGGAGCCTCCACCCTCCACAGCTGCAGGGGCCCGGACCTTTATCAAGATAGAAGTGTCCAGAGTGATAAAATGGGGCCCTCTGGGTCGCAAATGCCCATGACATTGAAGAGATACATGATCCACAAGAAGCTTCTTCCTCACAGACCTTCAGAAATGGGCACAGCTGCAGAGGCCATGGGCAGGGACCCGCAGTCCCCGTGCACGCGCCCCTTCCCCGGGTCCCAGCGCCCGGCTAGAGGCACAACACTCCAACCGGAGACCGGCCTCAGCCAGAGTTCATTCCCCCGAGCCTGGAAGGCATCAGGAGATGGTTTACAAAATGACACCACCAGTAAATTACAGACAGAGGGAATAAATGGATGGGAGGCTCAAGAAGCTTATAGACAGGGGAACAAGCCAACAAATGGGAATACGGCAGAAATAAAAGCAATAAACAAATATTAAAAACACAAATGCATTTTTATTTGGTTGTAAATGAAAACCAAGGTGGTAACACTGCACGAAGCGGCCCGTGGTTTCTTTCCAACGAGATCTCCAGATAAAAGAGATCGATGGACTCTACCCTGTGTGATCCGACCTGGATGCATGAGAATGCATCTATAAGCACTCTATAATAAAGACCTATCCATATTAGTGATTCACCTATTTGGCTCATGGGTGTTTGATAAATTCAGTACTGCTTTATTTGATTTTTGCTGGTGATTTTATTCCTTTCAATGTATTTTACAGGAACACAGGAAAAAATAATACAAATAAGAAGAATGTAAGGTTTGCTATCTTCTCCAAATAGAGAGCGAGCGAAAGCAATGAGGGATGTGCACCACTGTACAAAAGGGCATCTGATGTCTAGGTCAGTGTTTAACGGAAAAGTTAAGGCTTGCATTAGGAGTCTGCAGTGTCTCTTGGTATGCAGGCACTAAATAAATGTGGCTAATTGGCCTGTTTTATGGGACCCTGTTGAATCTCCACGTCACTGGAAGCTATCTGGTTCATTTAGTGCCTGGACAACGCTCTGAAAATGTAGGCAATAAAGGCGGTGGTGGAGCTCTGCCAGCGCGTCTGGGACCTCATCCCTTTGCCTCCTGAAAAATTTCCCTCCAGCCCGGCAAGCGGCCGAGGTTAGGCACCGCCTGCCAGGTGCTGGGGCTAAGGCGAAGGGGAGCCCTCATCCCCCACCTCCCGGCGCTGGGATTTCCAGCCGTGTGCCCAGCATCGCCTCACGTCTACTCCTCCGCACAGGCTGTTGCTCGCAGCCGCACGCAACTGCAGCTCAAGCTGAGATGCTCCCGCAGCTGTACCCGCTGCCCGGGACACCTCTGCCACCCCCAGCCACTGCGTGCCTGCGCCCCGTCCCCCCGCACCTCCCTCCACAGCCAGCCCAGCCCCTTCCCATAGGCACCACCCAAAAGTGGCAACTGCTTTCAGCCTTGGCTGGTCTTGTTTGGAGAAGCTTAGCTGGGAAATTTTATTGGGCCAATTAAGCTTTCCTTCTCGATAGATGTAAAAGTTAAAAGTCATCATTTCTCTTGGTAAGCGTTACAGAAAGCTCACTGGGGGAAATAAGGCTGATTTGTAGAAATGGGTAATTTAAAAAAGAGTAACAATGATGCGACATGTGTGTGCCTACTCAGGCTTTCTGTAACATCAACCTGCCACGGTATCTGATTTCAACTTCCACCCAAGAAACTGCATCATCACCACAAAAGCCTGATTAGACTTTTTGTTTTTTCACTTGCAGAGGGAATCAGATATAAACTTAGTCGCAGAATTCCAGCACCAGCCAGGCGCTCCTTTCTCACAGAGGGTGTCCCCACACCTCCTTCGCTCACCGCTGCTTGGTCACCTCTTGGTGGTGCCGAGGAGCCTTGAGGCTGAGACTGCTCTGTGCTCATACCCTTGCGCCTTCCCAGGAAAGAATAATTAAGCCTAATTAAGCCTAACACCCAAGGCAAGAAAGGTGAGATTGTCTTACTGTACATGTGAGGATGGCTTGACTTTCAAGGTTTGCTGTGCCAACTGGCAAGACTCACGCCACAGCAATAAATCCTGTTTGGTACCCTCGGGGAGCAGCAAGAGACCTACCTGCCCTGACGCCTTTGGGGACCCCGTTTTACAGCGGGAAGCCTCAGGCACAGGAGCTGCCTGGTTTAACGGGGCTCCCTGAGCCTCGCCAGTGCAGAGCAGCTCAGGTGCCCCGTCTGTCAGACGCATGGTTTAACCACCAGACCTAGTGCCTACAACCACCAACATATTCCCTGCCCACATATGTCCTTTGAGAGAGACAGATGCTCTGCAGGTAGGTTTTTCTTGTCTCCCAGTTTCAGTACTGAGGGCTCAACCCCATGCTAGCATTTACTCTAATGGTCAGTATTTCAGTTTCCAGGGATTTTCTGGATCAGTGTGGCCAACTTCTGCCAGGCTCTCGTTGGCTCTTCCCGGAGGCGAGAGCTGAGTCTGCAGAGGAGTGTTTCGCTTGCGAAGCCTTTCCATATATCTTAAGTTAGTTCCCTACTGAAAGAGGCCTTATGCCATTGCACTGCATGTGTATCTATGTGTCTGTCCATCAGTCCTTCCTAAAACCTTTTGAAACCACTGGCTAACTACAATCACATTTGGGAGATATATCTTAAAGGCACTAAGCTCCTAGAATTTTTATGAAAACAATCTTGTTCCTTCACAGAATCAGGCCTGGTGGACTCCCCCTGTGAAGAAGCCACAATGCTGGTACCCTCTATTGTCAAAACAGACTTACTTGATGTATTACCACACCAAGCAAAAGAGCTTTTAAGAGAGAAACCCATGCGTATCTCTGTGCTATGTTCATTGCAATGACCCTAGGCTAAAAAAAGACTTTTTGGCAGATGCTGTAAATAATTCACATGGTGTGGGAAGTTCATCCCAGGCAGGTATCACCCACCGGCTCCTTTAATATACTTTGTTTTTCTGCCTGTCAGACCAAGTGGACTGCAGGGAAGAAGAACCTCTCTTTTTCTCACAGAGAGGTCTGACCACCCCCTGCATGCACACATTCACGGTGCACACTTCAGCACCACCCAGGTGAGATGAAACAACACAAGAAATAGGGAAACCTTCCTCGCCACTGCAGAGAGGTGACCGTCAGAGACACTAAGATCAAACTGAGCAGTGGAGCCTGTCTTTCAGGCCACAGCGTGAAGCACTCTGTCCATGTCCTCAAGCGATGGTGACAGAAACCCGCTGTGTACCACCAACGGTAGCCCCTGAGCTCCTCGAGACACTGGAGAAATGGCACTCCGTTTTGGCCCATGCCCTTCTGCAATCTTTTACAGCACATAAAACAAGGCAAATAATCCCTTGTCTCATCATCCAAAAGTTAGGCAATCTTACAAAGACTTCAGGAGGAAAATCCAACTATTTCAAATAACTGGCCCTTGCAGGGGCCTTGGCAGGTTAATTTATACCATGGCAACTTTTATCTTTTGGGAAACTCAAGGCATTCTTCTACCATTCTCAAAAGCAAGAAGCTGTATGGGACGAGCTCCTACTCACACGCAGCAGCCGGCTGGTGAGGGGCTGGGAAAGGCATCAGGAGAGCCAGGCAAGAGTCTCGGGATTTCTCCAGGATCCTTGACTTCTCTGGCAATAATCAATCAGACGAGAGCCATCTTCTCAGCTTCCTTTCAACATCCCGCCACGCAATTTCATTATGAAAATGAAACACTGCTAGGTCATGCCTGTCTTCATGCAGATGATGATCACAGAAGTAATATTCTTACCAGAAAAATCTCTCTCCAGCTCAAAACAGCTCAAAACATTTAGATTTCTTCACCTCCAGTTAACAGTGCTTTTCTAAGAATTGATACTTTATTCTACAATGGCTTTATTTTGCCTAATCACTACATTCACTCATCAAACAGATAGAAACGCTCAGTTTCTTGGCTCACAAAACCCTCCAGATGCATGATATAATCAGCTATGCACTATCAAGGAAAATAATTATTGCTTTTTTCTCATCTTCAGAATCACCATTTCCAAGGCTGCACTATCCCGCATAGGAAAATGAACCAGCACATTTCAGCTGATGATATGAAGAAGTCCTTTGACTGATCAGCAAGAAAGATGGTATTTAAATACTCTTCCCTCCAGCAATTCCCCTCCTTTCCCTATCCCCACAAAGATTTATGTTCTCAGCCTTGGCCTGCCAGCAGTACCTGTTGTGCATATGGAAGACCAAGAAAACCTGGAGCTACCTCCAAAGAACCAGAGAGAGAACTGGACTTGCTTGTTCGTAGGCAGGGCTGTAAGAAAAGCTGGCTCACTCCCCAGAGCTGCAGAATAACCCCTTTAACAGCTTCTGAGCACGACGCACCACTGCAAAAGCCTGCAAGGCAGCAGGTTAGCATTTCAGCAAGAATGCCTGTGACAATCCTAGGGATCAAGGGGATTTCTTTCAGCCTAAGAGTAACCCAATTTCATGAGTATTTTTCAATTGCTCTTGTCTATAATGAAAAGGCTTTGTGTCTATAGAGCTGGCTGCTTAAACCATCCAGTTACCATGAGCTACGCTTAATTTTGGGAAAAAGAACACCTCTCTGAATTATATGTAAATACGCATCATCAAAAAGGCCACGAGAAAAAGCACTGCCCTTTCAACCCAGGGCTACAGATTTTGACCGCAGCAATGAGGGATGCTGCACAGAGACTGGTGATAGAGAGCCATGGCATACGTGTCTAGTAAGTTTGGTTTTGGACATTAACTTCTTTTCTTCCTGGAAATGTTGCCCACGGAGAATTTGAGGACTTCACCATTTGTGCAGGATTTTGAACGTTGGTAGACGGGATATCTCACGCTGACACCCATTGTACATGGCGATTAATCTCAGATTAAGTCCCCATGAGCTTTTGATGCAAAACTCCTGAGATGTGTCCATTCACTCCTTTAGGTTACACACTTCCCATGTAACCGGTTGTATCCAGGAATCCCAAAGAGAAACATGGCAGCCCTACTTTCCAGCCAGTGAACTGGGAGCTGAATAAGTAAGCCAGTCCTCCCTTCATGCCAAAAATGAACTGTGAAATGAAGCAGTGGGGTGCACTGCCTGAAGAGAGGCTCTGGCTGCACCGCTAAAATCCCGCAGCACTTTTCTCAAGGGAAGCAATAGTCCCGCTAACAAGGCCAGATGCCAATTTAGAGAATTAAATTCTGCCTACCCAAATTCCTCTTGTTTCATGTGGGTACAGCACTCTTCACTTCCTACATAAGAACTTTGGAAAGGGTCTCCTGGAGCCCTGGGACTCATTCCCTCCTGTTGTTGGCAGCCTACAATATACCCCCTTTCACAGACTGGTCAAGCTCACTCCGAGGAATAATTTGTTTTAGCCATAATTGGAGGCCAATCCAGAAGCCCTGATCCGCAGTTGTTAGAAACTTGCTGTTCTAAACGGAGGACTGCCGATATGCACTGTTAAACACTGGCTATGCTCCATCCCAGGGGTGGCTGCATTTCAAGAGCTGGCCAAGCGGAGGGCCAACCTCCAAGTGTCAAAAGCACTGGGAAAGCCAGGGAGAAAAGGAGACAATGAGACCTTCCTGTGGGCTAGCTGCAACGGGGGGAATCATGCAGAGGACCACCGGGCAGGTTGCAGAAGCGTCTTGCCCCTCGCACGCCGTGGTCCTCCAGAGATGCTGAGCACCCGGGAGGCCCAGCAAAGGGACATGTCACTGCTCTGGGACTGCCTGCTGCAAAGAGGGAGGGTTTTGACACAACCTGGCCCAGAGACCTGGCAGTATCATCCCTGGTACTCCACGTATGGAAAACTTAAAAAGCAGGTGCTGGTGCCCGGATGGTACCCAAACTCCGGAGGGAAAGTACCTTTAATGGTAAAACTCCCTGGAGAATGAAGGTTTGTCTCCACATGTGCCCAAACTGCCCTCATCTCCTGTCCTCCAAGGTGCAGATTAAAAACTAAGCTCAGGTTTCCCCTTTTTCCCTGAATCCCCTTTTTGCTGCCCCATTATTTAAAGGGAGAGGCTCCCCGCAACCCGACAATGCTAAAGGCAGTGGAAACCCTGCACCGGGCTTGGGAAGACGGGCTTCCCTGCCAGGAGGGAAAGCTGGGGGGCCAAGCCAAGAGATGCACCTCGCCACAGCCATGGGCAAGGCGGCTGGTGGGAGGATGGCGTCCTGCTGGCGTGCCGCTGCGAGCAGCGAGCCCTGTGCCGTGCTGGCCGGCAGGCACGCATCCCGCTCGGCTCTCACAAACCTTCCCCAGCCACCCTGCGCTGAAAGGCCAGCTGCCGCAGCCTGGGATTTCTAGGTTCCTACAACGCTTCATTGACTCTGGCCTGACTTCATTTACTTTGTCTCATTAACTTTTCCCCTAGAAATCATTATTCTTGTGCTTATGAAATAATGGCCCCCATGTCTTGCCAAATTCACTGATATAATGAAAAGAGTTGGGCTGGGTCTGGCCACCACCCCCATCACTCCTGGCCCCCAGCTGAACAGACTCTCTTTTGCACGTGGCATTTCTGTACAGAGCCCGACAATTTGCGTTTTCCCAAAGACAGAATGATCAGGAAGATACTGTTAAAGAGGTTTTTTTTCCTACAAAATCACTTCTACAAATTGTAGAGATGGGACTTCAAAACACACTTCCCTAGCCATGACCTCACATGTCCTGAGCACTGCTGAACACCAGCCAGGATCCCTCTTTCCTTGTCGTCAGTTTGGGCCTTTATTTGCTCTCTGTACAGACACCAGTGGCGCAGGATGATTAAAAAAGCCGTTTGCAGCCCTCTAATGGGCTGACATCCCAGGCTGTTTTGAGTTTATTCTTGCATATTTGCCCAGGTTCTTTGTGGAGTCCCAAGTCCTGCAAGTGACTGAACTCAAATCTCCTTGGAGGAGGAGATCCTCGGAGGATCTCAGAGCAATGGAGATGTAGCTTCAGTTAAGGACGGCAATGATAAGCTTAAAACCCAAGCTTATTCAGGCCTAAAAGACAGGCAAAAAATGGGCAAAAGCTTCTAGACTGCAACAGAGTGTTTCTACAACCCGAAATTAGGGCTCCAAACTAAAATTCACTGACCATCTTCAACTCCTGTTTGTGTCAGCGAGTGTTACAATTCCTCACTGTCTATCAGGGCCAAACTTGTGAGTAGCAGGACACAATTTACTCCTCCTCCACACAGCTAATTTCAGGTAGAAACAGTAGGACTGGTGTCCAAATCCTTAAGGAACAGAGGCAGGCTGCATGCAGTAACAGTGCAAGGCAAAACATTTGAAGGTTCTTCTGCTACAGAAGGCACATGAGATCAATAAAATGCTCAGTAAGACACACACCCCACAGTAAAACAGTGGTATGTGATGTTTCAAAAGTTAAAAGCACGTTAGAATTTGTTGCTGGAATATAGTCAAGCTGCAAATACGCCTCTCCTATTAATAGCAAACAGCAACAATAGCTGAGGTCTCCAAGTGATTTATTAGCAGTATTCTGAACAGATGAACACTCAAAAAAGTTACTAATTTACTAAAATCTTGTCAAGGAGACTCTGCTTCAGTAAGTCCTTTTATCCTGGAGCTTGTCTAAATGGGGACACTCAGGCGAGCTAATCTGAATTGACCACAGATGGGAATGTAAAGTGAATGAGATAATTGCATTGCAGAGTGGACAGTCACTCTTGCTCACAATTAGAGAATTAACATCTGCTAGGGGTCCCTCGTCGATGAGCCCTTAACAGCGATCAGATAGGCTGCAGAGGAAGAGATATTAATATGATCTGAACTATGGGAGGGAAGATAGCCTTTTATGCATACTAATAAAATTGGCATTCCTGTCTGAGCATGAAGCTGAAAGAGTTTATTTCTGCATCTTGTTTACTTAGATCAGATTATGTTTGGCTGGTGAATCCAGTTCTGATTTTCCTTGCAATAACGTGGCTGAAGGGTTACACCCTGGAAAACAGTGGAAATGCTCTGGATTTGTAGCACATTTGTATGATCCAGGCTAAAACTTGGCCCTAGCCTTTCTGTTAAAATACTGATGATATAAGGCCTGCCTATGCTAAACAAACTGCTGCTGTGAAACAATTAATTCACTAAATTAAGCATGGCAAAACTCTTTAGTGACCCCTCTGTGTGCAGCTGATCCGAAATTATACCCTGACAGGGAAGGAGTTTCTTGTCCCCTTCACAGTGTTGCAAATCCGACCCCTTAAATTGGCAGATGCTTGAAGCTTGCTGGAAACTCGGGTTGGTTGCACTGAGGTTTCCTCCTCCTTCCCGCTTCTCCTTCGCCCATACTGGACGGGCCCCACGACGGGGGACAGCCTGGCCCTAGCCGAGAACGGTGAGAGCTCCTGAAAGCAGTGCCAGCCTGCTTCTGACCAGGACGCAGTGAGTGCCTGGGAATGCCGGGGCGGGAGGCCAGCGTCCACCATCTGCCTCTTTTCCTTTGCTCCCTACTGAGGAGGGGCTCAGTTGTTTTGATTGCCTCCTGGATCCTTGCAGAGAAGTCATTGCTTTCCTGGCTGCTGAAAGGGTGGTTCTTCTTTGCATGAGGCCAGACTACAGCCAGGCTGCTCCAGTGTGGAGCTCAGCTCGGCAAAGCCTCTGAGTACGTGCTGACCTGTAAACTCATGCTTACTTCCACTGAGAAAGCCTTTAAGACCAAACCCAGGGCATCAGCACAGTGTTCCTGACCTCAGTACTGTGCCATGCAGCCTTCAACCTCTTTCCTCTACAGTTCTGTCCAGATCTGCCCTTGCCGTCCTAATCCCACCATTGGGCTGTTGATGCTCCAGCTCATGCCCGCTTCAGGGTGGAGGACTCAGACGCATCCAAAACAGAGGACAACCATGCCTGGTGGTTTTGCAGCATCAGGAACAGGTAGAGAGGAAGGGCAGAGACCTGCCAAGTCATTGCCGAGGTGACTCTACCCATCAGTAGACCTGCCAAGGGCCACACATGGCGTGTGACATTACCACTGCCGGCTCCCACCGCCATGGTGGCCTTCAGCTCGGGTGACTGCAGCACGGTGACACCCTGCAGCCCCCCCATACGGACTGCTCTCCCAATGCCCTCCACCACCTCCGTCCCACCACCGCAAAGGGAAGCCCAGAGCCGCTCTA